>NC_140999.1:126565914-126875426 GCF_052327205.1 Somniosus microcephalus | reverse complement strand
CCTCTCTCTCTCTCCCCCCTCTCTCTCTCTCCCCCCCTCTCTCTCTCCCCCTCTCTCTCTCCCCCAGTCTCTCTCTCTCCCCCAGTCTCTCTCTCCCCCAGTCTCTCTCTCCCCCAGTCTCTCTCTCCCCCCCAGTCTCTCTCTCTCTCTCTCCCCCAGTCTCCTCTCTCTCTTCTCCCCCAGTCTCTCTCTCTCTCTCTCTCTCTCTCTCTCTCCCCCAGTCTCTCTCTCTCTCTCTCTCAGTGTCTCTCTCTCTCTCTCTCCCCCAGTCTCTCTCTCTCTCTCCCCCCCAGTCTCTCTCTCTCTCTCTCCCCCAGTCTCTCTCTCTCTCTCTCCCCCAGTCTCTCTCTCTCTCTCTCTCTCCCCCCAGTCTCTCTCTCTCCCCCCAGTCTCTCTCTCTCTCTCTCTCTCCCCCAGTCTCTCACTCTCTCTCCCCCAGTCTCTCTCTCTCTCTCCCCCAGTCTCTCTCTCTCTTGTAAGATTCGCAAAATTGGACTTTAATTGATAAGGGTCAAATGGCAGAAGAGGCCATGATTTTAAAAACTGTTTTAAAAGAAGCCCAGAAAAAGGGGCATACAAAATGGCTGCCATACTATGTGACAGCTTATTGGTACACTTTAAAATGGTTCCTGCGCAACCTCAGTCAGATTGGTGGATTCGACCCACAGTAAGTTCTGGAAGCCGTTGCCTGAGGGAACGAAACCAGACCCACATGTATGCATATGGATTAGATGCAGATCTAGTCAAGATTGGCCTGGAGACAGAGGCCATCAAAATGTTGCCCCAGACAAAAGGGGACAATTTCATATTCATGAGAACAGCACCCAGGACTAGATAACGAGATCAGCAGGCCATTCAAAACAATGGAGGTAATTCCAAAGCAGAGATGGGCCTGTTACCAGCCGTTTAAGACATTTTAAAATATAATAACTACCCCACTGTGCTCTCAGCCCGCCAAAAATAAAACAAAGACAAACCTGATTTTGGGCGGGAAGTGAAGCCTCTGGAAGAAAGGTATATCTGGAAGACTTTTCGGCAGTTGGGACGAGTTGAAGGGGAAGCAAGCTTGGACAGTTACAAGGAGAGTTGAGCTGGAACACAGTTGCAAGCCTGCAGCTTGAGCTCAGACACCCAGTTTGAATCCAGACACCCAGAAGAAGGAGCAGTTTAATCGCAGGAGGAAGGAGAAGGCCAATATCGAAAAGGCCATCTCGGAACCAGTGTTCCGCCCCGGGGAAACACATTGGGAGATCATTGACCGTCCCCGGGCTGTTGCCGGAATGAGTGGCCATCGACCCAGCTTGGGAGAAGAAACAAAAAATAAAGGTCCCAAGCGAAGAAACCTTCCAGCCACCCCGGCTCGGGAGAAGAGAGGAAAGGAACCTGAAGAAGCGATGGGAGCCAGCCCAAGGTTCCTCTAACCAGGGTCGAGCTGACGATCCTCGACCCCACCGACATCCAGGGCCCGCCGGTGTCCAGCCGCCCCCCGACCCCCACCTCAGGAGAGAGGTGTGGCGCAGCTCGCAGGAGCTCCACGATCCACGTGGAGACGAGACGCCTGAAAGGGCCACACACAGACTCAATTTCAAAACCTTGCACTTCCTAGTGGGATTGGTGAGCATGTTTCTGGCCTTTCACAATCAGATCTAGATAGGTTTAATAAGGGGGTGGATTAAGGGTACAATTAACATGAGTTGTTGTCCCTCGATGTTCCGTGTGTTTCCTTATTTCATGATGATCTTTGTAGCGTATAAGATGCCTGTATTTGCTTTAGTTAGAACTGTGTCATTATGATTTGTTTGTGTGTTTTTCCCGCCCATGTACTCCCTTATCTGCTTGCATTTGATTTGGTATTTTTCCTTATGCAATAAAATTCATTTTGTTTCATCAAACTTGGTCTACAAGAGTTTTCTCTACATTGTAGTTCCTGCGCCTAAGTCCAGAGTATAGAATCTAAGGGGCGAGTGGGTCGAACCACTCAAGGTTTTACTGTGAAAGAGAGAGAGGCCTCTAGAGAGAGAAACCTCAAGGAAATCTCTCGAGGAAAACCCCTTACAGAAAATGGCGACCGCAGCAGGACTCTGGCAGCAGGATTGCAATGTAGTAGATCCAAGTTTGAATGGTCAAAATGCAATGGATGAGAGGATAGCGGATTATGTCTTTGGCAAGTTAAATCTCACTAAACAGTGGATTTCCGATCTCTTGCTGGATGGGCGTCCGGTGGACGCAGCCATCAGGTGGACAGAGAGCAAAGAGCATAAGAAGTCAGTGGAAAAGGCAGTGTGGCTGATGTGTTACAAGAAGCAGGTCCAGATCTTGGACCGAGTCGCTGCAGCACAGGCAGCCAAGATCACAACCCAGGCAGCAGAGATAGAGGAAAAGGCCATGGGTGGGGAAAAAGTCATCACGGCGCTTCACGCGCTGAATCAGGAATGCCGAGTGGTAGCTAGTCAGCATCAGGCTAGGATAGAGTACCTGGAGTGCCAGGTTACTGAGTCAAAGATCAATGAAACGAGGATACGGGAGAAAAGCGCCCGCCTCGCACAACAGCTAAGAGTGCCGGAGGAGAGAGTAGTGGAGGTTAAGGCAGCTTACAAGCTAGCCCTCGAGCACGGGTTTGAGAGCACAGACCACGGACCCTGCCGAAAGACCATAGAGGACCTAAGAACGGCCCTGGTGAAGGCAAGAGGCATGATGTGTCTCGTCAGCCCGAAAGCCAGTCACATGGACTTTTTGAAGGAATCAAAACAGCCGATTCCAGCTGAGGTAATTGTGGTACCAACCACCGAGCCCTCAGCACCGCCGAGCTATAGTGAGACTTGGTCGGAAAAGGAGGGGGTAGCGAAAGAGGAGGTAGCCGAGGTGGAGTGTGTGGAAGAACCACTGGTCGAAAAGCCGGGACCGGCACCGATGTGTCCCGCTCGGCACCAGAGGTTCGGTCCCAACGCTGTCGATGGCTGTATCGGACCCCACCAGAACCAGCTCGTGGTGCCCTACGCTGGCCCACAATTAAGGTCCATGGTGAGCCACCTCACATGACTCACAGTAAAGGGAGATCCCTCGATTCACTTCAGGGAGATAGAGGAAACAGCAGCCATTAACGACTGCGATGAACAGGAACCGGTCAAACTGTTGCTTTTCTCCCTAGATCCCACAATCCTTCAGTGCCTCTCAGAGGATGGCAAGAGGGGACGGAAAGGGTATACGGATCTCAGGGAGGAAATTTTAGAGGTAATGGGAGTGGACGATGGTAGTCCGTTCGACCGTGTAGAAGGGACCATGCAGCTATCTGGAGAACCCCCGCGGGTTTTTGCAGAAAGGCTGTGGCCAGTATATCGACGCAGCTGTCCGGGTATGCCTGAACGGGCTTTAGTGAGCAATGAACAGCGGGTTCATTGGCTCCGTTGCTTGGTCACCAACAGCTTGCCAGAGATACGGGCCCTAGCCAGATCATGGTTTGATCCCCAAGGTCCCGGCGTTGCGGAGGAGACGGTGCTCCGTCAGTTAAATGTAGCGTATAAGAATTGCAGAGGTCAGGAAACACCTCCCCAGAAGGGAAAGATGCTTGAGACAAAACCCGCAGCCCCAAGCAAGCAGGAGTGGCGTCAGGAGGGGAATCGCCCTGTCCAAGCCAAGCTCAATTGCTACGGGTGTGGGAAGGATGGACATTGGCGCAAGGACTGTAGAAATCCATGGAAGGATAATAAAGGGAGATTTCCCGCAGCCCAAGCCCAAGCCCAGACCGCCGCCCCAGCCAAAACCCAAGCCGTAGCTCCTGCCCCAGCGCAAGGAGCTGGTGCAGTTATGAATCCCGCTGCGATTGAGTCAATCATAGAGACAATGCGGTCTCTGATGACCTCGCAGGGGAAAATAGCTGTCACCACCGGCCTTGTCGCTCCCGAAACCCCAACCGCTGTGCCCAAATGACTAGAGCCGGCGCAGCCCGTTTACTTGTGTGCGCTGTGATATGATATATGGAGGCGACCCCTCGTGGAGATGGAAGTGCAGGAGGTAAAAGGGACCTATTTGTTGGATACGGGGGCATCGTGCACCGTGGTCCACACAGACAACCCCGCCACCTCGCCTCTGTCCACCGGGGTTCCATGTATTCTGTCGGGTTTCACAGGCAAGGAACAGGCTGGCGCACATTCCATTCCCCTCTCCATTCATTTAGGACCACTCCGCACCAAGTGGAGGTGTATACTGATGAAGTGGGAGGTGGAGAATGGGAAAGGGATCCTCGGGTCCGATTTCTTGGTCGAACACGGGATCCTCATGGACCTGAGAAACCATTGTCTTTGGGGAGCGGGTAAGGTTGAGCCAGGCCAGGTAGTCGTCATCCCAGGGGAAGGAGAAAGAGGGACCCTGTGTACCATGAAGCCAAAAGAGGGCTACGACCTCGAGCTCATGGTCACGGGCGTCCCGCAAGATTTGCAGGCATTCGTGTGCGACCACCTGGCGATGTTTGCCACTCACAAGCACGATTGCGGGAATGTCACCGGGTTTGAGATTAGCGTAGATGGGGACCCCATGGCCCGACCCCAAAAACAGTACAACTTCCCCCGGGAAGCGGAGCTCGACATGGAGACAGCAATATCTTCACTGGTGCAGCAGGGCAGGTTGAGACCGATAGCCACCCATGTGAACTCTCCGTTATGGCCGGTGAAGAAGCCGGACGATTCCTGGAGAGCCACGGTGGACTACAGAGTCCTCAATAGCAACATCCCAGCCTGCGCGCCAACAGTAGCAGCAGTTGCCGACCTGATAGGAAGTATTCCAGCCTCCGCGACCACGTTCACGGTACTGGATATCTCTAATGGGTTTTGGTCCATCCCTTTACGGAGGGAGGATCAGTACAAGTTTGCCTTTACATTTAAAGGGCAACAGTACACCTGGAACTGCTTGCCACAGGGTTTCCACAACAGCCCCAGCATATTCCATCAATGCATGGCAGGGAGTTTAAAAGAGTTCAGCCAGCCCAATCAGCTAGTGCAATATGTGGACGACCTGCTCCTGTTCACAGACTCGAGAGAGGAGCAAGGCCCGCTATTGGCCGAGTTATTGGAGCTGTTAGGAAGAAAGGGTTTCAAAGTAAACCCAAAGAAGGCACGGATCAGCCAGCAGGAAGTGTAATTCTTGGGTCTGACCATCCGCGCCGGTGAGAGAGCCATCGATAAGGCCGGACGGGAATCGGTACAAGATCTATCGATCCCCACCACCGGAGCCCAGGAGTGGGAAGTAGGAGATGAGGTCATGGTAGGAGACTCTGCCCGAGTGGGGAGTTCAGAACCACTGTACAGGGGACCCTACAAGATTGTAGGCAAAACCAGCCCCATGGTATACGCAGTGAAGTTGCCCCGGCGCACTAAATGGTTTCACATCAATCAGTGCAAACTGTTTAAATCGGGTGCAAGAGCATCAGCAACCGAAGCCAGGTCTGAGGATAAAGATCCTCAGCCTGAGGCGCGCGATGAGTCACAGACCACACAAGCTGGTGTTGTAGCCTGCTTGGAAGGAGAAGAGGTCCCGCCCACCTGCGGGGAGCCTTCTCCGATGGCCTGGGACTCGGACGAGAAGGGGCCCGAACAACAAGGTCCCGCCCTCGACACGATTCTGGAAGAGGTGGAGTCGGAGGACGGAGATCCCGCCCTCGACTCAAGCGTGGGGGAGGTAGAAATTGGGGGCAGAGATTTTCCACCTGCAGGGACAGGTGAGGAGGAGCCATCTGCCACAGGCCCAATTCCCGAAGGGGCAGAGCCTGAGGGGTGGGAGCCGAAGCCCACAGTCGTGGAAGAGCCACGGGCTGTGAGAGCTGAAGTCCCACCCGAAGGTCCACTCGCCAAGGGAGCCTGCTCAAAACCCAAAGGGGCGGAGCCTGAGGGAAGGGAGCCGAAGCCTACAGTCGTGGAAGAGCCACAGGCTGTGAGAGCTAAGGTCCCACCCGAAGGTCCACTCGCTAAGGGAGCCACGCCCAAAGTACCTTTTCGCAGGTCGACTCGAATGCCTCAGCCTGTAAAACCTTGGCCCGAGTCTCCCACTCCCAGTAAATGCCGACTTCAGAAATCCGTGAAAAAACACAGTCCCCGTTTAGCAGCAAAAGGCTGCGGGGAACCAGAACCACAGGTCACTGCAGCCCCGCCACAGGGAGCGGCGAGCTGCAGTCCAGAGCCACAGGTCACTGCAGCCCCGCCACAGGGAGCGGCAAGCTGCAGTCCAATCAGGGATTAGGCAAGCCGCCCGGGGACGGGCGGCACTGTACATAAGTTTAGTTTAAGTTTAAGTTTAAGGTGTGTAAATATTAAAATGATTAGAGTTTAAGTAGTTTTAAATCTGCCCAGTATGTATGTTGTTTTGGATCGAGGTCGAAAGACCCGATCATGCCGTCACCTAAGCCAGAATCTCTCGGGAGCCTGGCTGTATTGTTTGATTTATTGCAGGAACCAGAAGAAAGATGAGAGGGATCCTCATCCCGTTCGCGATGGTTGGATGGAGCTGGGCCTATCGGGGCCGCACCAAGGACTCCACCATTTATGGGTGCTCTGGAAATAGAGGCCCCATCGCGACTGACGGAACCGGCTCACAGGACGCTGAAGAGACTGCTACCTACTTCCATGAAGGGAGATGGCCAGGTTGGCTGGGGTCGAACTCTTCTGAATACTCCAGCCAGATGGGGTTTGCATACAGAGAAACGTCTCTGATGTGCCCCAGGGTGTGGATCATTGCGCCCAGAATCAGCGTCACCGTGGGCAAGAAGGCTTGCTTGAATTGTTCGGGAAATGTACCTTTGGACCGCTGGTGGTGGCTGCGCAAGTTGAGCAGCACCATGAAGAACTTGACGGTGGAATGGGAAAGATTGGGTAATAACACCCATCGGACAATAATGGGAACTCACGGGGTGTTGAGTGTCTGTTGGGACTAATGGTGGGAACCAGATGAGGGGATCTACATCTGTATGTGGGATTCAGAACACGCTTGCCCCACAGGCGTCTCCATCTTTTTCCAAAGACAGTGGCAGGATACTGGACAAGGAATGAGGTGGGACGTCAGCTCACGGGCGTGCGGAGTCCCATACTCACAGATCCCAGTAAATGCCACGGAGCTCATCACCCGACCCCGTAAGCCCCTGCCCACAGTTCCGGTAGCTAAAGCCCTCAAGGAAGGGTGCCCCACCACGACAAAAGGACCAGGGAACGGATTGGTATTGGTACCCACAGATCAGGTACTGTACCAAGGGGTCCACTACGCGGTGGCTTCAGTGATTTTAAACCTCACCGAGGTACGATTGCCAGCGTGGTGCCCCAGGGAAACGGAGCAATTATACCAAGTCCTGTTAACAAACATGTTTAAACAATTTTATGAGTTCGACTTTGCCGATGTCGACAGCCGAATTGTACACCACACCACATGAGGTCTTGGACAGAATAGGGAGACAAAGAAGGGATGCAGTAAATGATATTTTCACAGCTTTTAATACAAGAACTTCCATCATCAACACACTGGATGACGTGGAGCTGCAAACCCAGATTAATGGTTTAAAAACACAGTTGAGAAAGATACTGACCGATGAGAATAAGGTAGTGGGTTCTGAGTTACATGAGGACCAGGCCATGACGCTACACTTAAAAGAGATAATAGCTGAGCTGGAGAAGCACGCCAGAACAGTAAATGCTCTCATCAGGGAAGATCGGAACGCGTCCGATCAGGCTGCGCAGAACAAAGCTTGTGTGCTATACGGGGCGTGGTTACTGGGCGAGGGCCGCAGTAATCTGGAAGATTTAAAGCAAGGCTTAGTCCCCTCCTGGATCAGCAACAAGCACCTCGCAGCCCTCCACCCTTTTGAGAATACATTGAGTCGATGCCAGCTCAGACTAGCTTCAGAGGCCTACCCAGTCCCAGTGGATTGTGGACAGTCTAATCACACCATTATGGGTATAGTGGTAAGAATGCCGGTGATGGGAAAGACAGCCAAACCCGCCCCGGTATACAGGGTGGAGAACATTGGAGTCATTCAGGGGGGTGCGCACATGCGCTACACGGGGGTCCCACCTTACGTCATTCGATGGGAGCATGCAATGACGGGTACCGACCTCTCGGGGTGCCAGAGCTGGGGAGCACACATCATCCTGTGTCCCCAGCACTTGAATGCACATTCAAAACCACAATGCGGGTTCAGAACTGCTGGCGCGAAGCCTATAAATTGCACCATGGAGGCAATGGCACAAGGACATGTGCCCCCGCAGGTGGCATATATAGGAGGTGGGACATACTATGTCACCACTGCAGCGCCCCACTACCAACATGGACAGCACGGTTGGTGTCCGGTTAGTGACAGCAGCTTCTGTTTCAAGCCCAGGGCAGAAGTTCAAGTGGCCCAAGAGCGAATTGTCCCCATTCCTGAACCTTCCACTGTTCACATCACTGTGAAAGAGAATTTCACTGACCTGCAGTGATTCATTGCACATT
The DNA here is from genome assembly GCF_052327205.1 of Somniosus microcephalus. Taxonomy (NCBI): domain Eukaryota; kingdom Metazoa; phylum Chordata; class Chondrichthyes; order Squaliformes; family Somniosidae; genus Somniosus; species Somniosus microcephalus. Next base: position 126,866,963 of record NC_140999.1, on the reverse strand, counting down.
TTGGATATATCATTCCCCCTCTCCCTGAACACCTCACCAAGATACTAAAAGCCATTGTTGTTTCACAGAAACACTTCTACACACTGGAGCAGAAAACTTTAGAGATAGGGGCAGACATATTGGACATAGTGACCCCACCGTGGTGGGACCTGTTCACTAATATAGAAGTCCCTTCCTGGATGAGATTGCCTCCCACATTCTTGTAGTGTGCCAGGTTGTCATTGTAGTTTATTTACTGTCTCTACACTGTAAAAAGTTCAAACATTCGCAGAAGTATGAGAATAGAAGGGAATGGAGGGAGCATTATGTGCGGGTAGAAGAAGAGACACCCGTTTAGTTGTGCTCTTTTTGTATAAAGTTAAAGTTTTCCCTCCCTCTTCTGTATTATTTTTTGATATGTATTCATGTGTATCTAGAATTTTTTGTGTATGTACTTTATTTTATTATTGAAGTTTTATCAGATGTGATGTTATTATTAGAAAGTAATGTGTATACACTAGGTGATGTAGGGGTATAAGGACCCCCTCCATGCCTGGAAGTAAGTTGTTCGATTTTTAAATCCAAGGTATTGCCATTTATAGATGCTTAATGTACACTAGATTTTTCTGAAATGGGAAATGCATGTGTCGTGGGGTCATAGGTAGGTAAATACTGGGGATGGTTAGATTGTGGAAGGTCAGAAAATTTGGCTCACCCAGAATTATGATACTTCAAGCAAGTTACAGTATCATCAGGGGGGAGTGTAGGATTCGCAAAATTGGACTTTATATTAATAAGGGTCAAATGGCAGAAGAGGCCATGATTTTAAAGACTGTTTTAAAAGAAGCCCAGAAAAAGGGGCATACAAAATGGCTGCCATACCGTGTGACCAGCTTATTGGTACACTTTAAAATAGTTCCTGCGCAACCTCAGACAGATTTGTGGATTCGACCCACAGTAAGTTCTGGAAGCCGTTTCTGAGAGAACGAAACCAGACCCACATGTATGCATATGGATTAGATGCAGGAGGAAGGAGAAGGCCAACATCGAAAAGGCCGTCTCGAAACCAGCGTTCCGCCCCGGGGAAACACATTGGGAGATCATCGACCGTCCCCGGGCTGTTGCCGGAATGAGAGGCCATCGACCCAGTTTGGGAGAAGAAACAAAAAGTAAAGGTCCCAAGCGAAGAAACCTTCCAGCCACCCCGGCTCGGGAGAAGAGAGGAAAGGAACCTGAAGAAGCGATGGGAGCCAGCCCAAGGCTCCTCTAACCAGGGTCGAGCCGACGATCCTCGACCCCGCCGACATCCAGGCCCGCCGGTGTCCAACCGCCCCCGACCCCCACCTCAGGAGAGAGGTGTGGCGCAGCTCGCAGGAGCTCCACGATCCACGTGGAGACGAGACGCCTGAAAGGACCACACACAGACTCAATTTCAAAACCTTGCACTTCCTAGTGGGATTGGTGAGCATGTTTCTGGCCCTTCACAATCAGATCTAGATAGGTTTAATAAGGGGGTGGATTTAAGGGTACAATTAACATGAGTTGCTGTCCCTCGATGTTCCGTGTGTTTCCTTATTTCATGCTGATCTTTGTAGAGTATAAGATGCCTGTACTTGCTTTAGTTAGAACTGTGTCGTTATGATTTGTTTGTGTTTTTCCCACCCATGTACTCCCTTATCTGCTTGCATTTGATTTGATATTTTTCCTTATGCAATAAAATTTCATTTTGTTTCATCAAACTTGGTCTACAAGAGTTTTCTCTACATTGTAGTTCCTGCGCCTAAGTCCAGAGTATAGAATCTAAGGGGCGAGTGGGTCGAACCACTCAAGGTTTTACTGTGAAAGAGAGAGAGGCCTCTAGAGAGAGAAACCTCAAGGAAATCTCTCGAGGAAAACCCCTTACACTCTCTCCTCCAGTCTCTCTCTCTCTCTCTCCCCCAGTCTCTCTCCCTCTCCCCAGTCTCTCTCTCTCTCTTCTCCCCCCAGTCTCTCTCTCTCTCTTCTCCCCCAATCGCTCTCCCTCTTCCCCCCAGTCGCTCTCTCTCTCTCCCCCAGTCTCTCTCTCTCTCTCCCCCAGTCTCTCACTCTCTCTCCCCCCAGTCTCTCTCTCTCTCCCCCCTGTTGTATCCGTGTGTTAATGGAGACACGGAATGCAGGAGTTGGCTTAACAGTTGTTTACTGAACAAAGTCTGGAGGTGAACTAAAAGATACTAGACGCTATACAGGCTTATATACCCGAGTGGTCACTACCGGTATTACAGTACACAGGGCTCTTAAAGGTGCATTCACTACAATTCCTCCCCTTTCAGATAATTAGTGCATAACATTTTAAGTAATCATTAATTAACATGTTTACAAGAACAATAATCTACACATTTGCTGCAGTTAATCAATGATAAGTCAGTCTCTCTGGAGGCTTCCTGACTCGGTCCGGATAACGCCTCGGTGGTGTAGTAGTTTTCGGTGGTGTAGTAGGTTCTTTTGGCAAGGTCGATTCGGCTTGAATGCCAGTGTCGGGTTCATCTGGTTCCAGTATCACCGGATCGGAGGTAGATATTATGGGTATCTCTGCTTCATCATTAGGCGTATAGAGTTGTGGTGTAGGTTGTCCCTTTTCGGATGACTCTATGATCTGGTCAGCATGGCGCCTTATTATGCTTTCACCAATGTCCACGGTATACATCAGCGGTCCTAGTCGTGTGCAAATAGTTCCAGGCTGCCATTTCTTGGTACGGTAGTCCCGGGCCAAAACTTGTTGACCTATCTGGAAGGTTCTAGTTGGCCTTTCATTCATGCCTTGAAATTTCCGGCTCTCTACGTCCCTTCTGATGTTTGGCTTGATCAAATCCAGCCGGCATCTTAGTCTTCTATTGAAAAACATCATGGCGGGAGTTTGGTTTGTAACCACATGTGTTGCATTCCTGTACGCAAACAAGAAGTTATCTACCTTATGTTGTAGATTTATGTCTTCATTACCCATGGCCTTTATGGCCTTCTTGAAGGTCTGGACAAACCTTTCAGCTAATCCATTGGTGGCGGGATGGTATGGGGTGGGCATGTAGTGCTTAACCCCATTGCTTTTTAAGAACTTCCTGAATTCTTCGGACACAAATTGCGGTCCATTATCAGAACAAATCTGTTCAGGCAGCCCATTCCTGGCAAATATGGTCCTTAATACTGTGATGGTTTTTTCTGTGGTGGTGGAGGACATCTTTATTACCTCCGGCCACTTGGAGTGTGCATCAACCGCGATTAAGAACATTGAGTCCATAAATGGACCAGCAAAGTCGATATGTACCTTTTGCCATGGAGATGAGGGCCACTCCCATGGATGTAGAGGGGCTTGTGGTGGGGCGTTTTGGACCTTCTGGCATCCTAGACAGCTCTTGGTCATTTCTTCGATGTCTCCATCAATACCTGGCCACCACACAAACGCTCTGGCTAGGTTCTTCATTTTCACTCCACCCAGATGCCCCTCGTGAATCTCCTTTAGCACTTTATCCTGGAGTTTGGGTGGAATCACCACTCTGGATCCACACATCAAGGTTCCTCGGCACACTGACAGCTGTTCTCTTCTTTGCGAGAATGCTGGCAACAGTGGTTCGCCATGTGCTGGCCATCCCTTCACCGTTAAATCGTAGACTCGTGAGAGAGTCGGGTCATTTCTCGTTTCCTTTTCAATGGCAGAATTTGTTACTGGTAGACATTCTACTATGGTTGAGTGGAACATCTCCACTGGGTCCACTGTAGGTGCTTCTTCTACCGTTGGCAACGGTAGGCGCGATAAACCGTCAGCATTCCCATGCTGTTTTGATCCTTTGTATTCTATGTCATATTGGTGTGCCCCGAGGAAAAGGGACCACCTCTAGCCTTTGCGCTGTCATAATGAGAACGCCCTTTTTAGGGTTGAATATGGAGACGAGGGGTTGATGGTCAGTCAACAAGGTAAATTTTTGTCCGTGTAGGTAATGGTTGAATTTCTTCACTCCCCACACCAGGCTGAGTGCTTCCCTGTCGATCTGGGCATAGTTACGCTCAGCTGAGTTCAATGAGCGTGACGCAAAAGCTATCGGCCGCTCCGAGCCATCAGGGAATCTATGCAATAATACCGCTCCTACGCCGTAAGGGGATGCATCGCACGCCAGTCTGATTGGCAGTGATGGGTTGTAATGAGCCAATACTTCCTTGGACGTGATCAAGCCTTTGCATTTATGGAAGGCACGTTTACAGTCCTCGCTCCATTTCCAAATTACTCCCGTTTGTAGCAGTGCGTTAAGAGGGTGCAGAACAGTTGACAAGTTCGGTAAAAATTTATGATCGTAATTTATCAATCCCAGGAACGACCTTAATTGTGAGACATTTTCAGGTGCTGGGGCTTTTATGACCGCTTCAATTTTTTCAGGTGACTTATGCAACCCTTCTTCGTTAATTATATGGCCACAATATGATATTTGTTTCTGGAAAAATTCGCACTTGGGGCGATTTGCTCGTAGGCCCTGTTCTCTCAGCCTAGTGAGCACCTGCTCCAAATTGGCAAGGTGCTCGTTGTCGTTTTCTCCTGTTACAAGGATGTCGTCTAGGTAGCATTGAGTCCCCGAAATCCCTTGCAGGACTTGCTCCATAGCTCTTTGCCAGATAGCTGGAGCTGATGCTACTCCAAAAACCAGTCGATTGTACTGGTACAGGCCTTTGTGTGTGCTTATCGTGAGATACTTTTTAGAGGCCTCCTCAACCTCCATCTGTAGATATGCCTGTGCCAAGTCAATTTTGGTGAAACGTTTCCCTCCAGATAGTGAGGCGAAAATATCTTCTATCCTTGGAAGAGGATACTGTATCGTGTGAAGGACTGGGTTTACAGTCACCTTGAAGTCCCCACAGATGCGAATTTTTCTCTGTTCTTCAGATTTATCATTATTCAACGTTTTCTTCATGACCGGGTGTTGCCCACTCGCTCCAATCTACCTTGGATAACATGCCTGCTTTTTCCAAATTCTCCAGCTCTGCCTCGACTGCTGGACGAATTGTGTATGGCACCGGCCTTGCCTTAAAAAACTTGGGAATTGCCGCATCTTCCACTGTTATTGAGGCGGTGACGCCTTTCAAGGTTCCTAGTTCCTGTTGAAACACTTCTTTGGCGTTAGCCAAGATGTCTTTTAATCGTTCAGGTATGACGTCATCATCATTTTTTTTCTTACTGGTCACCGTCAGTGCCTGAATGGAGTGCCAGTCTAACCGTATCTTCCTGATCCATTCACGTCCCAACAACGGAGGACCACCATCTTGCAGAACGTATAAATACAACTTCTGCATTTCCTTGCCGTTGTATACAACAGGCACCCTTATTTTCCCTCTGGGGTATACTTTCTGCCCCGTATATGTCTTCAAGATAATGGATGTGTCTTTCAAAGGTATATGCAGAAATAGCCGCTCGTAATCCCATCGACTTATGACGGTCAGAGCTGATCCTGTATCTAGCTCCATTTTAACTGGGGACCCCGCTATCGTGAGGGTAACCCAAATGGTCTGGTAATCTTCTTTGGCAATTACATTATGTAATTTGAGACAGCTTAGTCTCTTGTTTCCAGAGTCGCTATCGCTCTTCTGGTCTTCGGAGCTACTGTCCGTCATCATTTGTACATTTCTGTACTTTTCCTTACTGATTTTTTTTCTGTCAGTTGATTTTTTGTTTCTAGATCGGCATACACGTGCAATGTGTCCCATCTTTCTGCATTGCCTGCACGCTTTGTCCTTGAACCAGCAGTCCCTCTGGTCATGGGTGGATCTGCCTCAGCGATAACATCTCTCGAAACCCCGTGTCATTTCATGGGTGCCGAAGTCCTGTGGCTTTTGCTGTATCTCTGCAGCTCCTCTTGCTGCTGCTTCATATGATACAGCCACACTGAAAGCCTTGTCCAGTGTCAAATCTTTCTCAGAAAGTAGCCTTTTCTGTGTTCCTTCACTTAGGAGACCGCAGACGAATTTGTCTCGTAGAGAATCTGCCAGTCTTGCCCCGAATTGGCAGTGCTTTGACAGCTTTCTTAATTCGGTGAGGTAATCAGCGTTACTTTCATTCTTGTGCTGATTCCTCCTGAAGAATTTGAATCGTTCCACTATCAGCAGCGGTGTTGGGTTTAAGTGCTCCTGTAGGGTATCAACAATCTCCTTAAAATTCTTGTCCATCGGTTTGGCTGGAGTGATTAAGTTTCGTAACAGCCCGTATGTCCTTGCGCCCATCAGATTTAGAAGTACCGATGCCTCTTTATCATCCTCTACTTCATTCGCTGTGCAATATACCTCCACTCTTTCCACATATGTGGTCCAATCCTCTATATCACTATCGAAAGCAGTAATATTGCCAGTCTTAGGCATCCTGAAAATCAAAAATGGCGCCTCCCGCGCTTTCCTTTCTTCCCTGCCGAGAAAAAATGGCGCCTCCCACGCTTTCCCGCCGCTGCCGCTGCTGAAAACGCTGTTCTCCGCGGTTTTTTTTTTACACAGATATTTTTAATAGTTCGAGACTCGTTTCCGCCGGACTCTCTAGGACTTTTCCCTCCCTCTGCTTGGTCCGAACGCCGACCTGCTTTGCAGTGCCGGCCGTCTCCCGAGTGCTCCACCCTCCACCTCTGTTTGCCTCCGCCTTCCGACTCGCTGCTCGGCCACGCTGCAGAGCCACCCGATCGAGCCCCAGCCCGCCGCCCAGGAAGGATTAGTGCAGTACCTGCCACCAGCCTGGCTAGCTGGTGAAACCACAGTTTGTTTTTTTTTCTTCGACCTTCGTCTGAGGAATCGATCTCCTTGAGGTGCTGCTGAATTGCAGGTAAGTCCATTTCCAATTCGTCGCCACTGTTGTATCCGTGTGTTAATGGAGACACGGAATGCAGGAGTTGGTTTAACAGGTGTTTACTGAACAAAGTCTGGAGGTGAACTAAAAGATACAAGACGCTATACAGGCTTATATACCCGAGTGGTCACTACCGGTATTACAGTACACAGGGGCTCTTAAAGGTACATACACTACACCCCCAGTCTCTCTCTTCTCCCCCCAGTCTCTCTCTCTCTTCTCCCCCCAGTCGCTCTCTCTCTTCCCCCCAGTCGCTCTCTCTCTTCCCCCCAGTTGCTCTCTCTCTTGCCCCCCAGTCGCTCTCTCTCTTCCCCCCAGTCGCTCTCTCTCTTCCCCCCAGTCGCACTCTCTCTTCCCCCCAGTCGCTTTCTCTCTTCCCCCCCAGTCGCTCTCTCTCTTCCCCCCAGTCGCTCTCTCTCTTCCCCCCAGTCGCTCTCTCTCTTCCCCCCCAGTCGCTCTCTCTCTTCCCCCCAGTTGCTCTCTCTGTTCCCCCCAGTCTCTCTCTCTCTCTCCCCCAGTCTCTCTCTCTCTCTCTCTCCCCCAGTCTCTCTCTCTCCCCAGTCTCTCTCTCTCTCTCTCTTCCCCCCAGTCACTCTCTCTCTTCCCCCCAGTCGCTCTCTCTCCCTCTTCCAACAACAACATGCCCTCAAAAAAGCCTCAGCACCGCCGGGCACTCCAGCTGGTATATATATATTTTTTTTAATTTAAAATAGAGTGGAGCTGGAGGAATGGTTATACACACAGCATCATAGGTCCACTGCATACTAATGACATGCGCTACTTTTTGAAAAGTACCTTCAGCATGGCTAATGCTGTGAAAGTCACGGGTATGTACAACAACAACAACTTGCAATTCTATAGCATCTTTAACATAATAAAAACATGTAAGGCACTTCACAGGAGCATTTACCAAACACCGAGCCACATAAGGAGATTATAAGATAAGTGACCAAAAGCTTGGTCAAAGAGACAGGTTTTAAGGAGCATTTAAAGGAGAAGAGAGCTATAGAGAGGTGGAGAAGTTTAGGGAGGGAATTCCAGAGTTTAGGGCCCAGGCAGCTGAAGGTGCGGCCACCAATAACCTCTCTCATCTACACTTAGCGTTATGAGCACTTTGCGCATCTACATCTCAATTTCAACATCAAATACTAGCCGATGTTTCCAATTAAAATTCTTACTGTTAATATTCAGCAAACTCCGAGCAATAAACTAGTTCAGCGACATTCATGGATACTCAGCAAACAGCTTCCAATTTTTGAAAATTTTGCTGAAAAGCAAAGCTTAATAGACAAGGTGAATAGTGAGGAACACACAGGGGGTTTATAAAGATTTATTTATATGTTGAATTTTCTGGAAATTTGCTGACACTACATTTGTGCATAAGTAGATTTGACCATAAATGTAAGTTTTTACTAGTTTCAGGAGCTCATTCAGCTGAGAGGACAGATATTTTAAGTTATTTTAATGCCAATGTAATTTCATGCTCAGTCAACATGAGGCCACTTTGGAGTAATCTGTAGGGAATAAGGAAAACAGATTTGATTTTCACTCCCCTTAAAGTGGGATTAGTATGGCACTATCTTTTTCCTTTTTGGCCTGATTTACATTGTGAAATTTACATGATGGTTGCCCAGGTTAATTGCCCATACATTGCACTAATTACAGGTTAAATGGGAGCAAAATTGTAACTGTTCATCCTATTAAGATGCATTCAGTTTCCCTTCTCCTTATTTCCCAGGTGAGAACTGATTAAACTCGTCAATTTGTGGCTGGAGGACTCGAGGTTCAGACAGCTCAGGAACTTCAACTGCTGCTAACGACTTGAGTCTTAACCAGAACGTTGCTGAGAATGCAACAACAATTTTCATTTAGATGGTGCAGGTTAATCTTAGAACATCTGATGAATTTAGAGGCAACCAATTTTGAGCATTATCCTTGCCTATTAGAACACTTAACCATACTGTAAACATACACAGTAGAGCCGGATTCACTTGAAATATCAATCAGATCATTTCACGTATTCGAACCTCCTCCAGAAATCAGTTTGATTAAGTGACCATTCAGATCATCATAAGGCAAAAATTATAGAAAGAATTGGAGTGGGTAAAGGCAGATTTTCTTGGATTTATGATTCTGCTATTGGATTAGGGGAACCAGATTATACAGTAGTGGTGTAACTGTAGGGAGCTGGCTCACAGAGTCAAATCTCTGGAAATCTAAACAAGTGCTGATGTTAAAGCAGCTGTAATTTTGAGGATTTTGGAAAAAGGAATTGGGTAAATGAGAAGGTGCAGTGTATGCAGATCTTCAAGTCCCACCATATAGAGCACCTTTTCAAACATTTAACAAATACACATGTTGGGCAGAATTTGTGTTTTACAGGTTACTGAGCTTCTTCCAGTATGCAACATTATCAAAATGTTAACTTTTAAAATGTTTGTGCAAATATTTCACCTGTTTAGCCTCTGGAAGCATTCTTGTACAACTTCCACCTTCTGTCAGCGGTGGCTCAGTGGGTCGCACTCTCTAGATGGGAGGGGTAGGAGTGAGCAGGTGCTGCTGGGTGCTTGATTACTGCAGGGAGTTGGAGTGAGTTTGTAAAAAGTTGGTGGTGGTTTTTTTTTTCAGGTTTTAGGGGCTTTTTGATCCATAAACAGCAGCCAGTTGGCTGCTGAGGGACCCAGAGTGCCGGGCCCCTCAGAGGACAATGTTCCCAGGATAAATTTAATCAGGGGAGAAAATGTTGGGGGAAGGGAGAATAAAAGGCCCAAAGATTTGGGCCGTGACCCCAGGAGGTTTGGAAAAGAAAACACGGTGGTGGTTCAGTGCGAGGATAAGGAGATACGAGCTTGAGATATTATCCAGATGGTACATGAGGACTGCGGCGAGGAAAGCTGCTTTGCCAAAGCTGAATGTTGGGTTCGAGGTGATGGTCAGTGGCTGAGAGGAGGTAGAAAGAATTTTACTGATTTTGAAGGCTGGAGTTAATTTCTTGGAGGTATCTCTGCTATATTCTGAAGAGGTCTCATTCTTAAGCCTGTCAGTTTATATTGAGGATGATGTGCTAATAAAAAAGTTGGAGTCACGGGACATTAAATTTTGCTCGGCAATAAAGAGAAGATACTATCCAGGAACGTGGGTAGCAGCTGGAACCCGTTATGTAAAGGTGCGGTTCCAAGAGGGGGTGAAGTCATTGTCGTATAGCATGAAATTCGAGACAATGGAAGGAGTGCAGTACTTCCAGGTACTAGGTGAAGGTTTGTTATTATTGTCTTGGACACAACCATCTTGCAAGAAGCTGTCTAGATTTGTACTTTTATAACTGCGGCGAGTCTGGACTCTGAGCTGCAAGGCAGAGAGCTGTGGGATGTGTCACAAAGGCACCACCTGCTGCGAGTGTGAAGCAGAAGGAAGCCCCTTGAGTGATGAGGAGATGGGAGAAGGAGCAGGAGCTGTGAGTGGAGCGGCCAGAGGAGCGGAGCAGGCGGAGGACACAGTTGGTGAATGGAAGGAGAAAAGAGTGCAGGAAGAGGCAGAAAATTGTGGAGCAGAGAATAGGATGGAGATGGTGGAAAACGACAAAGACAGCGGAGGGCAGCACGGGTCAAGGGCAGAGTCGAGCCATAATACGGCTCCACTCTCCCTAAAGAACCTGGTGTCCACAGGGGGGGAGGAGGTGGGAGCGGGGTGCGGGGTAAATGTAAGTACTCCAAAGAAAGAAGGAGTCGGACATCACGGGGAGCAGGAGGGGGCAAGACAAGGAGAGGGAGCAAGAGGCAGGAGCCTTAAAGGGGCAGCAGGACTGGAGCGGGGAGACAATGATGCCAGAAGGTGCAGATGTACCATTGTCCCAGAGAGAGAAGAAACGGGGAGCAAGCGTCAGCAGTGGAGATCAGGCCGAAGGGAGTGGCACTGTTGGCGAAACCGTGATAGCAGGAAGACTCTCTAAGGGAGATTATGGCCTCGATTTTCATTGAGCCATGGAGGCGGGCTTGGAGGCGTGCGGGGGGTTAAAATCGCAAAAACTGGCGGGCGGGACCCCCCGCCTGGTTCCCGACTCCGAGCAATTTTAACTCAGTCGTGTCTGATGATCCCGACTCCGTCCCGCATCCAAAAGGCGGGACTGGTCATTAAGGCCCTTAACAACCACTAAATGGCCTCTATAATCCTATTTTGAAAGGCCCTTGCGAATTTAACCCTCTTCCCAGATGAAACACGCCTGGTGGGAAACACGAATGTGAAACCTGGCGGGAGCACTATTGGATTGCTGACTATCAACTGCAGGTCAACAATTAAAGAGGAGATTTGGTCAGCCATGATTTGCAGGACTTAGTGGTCTCAGGTCTGGAGCAACTTTTGGAAGGCTTAACCACATCTGTGGAAGGTTGGAGCCTCACACCCATCTCCAGTGTGACCTCCTGGGAAACCCCTCTCGCCAACTTCACTCAGTGCTTCCTCAATGGAGGCATATACCAGAAGCATGGGAGCCATTTATTTCCTTCCCATCTGGGCATTAGAGGAGCTCGAGCACCAGCCACGGCAGCAGCAGAACCAGGAACAACAGCAGCAACAGCAGCAGCAGCAGGAGCGCCAGGCTGCTGCTCACCCACCTGAAGCTGCACAGGCCAGAAGGGGCCAGTGCCTGGAAGCCCATCAGCGCAGGAGATACCCCCCAAACAGGGTCTACAGACGCAGGGTCAGCTACCTCAACATATCTGAGCAGCAGTGCCAAAGGTGGCTCCGACTTTCGCGAGAGGTAGTGACTGACATCTGCGCAATGCTACAGCAAGACCTGCTGCCCAGAGGACCAGGTGGACAAGCATTACCAGTGGCCATCAAAGTCACCACCACAATTGACTTTTTTGCCTCAGGCTCATTCCAGGGATCAGCAGCAGACATCAGCGGCATCTCCCAGGCGGCCGCACACACTTGCATCATGCAGGTAACCGATGCCCTCTTTGCCCTCGCGCACAATCACATCCATTTCACCAAGGATCGAGCAAGTGTCACAGCGTGAGTGTATGGATTAGCTCATCTGGCAGGCTTTCCAAGGGTGCAGGGCATCGTTGACTGCATACATGTGGCCCTTAGGGCACCCCATCGCAATCCAGGTATTTTTGTCAACTGCAAGGGCTTCCATTCCCTCAACGTTTGGCTGGTGTGTGACCACAAGAAGGAAATTTTGCATGTTTGTGCCATGTACCCTGGCAGTTGCCATGACTCCTTCATACTGCGCCAGTCTAGTGTACTTCCGCTATTCAGTCCGCCAGACCAACTTAACGGATGGCTACTTGGAGACAAGGGTTATCCCCTGAGGACATGGCTAATGACGTCATTGAGGAGGCCAGCCAACGAAGCTGAGGAGCACTACAACTCCAGCCACATTTCCACCAGATCCATTATCGAGCAAACCATCGGTTTGCTGAAGATGCGCTTCAGATGTCTGGATAGATCAGGTGGAGCCCTACAGTACTCCGCAGCCAGGGTCTCCAGAATCATCGTGGTTTGCTGTGCACTTCACAACATGGCACAGCATTGTGGCTTGCAGATTCCTGAGGACCAAGTGGCTCCTCGTATATCCTCCTCAGATGACGAGGAGGAGTGCGAAAATGAACTTTCTGCAGAGGCCCATTAACCAGCAGCAGCATTACGCGAGAACATTGCTGCCCAGGATGCAAGGAACGCACTCATCCTGGCCAGATTTACTTAGACTAGTCAATCAAACACTTTTGCCTCGCTGCTTCTTATCAGAGCCTTGACAATGGCCAAGAACCAGAGGATTCCTAGCACTCTGACCACCATACTGACAGTTGCAAGTATTCCTAAGGCCTCAATGTGGAAGTCCCAATAGCGAAATGACAGACGCCACAACTGCAACATTTGCCATCAGAATTTTTATGTTCAATAATGACGTGATGGCATTTTTACAATAAACACAAAATTGCACCCAAGTGACTACCCTTATGACTATTTGTGCAGAATTTTTCTCTTACGCGTGCTCCTACATGGTGCCTCCCCTGTGGCTTCAGCAGATGTGAAGGCCCCTTGCTCACTTTCCTGCTGCTCCTGCCTCAACACCTTTGGCGGGCATCCTCTGGGGTTGCGAGCCTGTGAGGGCTCGTCAACAGTCTGCTGCTCCTGCGGCTGTGCAGGGGTTGAGACGTCTATCTCACTTGGGTGTGGACTCCAGTGGGGCTCTGACCGAGGGCTCTGCAGTGGCATGGAAGTGTGAGCACTTGGAGAGGAGCCCCCACTTCCTTGAGGTCTGCCGCCAACCTCCCTCTCATGGGTCAGGTCCCCCTCAGCGCCTGCAAGTGGCTGGAGAGCACCATGCTGCACATCAGGGGGGCCATGGGGACCCGTATCTGCAATGGCAGTCCTACTCAGAAGGACTTCCATGTAGGTCTGGTTTCTCTGTTCAATAGATGCCCATCGCTCCTCAAGAGATGTCATTCTATCCTGAACAATGACCATGTTTTCCATACACTGGCGACTAAGCTCCTCCATGGCCATAGCCATCCTCTCCTCTACCGTAGCCATCCTCTCCTCTACGGCCAGCCTTAGCACGGAGGTAGCAATCCTTTCCACGGAGGTAGCCATCCTTCCATGGTGATGCGTTCATGCGCCAATAATTCCACAAAGGCTCTGCTCATGTTTGCTATGGACTCCTCCATTCGCTCCACAATTGCAGCGACCCTCGAGACAAAACTTGCCAGAGACTCCTGCATCTGTGCCTGGAGTTCCATCACCTCTGATCTTAAGGATGGACCCAGAGGCAGAGGTTCGACATGCTGCTGAGCCGAGCTGGCAGAGTCCTGCGCCCTCCGACTAGGACTCTCCACTGCTGTCCCTGTCTCCACAATCTGCTGATGCTCACTTGTGAGCTGTGATACACCAGGTGACAACACTACTCTATGTCCCGAAAGTCCCACCGAGGTGTAGAAAAGGGGGTTTGGGGGAGAAAAGAGGGTTTTTTGCCTGCCCCTGGGGTTTATGTCTGGCCAGTCAGGCATGTCTGAGCTGCTCCAGGCCCCGTGCGGTTTCGAATCGCTTCCCTTTTCTGGTTCTGACCGCTGGACTTATTTCAGTAGCGACATAGACAAAACGAGACTCGTGGTTGGGTGCAAAGAAGACCAACGTTTATTGAAAATAAAGAATAAATTGCTATACAGTGAAAATAGTTATGAATACAGCACACTTGCACACTTTTACTTAACGGGGAGGAGAGAAAACGGACACATCGAGGGAAAATTGACTGAAAACGACAATTAAACAAAATTCCCCTTTAATTCCCACCCCTTATACCTATCTAGGTTGCCTTGTAATGGGCCAGAAAGTTTATGCTCACCAGTAAACGCCTGCTCCGTGCCCCTGCGGTCTGCCTTGGATTCTTCACCGCCCCGATGTAGAGATACCCCAGTAATTCAAAAGTAACTGCTGGTATTCCACTTCTTTGGGCGGGCTGTGGCGTTCCTCTTGCAAGCGGGGCACTGGAGGCGAGGCGGTAGAGAGAGAGAGAATGGCATCCTGAGGGGCTATCTTTATACCCCATTAGGAGCCCTTATCTTCGTGCCCAAATCTGGATGTATCTGGGCTCACACAAAAGGGACCAATCTGTCCCCATTGACTGTAATGGGTTTGAATGCATTTCCCATTCATTTAACTGGTTTGAATGGAGCTATCTCAGTTCAAAATGTCCCACTGATTTCTCAAGTGCTGGACAAACAAATCCTTAAGTGTTCAGTAAACAGTCCTTTGTCCTGCGGTTACCTTCCAAACGCAATTGATTGACAGCTTCAAGTGCTTAAGCCCTTGAGTCAACACTGTTGAGAGCTCATGTAAACAAAGTTCTTTGTTCCATGTTGACGTCCTAAACCGCAGTTGATTGACAGTTTAAGTACCTAAACATTTTCACACAGGCTGGTATTTCTTCCAATCCTTTGTCAGCCAGTGATGGGAGATATTCAGACAGGCTGTCTTTCTCCTTTGCCACGAGGCCTCACAGCCATCTTTGATGCCCTGGGTTTTTAAGGTACATTCCAACCAGGTTTTCTTTAATCAAATAATCTTCGGGGGCTGCCGAAATTTTCTGAAATTTTGCGAACCTTACAGAGGTGTGAGTGTCTGCGCTGGTGCTGGGTGTGCTGAATTCTGTTGACGCTGCGCCCTCAGAAGTTGCAGCTTCCTCTGAGGAGTCTGGAAGCTGAGCCTCTTCTTCCTGGCTAGGGGGGACGGATGCTTGTAATGGTCCTGTGGGGGAGTAAAGGAAAGAGTCAGAGATGTGATGCAAAGGCTACATGCACATAGCTTTTTGCAGATGCTCATAAGTCCATCTGTTACAGCTTCACAATCATTATCAGCGACTCATGCAATGTCAAAGAGAGAGATGGGAAACCTTTCTGTCACCAGCTTGCTGTGTTACACCTGTCTGTCTGTCCCCCACGTGCGAATCATTCTCTATTCCCATAATTTCCAGGATGGCCTCCTCCCAGGGGATCAGGTGGGCTATTGAGACTGTCCCTCCTCCTGTCCTGGCTCACTCTCTTTTGTTGTGAGCTCTCTTTTCCTGCAATGAGGGAGACAAGTGGAGGTTGAATGATAATGAAGGAGTGAGTGTAGAGATTGCATAGCATAGATACTTAGAAGGAGACAAAGATGGAGTGAGGTTGCAAGACCAAGGGCCCTCCCTGTGTGTTGTCAGTTGTGTTCAAAGCATCAGAATGATAGGGAGTGTGAGGTTCTGCGTGGTCGAATAGCTATGTGAATGTGAGCATAGAGAGAGGGGGAATGGGTAAGGGTGCATGGATGTCAGTGTCAAGTGGAATGTGGAGGAAGAGATTGCTAAAGTTGAGTGCTGGTGAGGAAAGACAATGGGGATCAGACTGAGGGTGATGGGAAATTCATACTCACTTTTCCAGTGCGCTGAAGGTCATGAAATCTTTTCCTGCACTGTATCCAGTTTCTGCGGGTGACTCCCAAGGAGTTGACCTCCTCAGCCACCTGCATCCACACTGACTTGGTCTGAGTGGGAGGCCTCTTCCTCCCTGATGAAGGGAAGAGCACCTCCCTGTTGGCCCTAGCTCCATCCACTAATGCCTGCAGTGCCACCTCGTCAAAGCGAGGAGCTGATCTGGCCCTCCCGTTTATCATATTTGCTGCAGTCAAGAAGTTTGGCAGTCTGCAGAAGAAGCAAGGCTTGCTGTGGACCTTAAATGCAGCAGCAATGAGGACATCATCGGAGGGGACTTTCAGTCATGAAAAACCAATTTGCAAAGGCTTCCCACATGTTGGAAATCAATTGGCCAATTCAGTTAAAATTGCATCAATCACCCACATCCATTTAGATTCGTGTGGGAAACACGAAATTCGGATAACATGACACCATCCCACACCTGAGTTAAAATCCCCCCCTATGTATCTGACAGGGAGCAGGGATGGGAGGTTACAGAAGAGCTCGAGAGTGAGGAATCAGAGGGGGACAGACACCTGGAAGGTGGGGAGTGAAGTGGCAACATGTGGAAAGGGAAAGGTTAGTGAGGGGCAGAAGGAGAGAGAAGAGGCAGCTCCTCAGCCCAAACCTAATGTAAGAAGAGGCTGAAACTGCAGGGAAGGTTCAAACAGGAGGTGAAAAAGAGCCGGAGGCTGCAGGAGAAAGCAACAGCTGCCCAAAAAGTTGGAGGAACACGAGAGGAGGGAAGGGCCGGAGATTAAATGATGAGCGGATTATCAGGCACACTTCCTTTATTAGGAGCCATGATTACATTGGTTTTGATTAATGTGAATGGACTGAGATGTGAGAAGAAATTGCAGCAGTTGTTGCAGTGTTTTAAAGGCACTGACCTGTAGGGCTCAATTTTAATTTCCGAGGCGGGTTGGAGGCGGGTTGTGTGGTGGGCAGGTTCCGGAGCCGCATCCGGCGGGATCAGCTGCTGATGTCCGATTTTGATTTAATGAGCTTGTTGATTTCAATGAGGCGCGTTGGCTAGTCCAATGAGTGCGATCGGGTCGGCTGGCCACCTCTGATGACATCATCATAGCAGCTGCATTTAAAATTGCCATTCAGCCTAAGCCTTTCTCTTGTGGATTTCAGGACTTGATTTATACACAATTACTTCTTCCAGAGGCAAGGCAGCTCCTCAGTTTAATGATGACTCCCTCCATGCTCTTGTGGATGCTGTCAGAGGGCGCAGGGAGATTCTATTTCTTCCTGATGGCCGGAGGAAGCCTCAGCAGACCAAGCCAGCCTGGTCAGAAGGTCCATATGATCACGCTCATGGATCCAGTGCCGAAAAAGGTTTAATGATCTTGTGCGAACATCAAAAGTGAGTATCCCATCACACTTGCCTTCACTCTGCTTCCCTTCTCTTCTCATCACCAGCACTCTGTATTATGTCCGTGTGTAATTGAGACATGGACTACAGGATTCGGTTATAACAGGTCTTTACTGAGTGGAGACAAACTGGAACTAACTATGCAAAGTTACTACACAGGCTTATATACAGGGGTGGTCACTACTGGTACTGCAGTATACAGGGGCTGCAGAATATAGTTCCTTCTGCAAAGTACATACACTACAATTCCTCCCCTTTTAGCTAAACAGTACATAACATTCGATTAATAATTAAATAACATATTTACAATTACAGTTGCTATATACATTAGCTGAAGTTAAGCAATTATAAGTTCAGTCTTTGAGGAGGCTTCCTGATTCTGTCTGGATAACGCCTCTTTGGGGTATCAGGTTCTTCTGGCAAAGTTGATTCGGGATCAATGTCGTTGTTTGGTTCGTCTGCTTCCAATATCACCATTTCTGCGGTAGATGCAATTGGTACTTTGGTTTCATCACCAGGTGTATCGGATCGTGGTGTGGAATTGACGTTTTCCAGTGACTCTAGAATCTGGTCAGCATAGCGTCTTACAATGCTCTCTCCAACATCCACGGTATACATTAGGGGTCCTTGCCGTGTGCAGATCGTTCCTGGCTGCCATTTCTCTGTGCGGTAGTCCCGGGCCAAAACTGGTTGACCTATCTTAAAACTCCTGGTCGGCCTTTCATTCATAATCTGAAACTGCCTGTTCTCCACATCTCTTCTGATGTTTGGCTTAACCAAATCCAAGCGGCATCGTAGTCTTCGATTGAAGAACATCATGGCTGGAGTTTGGTTGGTAACCGCATGTGTCGCATTCCGGTAGGCAAACAAAATGTTATCCACCTTGTGTTGTAGGGATATGTCTTCATTACACATTGCCTTGATAGCCTTCTTGAATGTTTGAACGAACCTCTCAGCCAATCCATTGGTGGCTGGATGATATGGGGCGGATGTGTAATGCTTAACACCATTGTTCTTTAAGAACCTCCGGAACTCTTCAGACACAAACTGTGGTCCATTGTCAGAGCAAATCTGTTCAGGCAGCCCATTTCTGGCGAATATGGTTCGTAAGACTGTGATAGTTTTTTCTGTGGTGGTTGAGGACATTTTTATTACCTCTGGCCACTTTGAATGTGCATCCACCGCAATTAAAAACATCGAGTCTATAAATGGACCAGCAAAATCAATGTGCACCCTTTGCCATGGAGATGAGGGCCACTCCCATGGATGTAGAGGGGCCTGTGGTGGGGCGTTTTGGACCTTCTGGCATCCTGTACAGCACTTGGTCATCTCTTCGATTTCTCTATCGATTCCCGGCCACCACACAAACGCTCTGGCTAAGTTCTTCATTTTTACCCCTCCCAGATGACCCTCATGAAGCTCATTGAGCACTCTATCCTTCAATTTGGGTGGAATTACTACTCTGGATCCACACATCAAGGTTCCTCTGCACACTGACAGCTGTTCTCTTCTCGGCGAGAATGCTGGCAACAGTGGTTCGCCATGTGCTGGCCATCCCTTCACCATTAAATCATAGACCCAGGAGAGTGTCGGGCCATTTCGTGTTTCCTTTTCTATGTTTGCATTCGTCACAGGTAGACATTCGACTATGGTCGAGTGGAATATCTCCACAGGATCCACTGCAGGTGCTTCTTCCACCGTTGGCAACGGTAGGCGCGACAATCCATCAGCATTCCCATGCTGTTTAGTTCCTTTGTACTCGATGTCATATTGGTGTGCCCCTAGGTAAAGGGACCACCTCTGTAGCCGTTGTGCCGTCATTATCGGGG
This sequence comes from Somniosus microcephalus, assembly GCF_052327205.1. Taxonomy (NCBI): domain Eukaryota; kingdom Metazoa; phylum Chordata; class Chondrichthyes; order Squaliformes; family Somniosidae; genus Somniosus; species Somniosus microcephalus. The sequence goes on along the minus strand of NC_140999.1, from coordinate 126,847,983 downwards.
CGCCCTTCTGAGGGTTGAAAATGGAGACAAGAAGTTGATGATCAGTTAGTAGAGTAAATTTCTGACCGTGCAGGTAGTGATTGAACTTCTTCACCCCCCACGCCAGGCTGAGGGCCTCTCTGTCAATCTGGGCGTAGTTACGCTCGGCTGAAGTTAACGAGCGTGACGCAAAAGCTATCGGCCTCTCTGAACCATCAAGGAATTTATGTGACAGTACCGCTCCAATGCCGTAGGGAGACACATCACACGCCAGTCTTATCGGTAGTGATGGGTTGTAGTGAGCCAATACTTCTCTTGAAGTGATTAGGTCTTTACTCTTCTGAAAGGCCCGCTTACATTCCTTGCTCCCTTTCCATGCTACCCCAGTTTGTAGTAGGGCGCTCAGTGGGTGCAGAATTGTGGACAAATTCGGCAAAAACTTATGGTAGTAATTCACCAATCCGAGGAATGACCTCAGTTGCGACACATTTTCAGGCGCTGGAGCCTTAACCACCGCTTCAATTTTGTCAGGGGACTTATGTAACCCCTCTTCATCAATCACGTGGCCACAATACAATATCTGTTTCTTAAAAAACTCGCACTTGAGGCGATTGGCTCGTAGCCCATGTTCTCTTAGTCTAGTGAGCTCCTGCTCTAGGTTGGCAAGGTGTTCACTGTCATCTTCACCTGTCACTAGGATGTCGTCCAAGTAACACTGAGTCCCCGGAATCCCTTGCAGGACTTGTTCCATCGCTGTTTGCCATATCGCCGGAGCTGATGCTACTCCGAATACCAGTCGATTATACTGGTAAAGACCTTTGTGAGTGTTTATCGTGAGATACTTCCGAGAGGATTCTTCAACCTCCATCTGCAAATATGCTTGTGCTAGGTCAATTTTTGTAAAACGCTTCCCTCCAGATAGTGAGGCGAAAATATCTTCTATCCTCGGGAGAGGATATTGTACTGTGTGAAGGATTGGGTTCACCGTCACCTTGAAGTCCCCACAGATGCGAACCTTCCTTGGCTCCTCAGACTTATTGTTTAACGTTTTCTTCATGACAGGAATGATGGGTGTCGCCCACTTGCTCCAGTCTACCTTAGATAACACGCCTGCATTCTCCAGATTCTCCAGCTCTGCCTCGACGGCTGGGCGAATTGCATACGGTACCGGTCTTGCTTTGAAAAACTTGGGAATTGCATTCTCTTCTATTTTTATCGAGGCGGTTACGCCTTTAAGAGTTCCCAGTTCTTGTTGAAATACCTCTTTGGCGTTAGCTAAGATTTTTGACAATCGTCCAGGTGTGACGTCGTCATCCTTTTTACCAGCCACCGTCAGTGCCTGAATGGAGTGCCAGTCTAAACTTATCTTTCTGATCCATTCACGTCCCAATAACGGTGGTCCACCATCTTGCAGTATGTACAGATACAATTTCTGTATTTCCTTGCCGTTGTATTCGACAGGCACCCTTATTTTCCCTCTGGGGTATACGTTCTGCCCCGTATACGTCTTCAAGACAATGAATGTCTCTTTCAAGGGTGTGTGTGAGAATAGCCGCTCGTAGTCTCGTCGATTCATGACGGTCAGGGCTGATCCTGTATCCAATTCCATCTTGACTTGGGACCCTGCTATCGTGAGGGTGACCCAAATGGTTCGGTGATCCTCTTTAGCGATTACGTTGTTAAGTTTGAGAGAGCTTAGTCTCTTGTTCCCAGATTCACTATCGCTCTTCTGGTCTTGGGAACTACTGTCTGTCATCTTTTGTACTTTCCTGTACTGTTCCTTAGTAGCCTTTTTGTTGTCGTTAGTCTTCTTCCCAGACCTGCAAACTCGTGCAATGTGTCCCATCTTTCCGCATTGCCTGCATATTTTGTCCTTGGACCAGCAGTCCTTCTGGTCATGGGTTGTTCTGCCGCAGCGATAACATTTTTCAAATCCCCGTGTCATTTCGTGGGTGCCGTATCCCTGTGGCTTTTGCTGTATTTCCGCAGCTCCACTGGCTGCTGCTTCGTATGATACTGCCACGCTGAAAGCCTTATCTAGCGTCAGCTCTTTCTCTGAGAGTAACCTCTTCTGGGTTCCTTCACTCAGGAGTCCAAAGACAAATTTGTCCCATAGAGTATCTGTCAGTCCTGCTCCGAACTGGCAGTGCTTTGATAGCTTGCGTAGTTCCGTAAGATAATCAGCATTGCTCTCATCTCTATGCTGATTTCTCCTGTGGAATTTAAATCTTTCTGCTATCAGCAGCCGTGTAGGATTTAGGTGTTCCTGTAGGATATCAACAATTTCATTAAAACTCTTCGCCATCGGTTTGGCTGGAGTGATTAGGTTCCGCAATAGGCCGTACGTTCTTGCACCCATTATGTTTAGTAGTACCGATGCCTTTTTCTCATCGGCTACTTCGTTTGCCTTGCAATATACTTCGACTCTTTCCACATACGTGGTCCAGTCTTCTATTGCATTCTCAAAGGCAGTGATATTGCCAGTCTTCGGCAGTTTGGAATCTAAGATGGCGCCTCCCGCGCTTTGCCTTCTTCCCCGCTGGATTAAGATGGCGCCTCCCGCGCTTTCCGTCTTCTACGCTGCTGCTAGCGCTGTTGCTGGTGTTTTATGCCTTGATGGCGACGCCCTATGGTCTTCATGCACTTCCCCCTCGCGCTGCTGCTAACGCCGCTCTCCGCGGTTCCCGTGGCAACTGCAGCTCCTCACGGCTTTCTGCGCTTCTAATTTCTTTTATTTTCCCGTCGTCAGAGCAACCCTACGGGACACTTTCCTCCCTCTTCTCGGGTCTGTACGCTGCCCGGCTCCGTAGCAGCGGCTGCGCCCTGTGTGCTCCAACCTCTCTCTCTCCTCTTCCCGACAACACTACTCGGCCCCATTGAAAAGCCACCCGATCGAGCTCTAGCCCGCCGCAGCCCAGGAAGGATCAGTGTACTACCTGCCACCAGCCCGATTAGCTGGAACACCATAGACAGGATAACCAAGCCCTGCTCTCGACAGCCTCTCCTGCAAATCTTCAACTCCAATGAATCAGAGGCGGTTGCCCACGGTCGACGCCCGTTTCTTCTGTTTGTTTTTTTTACTTCTTTCTTCCTTCTGGGCTCGACCTCTAACAACTTCGCTTCAGGGATGGATCCCCATGAGGTGGTGCAGAACTGTAGGTAAGTTCGGATCTGCTTGTCGCCAGTATTATGTCCGTGTGTAATTGAGACACGGACTGCAGGAGTTGGTTACAACAGGTCTTTACTGAGTGGAGACAAACTGGAACTAACTATGCAAAGTTACTTCACAGGCTTATATACAGGGGTGGTCACTACTGGTACTGCAGTATACAGGGGCTGCAGAATATAGTTCCTTCTGCAAAGTACATACACTACACTCTGCGTTGTAAGCCTCCTCCTTCACATCCCACCTTACTCTTACTTCCCTTGCACCCTTTCCTATCCATCTCTGTCTCTGTTCTGAATCACTTCAGCATCCTCCTATGCACCCCTTGGACTCGCTCTCACTGTCATGACAACAACTAACAACGCACAGGGAGCTAGCTTCCTCTTGGCATTTTACCCCATCTTCGTCTCCCTCAAAGCTTCTATGGTAGGGATTATTCACACTCACTCCATCACTGTGGCTGAAACACCGCTTGTGTCCCTCCTTGCAGGAAAAGATAGCCCACAATAAGAGGGGAGGAGGAATGCCTACCCTAGCCACATTGACCAGTGCTGAGGAGGATGCATACAAGATTGTTGGAGGTGGCAAGGAGAGACAGGCACACTAGAGAAAGCTGGTGACATAATAGAGTTTCATGCCTTTCAGACTGCAATGGCATATGATGTTCATAGAGAATCGCGTTGTATCATCTGCTCAAAAGGATGTGTCTGCTACATCAATATCAGATGTCTAAATCATGCCTTTACTCTCCCATAGGGCCATCGAGTGCCCCCTCCCCACGATCCAGGATGAAGCACCGGACATCTCCTCAGAGGAACCTGAAGCCTCTGAGGGACCAGCGTCACCAGGACTCAGCGCACCCAGCACCAGCGCAGAAACACACGCCTCGGTGGGGCCCTCATGAGTTAGAGTAGTGTTGCCACCTGGTCTATCACAGCACACAAGTGAGCATCAGCAGATGGTGGAGACAGCGACAGCAGTGGAGAGACCTCAGCAGAGGTCACAGGACTCTCCTAGCTCTGCTGAGCTGTATGCAGATGCTGTGCCTCTGGGGCCATCTAGAAAAAGCGCACAGTTGATGTGGCCTGAAATTATTCCATTCAGGTCACACTGCAGATGGGTGTCAGCTTGAACAGTCACAGGGTCAGTAGATGTGCAAAATCTTATCCCATGCCTACAACAGCAAATTTATTGTATTTGAATGTCAGCCATGTTTCAGGGGTGCTTTTAAAGTGCTCCACCAATGAATACAAATCATGTCCTCCAGCAACTCGTCTCCTTGAACCTGGCCTGTTTCTGACAAGTCGGGAAACAGGAGCCAGAAGCACGAAAATGGGAAACCAGTATGAAAATAGGATTAGCAAGGCAGTTGACAGGCTGTTAACTGCCTTAACTACCAGTCCCACCGGTTCCAGTCAGGTCAGTTTGGGAGCAGCTAAACAGACACTCACGAAAATCGGGTGGGGGCGGGATGGAGGCGGGTTGGGTGACTGAAGCCATTTTTTCCAATTTTCGTGATAGACACGCCTCCAAACCCACCTCCTCAGGGCTATTAAAATCGAGTCTGTTGTGTGTGCAAGAAATCTTTTGGGATGAGGATATCCTGGAAAAAGTTCAGAAGATTTGGAAGGGAAAGGTGTTTGCAAGTTGCGCAAATAATAACCGTAGAGGGGTGGCTGTTTTGGTGAGTCCGTCCCTGAAAGAGAACGTTGCCTTGGTGGACAAGGACACAGAGGGGAGATTTTTATGGCTAAAGGTAAAAATTGAGGAATTTAATTGTGATCTCTTTAATATCTATGCACTGAACGACCATTGCAAGTGTCACAAATTTTTTCGGTGGTTATTCACAGAAGTGGCAGAGGCAATGACGGAAATCCCTTGTATAGTGAGGGATTTTAATGTATTTTTATCTCGGATGGACATTTCAGCCTAGGTGACCTTTAATGATGATAACTCCAGAGGGATGATTGTAATAATGATGGCAAATTTAAATTTGAGAGACTTATGGAGGGATCAGAACACCATAAAAAGGTAGTCATCCAGAAGAGGTTGGGTGGGTGATGTTTTAAAACAGAGCCAAATAGATTTTGTGTTAATGCGGGAAGGGTTAAGTTCTGAGGTGATGGAGATTTATTACAAAAAACAATTTTTTAGTGACCTCTCAGCTTTGGTTCTTAGAATTAGGAACAGCAGAGTTAAGATCAGTCCAGTGGTGTGGATTTTAAACAATCAATACCTGAAAGAAATTGCTTACAAAGGGATTTTTTATATAATAAAGAATGCTCGGAAGGAACCTTTGTTTTTGAAAGAAAGAAGAGTTTGGTGTGACATTTTCAAATATGAGGTAACTGTTTTTTCAGTATGTTATGGGAAAGAGAGAGCAGCAGCTAACCGGTGTCGAGAAGAGAATATAAACAGAAGGTTTACGGATGTCTGTAAAGCAGTTGACAGCGAGGAGCAGAGACTGAGTGGGTGGCTTTAAGGGAAGAATGGGAATTATTGCCAGCTGAAAAATGCAAGGGGGGCATTCTCCAGGCAAAGACTAAAGATGCATTGGAGGGAGAAAGATGCACTAGATATTTTCTAGAGCAAGAGAAGCTGCGACAGAGATTATCATTAATTGGAGAGTTGAAAGTTGGGGAGAAGATCATTAATGAAAGTGGGGAGATTTTAGAGGCAGCTAATAGCATTTATCAAGAGTTATACACAAAAGCAGACATTTCCAAATTGGCGATGGAGAAGGTTTAAAGGTATAAATCTTCCTTTAAACCCTCTTTTTATTGAAGAGAGCTTAAAGGAGGATGAGAGAAGCATGTGCAACAAAGAAGTAGGATTAGCGAAAATATAAGTAACAATGGCCCAGAAATTCCAGAACGGGGCTTGCAGCGCGTGCAAGCCCCGTATTTACACTTACCCTGCGCTACTGACGATCAGCTCCAGGGACGCCTGGACTTGGTGAATGAAAAAGAAGAATCCCGGGCAGCGTATGACGCCGCCCAGGAGTGCAGCCAGCGCGAAGCCAGGAGCGTGCAGTGTAAGTGAGACACGCCCCTTGAGGTCTCAGTTTCACTGGACACGCCCCCAATGTTTCTGTCAAGCTGCTAAGGATATTTACATGCAAAGCAGCAGTTTAAATAGGTTTTTGGAAGTTTTTTGAAGATTTTGGTAACTTTTATAAACTTTTTAAAATGTTTACATTATTTTGAGTAATCTGAAGTAGTTTTAAAGAGAATTAAAGCAATTTAAAGACTTTTAAAAGCCCTAAAAGAATTTTTTTGATTCCATTTATTTATTTAGCAATGTCGTCGTCATACGTGTCTTCACACTGTTCCCTTGGGGGAACTGTATGAAGTGGTGGAAGGATTTATGGCCGTGATTAACGCTCATTCTGTGACCGTAACCATCTTTGAACCAGCCATTAGGGCGGTTAGTCCTATGGCGGGAGGGTTTTACGGGCTCCCACAAGCTATACAAGGAGGGGGGGCCACCCACACCCACGGACGCAAATATCCCACTGGATGTCAACCCAGAATTTAGAGCCGGAGCTCCGACTCCACTTGCCGGGACTGTCTGGAGCGGGGTTCGAAACCCTACCCTGATCTGGCCCAGCGGCGGGGATCCTACCGCTATGACAAAGGCCCAATCCGATTAGCAATGTGAAATGGCAGCATAGGGCTCCAGTCACGGGGAGGGAAAAGGCGAAGGAAACGTATGGGTGTCACCTTTTGTGCGGAGTGGGCCTTTTGCGTAGCAGTAAGCATCCCCGCCGCTGGGCCAGAAGGAGTAGGGTTTTGAACCCCACTCCAGACAGTCCCGGCAAGTGGAGTCGGAGTTCCAACTTTAAATTCTGGGTGGACATCCAGCGGGATACTTGCGTCCGTGGATGTTGGTGGCCCCCCCCCTCAGATGGGTTGTGGGAGCCCGTAAAACCCTCCCGCCATAGGACTAACGACCCTAATGGCTGGTTCAAAGATGGTTACGGTCACGGAATGAGTGTTAATGACGGCCATAAATCCTTCCACCACTTCATACAGTTCCCCAAAGGGAACAGTGTGAGGATACGTACGATGATGACATCTTGCGCAATGCACCTCCTTGGACCCTCAGTCGCAGATGCGAGGGGGCAAGTCGTGCAATTGTTAAATTTTTCATTTTATTGACATGTAAAATGTTGGCCCAGTAATTCCCTTCCAAATGCGCGAGTACAGTCGGGGTACTTACGCATCTGGCCGGATGAAATGTCAGTTTTTAGCATGCACAGTGCTTTTGGGGAAAACCGGCATTTCCTGTCCTCTGAACGAAGGGGTTCAGAGGCGCGACTGCACAGGCAGCGCGTGCGCAGTATAATTCGCCGCTTTCATTACTGCTTTCAGTGAGGTCAAGTCCTTACAACTTACACATGAAAAAAGCATGGGTACAGTTGCTCCAGAGGCTGCGGAGGAAGATATTTCTTATCGTGGAGCTTCTGAAAGTATGTATGTCTGTATATATTCCTTTGCGTGTTATGTATATATTCCTTTACTTATGTGTATGAATGTATTATTTAGTTATGACTTTCAGAGAAAGTAACTTATTTGAAAATCATAATTAAAAACATACATTCATATACATTATTAAAGGAATATAAAACATACATACATATACGTAAAGGAATATATGTGGACATACATACATAACTCATTCTCACATTCCATTCACACAGCCACAATTGCTCCTTCTACCTACCGTTCTGAAAACCCTTTTAAAAAAAAAAAATTTTAACTTTAAAACTTACTTAAAATTTCTTAAAATAACTTCCCTCCCTTTCCCAAACAAAAATATTGCATTTCAGAAGCTCCACGATAAAATGTTTCTTCCTCCACAGCCAATGAACCACTTTACACTTGCTTTTTTCAAGTGTAACTTCTGAGGACTTACCCTCACGGATTTCATGAATGAAATCTACGAAGTTCACTGCGCAAGCGCTGCCTGTGCAGTCGCACGCGCTCGAGGTCTGGAAATGCCGGCGTTCCCCGCATGCGCTGTTCATGCTGAACGCCGGCATTTCCAACGGCCAGATGCGTGAGTACCCCAAGCGCACTCACGCCTTTGGCCACAAATTTCTGGCCCAGTAAGTGGAATGGGGGGTGGGGTAGCCCAGGGTCCGATGGACTAAGTGAAGAATTTTTTGAGATTTTACGTCCATTGCTCTTAGAGGTTATTAAGGAGATTAAACTTGAGGGAAGCCTGGCCCCATCTATGAGGAGAGGTGTCATAAGCTTAGCTTATAAAAATAATAAAGGGGATAAAAATAAAGAATTGGAGACACATCACATTATTAAATGTGGATTATAAGATCTTGGCGAGGGTTATGGCAAATTGCTTGAAGGAGATGATGCCGCAGATAGTTTTGCCCTCTCAGTCCTCTGGATTCATAGGCCGGGACATCACAGGCTCTGTGGTCTCAATCCAAGATGCGATAGAGCTTCTGGAAGAGAGTGGGAGCAAGGCTTATGTGTTAAAAATAGATCAAGAGAAACCTTTGATAGGGTCTCTCATGAGTTTTTATTGATGGTTTTGGAAGCATTTAGTTTTGGTAAAAATTTTATCGTGGATAAGGATTTTTTTATTCAAACATATTTAGCTGTGTTAAAAGTAATGGCTTTTTATCCAAGTATTTTCCGATAGAGAGGTCAGTGAGACAGGGTTGTACACATTGGTAGCAGAACCATTAGGTTACATGATGCAAAAGGAAAAAGGCGCAATCGGGATTGCGGTTCCCAGTTCCAGGCGGGTGTCAGTGATACACCAACATGCAGATGACACAACCTTAACATTGAGAGATCTGGGGATCAATTTTAATAGCCCTGAGGAGGCGGGTTTGGAGGCAGGTCTGCTGTGAAAATCGGAAAAAATGGCTTCCGAGCCTGTTGACTGCCTTGATAATCCTTTTTTGCTAGAGGTTTCCCATTTTAGTGCCTCTGGCTCCAGTTTCCTGTCTTGTCAGAAACAGTCCAGCTGCAAGGAGACGAGTTGGTGGAAGACATGATATGTAGTCATAAAATAACAACAGAAAATGCTGGAAAAACTCAGCAGGCCAGGCAACATCTGTGGAGAGAAATTAGAGTCGACGTTTCGGGTCTAACCCTTTTTCAGAACTGGAAAGGAAATGAAATAGATCGAAAGGCAGGGCTGGGAGAGAACAAAAGAAGTGAAGAGACATTAAGAGGTATTCAAAATGAGACAAGATGGTGATAGGACTAGTGGAGACAAAAAACGGCTCAGATTAGGTGTGAAATGTTCTGGCAGAATGGGAGACAGCTGCCATGTGGGAGAGAGAAAAAAAAGGAAAGGGGGGGGAGGGAAAAACCAAAACAAAGGGGTGGATAAAAAATATAAGTAAAAATGTAATAGGGGCCGAGGTTATGATCTGAAATTGTTGAACTCGATATTGAGTCCGGAAGGCTGTAAAGTGCCTAATCGGAAGATGAGGTGCTGTTCCTCGAGTTTACGTTGAGCTTCCATGGAACAATGCAAGAGGCCAAGGACGGTGAGGTCTGAGTGGGAATGGGGCGGTGAATTAAAATGACAGGCGACCGGAAGCTCGGGGTCACCCTTACGGACTGAACGGAGGTGTTCCACAAAGCGGTCACCCAATCTGCGTTTGGTCTCCCCAATGTAGAGGGGACCGCATTGTGAGCAGCGAATACAGTATACTAGATTGCAAGAAGTACAAGTAAATCGCTGTTTCACCTGGAAGGGGTGTTTGGGGCCCCGGACAGTGGGAAGGGGGGAGGTATAGGGGCAGGTGTTACATCTCCTGCGCTTGCACGGGAAGGTGCCAGGCGAAGGGGAAAGGGTGCTGGGTGTGATAGAGGAGTGGACTAGGGTGTCTCGGAGGGAGCGGTCCCTACGGAATGCTGAAAGGGGAGGGGAGGGGAAGATGCGTTTGGTGGTGGGATCACTTTGGATGTAGCGGAAATGGCGGAGGATGAACCGTTGAATGTGGAGGCTGGTGGGATGAAAGGTGAGGACAAGGGGAACCCTATCGTGGTTTCGGGAGGGAGGGGCAGGGGTGAGGGCAGAAGTGCGGGAGATAGAACGGACACGGTCGATGGCCGTGTCAACCACGGTAGAGGGGAATCCTCGGTTGAGGAAAAAGGAAGACATGTCAGAAGTACTGGTGTGGAAGCTGGCATCGTCGGAGCAGATGCGGCGGAGATGGAGAATGGAATAGAGTCCTTACAGGAGGCGGGGTGGGAGGAAGTGTAGTCCAGGCAGCTGTGGGAGTCAGTGGACTTGTAGTGAATATTGGTCAATAACCTATCCCCAGAGATGGAGACAGAGAAGTCGAGGAAGGGAAGGGAAGAGTCAGAGATGGACCATGTGAAGGTGAGGGAAGGGCGGAAATTGGAGGCAAAGTGAATGAAATTGTCTAGTTCAGGGCGAGAGCAGGAAACGGCACCGATACAGTCATCAATGTATCGGAAAAAGAGGTGAGGGAGGGGACCCGAGTAGGACTGAAACAAAGAGTGTTCCACATATCCCACGAAAAGGCAGGCATAGCTAGGACCCATGCGGGTACCCATAGCAACACCTTTGATTTGGAGGAAATGAGTGGAGTTAAAGGAGAAGTTGTTCAATGTGCAAACAAGTTCAGCCAGGCGGAGGAGGGTGGTGGTGGATGGGGACTGGTCGGGCCTCTGTTTAAGGAAGAAGCGGAGCGCCCTCAGGCCATCCTTGTGGGGGATGGAGGTGTAGAGGGATTTTACGTCCATGGTGAAAAGGAAGCGGTTGGGGCCAGGAAACTGGAAACTGTTAAAGTGGCGGAGGGCGTCCGAAGAGTCGCGGATGTAGGTGGGAAGAGACTGGACAAGGGGAGAAAAGATAGAGTCGAGATAGGAAGAGATAAGTTCCGTGGGGCAAGAACAGGCTGAAACGATGCGTCTACCAGGGCAGTCCTGTCTGTGGATCTTGGGAAGGAGGTAGAAGCGGGCTGTGCGGGGTTGGGGAACTATGAGGTTGGTGGCCGCGGGGGGAAGATCTCCAGAGGAGATGAGGTCAGTGACAGTCTTGGAAACGGTGGTTTGATGTTCGGTAGTGGGGTCATGGCCCAGGTGGAGGTAGGAGGAGGTGTCGGAGAGTTGGCGTTCAGCTTCCGCTAGGTAGAGGTCAGTTCGCCAAACAACAACAGCACCACCCTTGTCAGCAGGATTAATGACAATGTCAGGGTTGGATCTAAGAGAATGGAGTGCTGCAAGTTCAGAGGGAGGTAGGTTGGAGTGAGTGAGGGGAGCAGAGAAATGGAGACGGCCGATGTCACGGCGGCAGTTAGCGATGAAAAGATCTAGAGAGGGTAAGAGGCCAGGGGGAGGGGTCTAGGTAGAACGGGAATTCTGAAAGCGGGAGAAAGGGTCAGTCGTGCGGGGGGAAGACTCCTGGCCAGAGAAGTGGGCACGGAGACGAGGGCGGCGGAAAAAGAGCTCAACATCGTGCCGAGCTCGAAATTCATTGAGGTGGGGGCGTATGGGGATGAAGCTCATGCCTTTGCTGAGGACTGATCGTTCGGGGTCAGAGAGGGGAAGGTCAGAGGAGATAGTGAAAACGCGGCAGGGGGTGAGATTGGGAGAAGGGGGGTCAGAGGAAAGTGAAGGGAAAGAAGGTTCCAGAGGGGTGTTGGTGTCCAAGAGTTGATGAAGCTTGCGATCCTTGACATCAGAAAGGAAGAAAAAAAGTTTTTTGTTGAATCGTCGGATAAGTCGAAGGATGAAATGGAACTGTGGACCCGGACAGCTTTGAGAAATAGTGCGCCGGTGTTGCTGAAGAGAGAGGTCGAGAGTGTTCATATGGCGCCGCATGGCGTTGAGCGAGGATCTCAAGATGCGGCGAGAGCAGTAGTTCGAGGAACGATGAATATCTTGGAGATATTTGTAATCCTGGGTGGATCCGAAACACGAAGGGTGGAAGTTTAATTGGAATCCACGTGGAATAAGTCGGAACCGGAGACAGTTGCTGAGTAAAATGATGTGGCTGTGAAACCGAGTCTTGGCAGATACCTGATCAAACACGAGAAGGGAGACTGAAAGTAATGAAGATGAACAAGGTTGAAGAGCCAAGCGGAGATCCCGTTGAAGAGAAGAGCAGAACTTCTTCAAGGTAGGCATTCCTGGAAGAGGTATGGCAGTGAACCAAACACTAGTACGATAGCAAAATACTGCAGATGCTGAAAATCCGAAATAACAACAGAAAATGCTGGAAAAACTCAGCAGGCCAGGCAACATCCATGGAGAGTAATTAGAGTCGATGTTTCGGGTCTAACCCTTTTTCAAAACTATTGTGATATGCAGTCATTATTGGTGCAGCACTTTAAAAGCGCTCCTGTAACATGGCTGGCATTCAAATGCATCAATTTTGTTGTTGGAGGTTTGGGATAAGATTTTGCAAATCTACTAACCTAGTGCCTGGTCAAGCTGACACACATCTGCTGTTTGAACTGATTGGAATAATTTCAGGCCACTTTGAGTTTGCGCTTGCAAGCTTCTCGCCTCAACTGAAATCTATAACAATGGGATGGGAACCATTTACATCCTCTCATCCTGGTCGTCAGATTCGGAGGAAGAGCAGCGCGGCTCAGTGCTGCCGGATGAACAAGTGACTCAGCATACAGCCTCCTTGGAGGATGAGGGAGAGCACGAGGAAGAGGACAAGGAAGAGGATGAGGAGGAGGACAGGGAGTGATGCCTTGCGGGGCCGGATGTGGCCAATCCAGCAGCAGGCGACCACATTGATGGCTGCCAGGCAAGGGATGCACTCAGCCATGCCAGATTCGCGTAAGCTAACGCTTCAACCACAGGTGGTTGGCACAAGGAGATGAATATAAGTCCAACTTTCTCAAACCCCAGGCTTCATCTGTCCAATAAACAGTGGTTTGCGCTCAGTGTCACCACCATCATTCTACATGGAAATCATCCTGATCCCTCACTCTTGAACTTCCATTTCCCAGAACACAGAGGCCACACTTTAGGTGATCTCAGCAGATCATTAAATCTTTTTCCACACTAAACCCAGGTGCGTCTGCACACAGATCTCAAGCTCACCTCCTCAGCAATTTGCAGCCAAGCTGCCTTGGTTTGCTGAGGAGGCCTCCTTCTTCTGTTTCCTCTAAACATCCTCTAACCCCTCAACAAGAGCATGGAGAGAGCCTTCATTGAACCTGGATGCAGTCTTAGTTTTTGGGGCTGCTATTCCTGCAGCTCCCAGCATCTTTAAGTGAAAAAAACATTAATATCACGAAGCAAATCATTGGAACACATCTGGCATCTCTTTCATTTCATAGTCAGATAATAAAGTCATATATCAAAAAATCATGAATCTCTTTCTGGAATAATATGACCAGCAATATCATTCATTAAATTTTGCTTAGAATAGATGCTGTCAATTCCCCTTTCTAGATAATAAAGCACCAAACCATCCCAATGACATTTGTATGCAAAGGGGACATGGCCCCTTTAAATTTTCAAACAAACAACACGTCATCAGGGCGAGAAACTGACATCCTCCAAGCAATTGCCTGGAGGGACCCGCATGTTGGTCGTAACGAGGTCATTGAATCCTAAATCGGAAGTGCTGGGAGATGGCAACCGGGAGTGGGTCCGAAAGCTGCCGAGCAGCGGGCCCGTCCTCAACCCGCATCCGTTATTAAAATCAAGTCCGGGGAGTCAGTGAGGAAAGCTAAGGGAGTAGTGGAGGAATATTGTAGAGCTTCAGGAGCCAGAGTGAATTATTGTAAGTCCCAATGCCTGATTGCAGGAAGGAGTAGGGGGGAATGATTGGAGGAAAGCCCCTTTAAGGTAGTGGAGGTTTTGGAAGTTCTGGGGGTGCATATGGGGTGCAAGAAGAGCAGGGATGAATTGGATCGATTAAATTGGGAACCGAAGGTTATGAAAATTAAAGATTTTGGGAAGATGGGAAAGAAGGTGGTTGAAAGTGCAAGGAAGAGCGACAGTGGTGTCCGCTCTCCTGCTATCTAAACTATAGTACTTATGGTGGAGGATATTCCTGAATGGGTGGAAAAATCCATCCGAGAGGCTTGTGTGAGGTTTTTATGGGAAGGGAAGCCAGCCTTGGTTGCTTACAATAACATAATTGGACGGAGAAACCAGGGAGGACTCAATTTCCCAGATACTGATTTGAAGAAAAAATCCTTTAGAATCAAATGGGTGAAGAGATTTCTTCAGAAGTCAAATACAAGTCTTTGGAAGAGTTGTTTTGAGCTTTTTTTAAAACGAAGTGGGATAGGAGGGCTGGGGATATTGGCCCAGAAATTAGGTTCAGGGGCTTGCCGCGCGTGCAAGCCCCCGATGTGCACTCACCCGGCGCGCCGACATCTGAAGCCTGGGCCTGCTTGGAATTCCTGTCACTGGCCCGGTTCAGATGTCGGCGCGCTGTGATTACCTGATCCAGCGGCGTAGTTAGTTCGATGTGCCGGCTGGGATCAGGTGAGCACTGTGCAGCCAATCAGGGGAGGGGAAACTTCATTCATGAGTTTGATAGTAAGAACTGTCAAACTCATGAAAAGTACGGGCGCCCAAAACACTACTTAAACTTTAAATAACATTTTTAAAAACGTCCCACTAATTAAATGAACTATAAATAACTTTAAAAAACAATTTTAAACAATTAATCAAATTTTTGAAAAAAATATTTTTTTAAGAAATCGGGTCTAAAAATAAACTTACCTTACTGTAAAGTCCTTAAAAACAATAAAGCTGTGGAAAAAATGTTATAATTTTAAATAATAGACCACTTACCTTAAAGAATCAAGTCCTTACGTCTCCTTTTTATATGTCTAAAAAGTTGAGGCCCTTACACACGGGCAAACCTGTCAAAAAGAAGGAAGTTCAACGCGTGCGCGCAGAGTCCTGCGCGCACGCGTTGGACATCTGAACCCCTTGGAGGAAATGCCGGTTTCCCGCGCATGCACTGTGCATGCTGAAATCCGGCACTTCCAACGGGCCCACACGTGAGTACCCCGTCCGTACTCACGCGTTGGGACCGGAATTACTGGCCCATATGGAATACAATAATATGTTTTTGAAATCGATTAAACGTCTCCCTGGATTTTATAAGGGGGTTGTAGAGACTTGGGCCCAATTTTTAAAAAGTGTGCAGTTTATGCCCAAAGATGCTGAGGAATTTTTAGAACAGCCCTTATTTTTGAACAGGTTGCTCAACATTGAAGGAGAGGTATTATTTAATCACACTTTTATAAAAGCTGGTATTATGTGTGTGAAAGATGTATTATATGAGTTAATTCCAGGTTGGTTGCCGGAAGCGGTAGTGAGGGATATGGTTTGGGAGGAAGATCAGGAGGTAGAGGAAAAAGCAATAGGGATCATGTATGGGAAGATTGTAAGGGCAATGCCACAGGATTGGATGAAAGAAATAAATGAGCAAATCTCCAAATGAAGTAAATGTGTCTCGCTTTTCCAAGAGTTCTGACAACTGTGATACTCGAGATTTCTATGGGGTATTTAGAGAATGGAGATTCAAGGCACTTGCTGGTCAGGAGAGAAAAAAATGGGAAAAAAATATAGGGGCTATTGATGATTCTACCAGTGCCATTTACACTTCATTTAGAGTCATCTTTCATTTCTTAACTTGTCCTATTACCATCTCCTTTTGCCGTGCACCATCATCCCTTTTGTCTCTTAATCTCTCCTGCTTTCCATCCTATCACAGGCCTTCCCTTTTGTTCTTTCCTCCCCTCCCCCCTTTTCCTGCCCCTGCACTTGCTTAAAAACCTGATCCCTCTCCAGCTTTTTCTAGTTCTGACAAAGGGTCATCGACCTGAAACGTTAACTCTGTTTCTCTCTCCACAGATGCTGCCTGACCTGCTGATTATTTCCAGCATTTTCTGTTTTTATCACTAAAAGCAGATTATCTGGTCATTATCACATTGCTGTCTATGGTACTTTGCTGTGTGCAAACTGGCTGCCGCGGTTCCTATATTGCAACAGTGATTATACTTCAAAAGTACTTAATTGGATGTAAAATGCTTGGGACGTCCCGAAGCCATGAAAGGTGCTACATAAATGCAAGTCTTTCCTTTTTTTCTTACAGAACCTTCAAAGCTCAAAACTGGTGAAAGTAGTCAATTTATGATTAAAAATTAAACAGTGGCCTGGAGTTTTCAATCGATTGCATTGTTTTTTTTGATGTAACACGCCTGAAATTGCCATAACCGGCGCAAAAGAGCGCAGAATTTTAAGCGCAAATTGCGTTCAGCGCATCTTGAGCTTCCGCAATCTTTTGTCCTAGTTTTAAAAATATCGCTCTAGATTCGGGCCCTGCCCACCAAACTGGCCAGGCCCCCAGACCGAATTAATCACCACTGGGAGTTTCCGCTAATTGTGCTCCTTTGCAGGCCTTCGAGGAGGCTCTTAAAATTAAGTTGGTTCTTTTGGGCACATTTTAAAAGGTTTTGAATGCTATTTTAAATTTTTTTTACTAAGGAACTGATTACTGTATCCCAATATAACTAGAGAATAGTTTTTTATATGTTTAAAAAGTATTTTCAATCATTTAAATTCAGGTTACTCAGAGGCGGTGGTTTGTCACGTGATTACAAATGCTTATTCTTTTGTGATTAAACCCATTTTCAGCTGTACTAATCAAACCGCACCAGGTTACCACTCTTAAATATATCAAAAGAATATTTTAAAAATTACCTTTTCAAACGCTGTCCGATTACGCTGGTTAATGGTAGGTTTTGCGTTCAGCGATATGCAAATGTGTTTGAGTGGAACCTCAGGGGAAGAAAAAACGTCTCAAAATGGGCGCAATTTGGTCCGGAATCGCCGATTTGTGTCCAAAGCGGAAACGCTACTCCAGTGAGTTTAAACATAGTGAAGCACTAGAACCTTGGTTTGAATCCAATCAAGGCTATTGCGATTAAAGGCTTCTCTCACTGACGGCTGTTATGGTCCTGTGAGAAAGGAATCTCAGCCCAGTTCCTAATAGGAATGTAGTTTGCACTGATGGTCTTAAAATGCAAAACTCAATTTGTGACAACGAAGATGGTTAATCTGGGAAACTGAGCGATCACACTGCTAAGGCATAGTGCAGAGGGATGGCTCCACCCTACAACTGAGGAGGAGGGTCTAAATAGTACCTTATTTTCTTTTAGGAATGCCAGTTGCGTATCTATTTGGAGGGGCACCCAAAGAAGTTGGCAGTAGCCCTTGCGCTTGGTCCCCCTCAGATCAGGAGATCTAAAAGGAGCAGGTAGAAAGGCCACGGAGGGCATGTAAAGGTAAGTGACCTTTTTAATGCACCCCCATGGATCTTTGAGAGACCTTGTGGCTGTTGTACTTGGACAGAGCCAGAAGGCCCTGCAACTGGCGGCCATTACTGCGGCAGCAAACCTCTCAGCCTGCATTAGTTGGTGAAATTCTGCCAAGCGGTGCGCCTAACTCAGAAATGAGGTGGTTTCAGCTCAGGTGAAGCTGACTACAGGTGCGCTCCACCTGACTGGAACCTGGGTGCAGGGGGGAAGAGGAATATCAGAGTATTTAACTCCTATAAAATCTTTGGAGAAATAACACAAATGGTTAAGTATAATGAAAACCAGTGCAAAAATCACAAAAAAACTAAAATTCTTTTAAAATAAGCACTTTGGTCATTGTGGCCAGTCCTACTACATACAGATTTGGCTTTTAGCAACCTTTTGTTCATCCTGACACATTGTACTTACATTCGCAGCGACAAAGGCACAAAAAGACCGACCCTTCAAAGGAATACTCTGACTGGGAAGCAATTACAAGGTGCTGTCCCTTCATCAGATAATCATGAGAATAATACTTCCAGCATCACAGACTTAAAAATGAAAAGAACTTGCATTTATATTGTGCCTTTCACAGCCTTAGGACACCCTGAAGCGCTTTACAGCCAATGAAGTGTAGTCACTGTTGTAATGCAGGAAACGTGGCTGGCAATTTTGCACACAGCAATGTGATAATGGCCAGATAATCCGTTTTTAGGTGTTGGTTGAGGGATTAATGTTGTCCAGGACACCAGGCAGAACTCCCCTGCTCTTCTTCAAAATAGTGCCATGGGATTTTTATATAAAGTACCTGTTATAGATGAGATCTATATGCCAAGTCGTAGAGAAAATCATATTTCCGCAGCATTACTGGCATCACCCCTGAATCTTGAACACTCTTTTAATTCCCTTCTGTCATAGAAACAGCAAGTGACAGATGAATCTTCATATAGCAATACAGAGGGGAGATGAAATATCCAGGGTATTTCCATTTAATCTGGCTTTGTCTGGTCCACTTAATTTCTAATATACTTTGGATCATTCTGTCCCAATTCTATCAGCCTTTTCACGGAACAAACCTAGATTGGATTGTACTAAATGCCCCTGGGACAGAATGAACCTATATTAAGCTTTTAGTTTTTTTTGTCTAATCAGCAATATTTCAGAGCTATGTTTCAATCCTTGAATGAAAAACAAAGTTCAATATATATACATAGGTCTAGAATTCTTTTGAGCATTTAATTAAATGCAGTCAAATATCATTATGGCAAATTTGTTAAGACCAGTAAAATAATATTTTCCTTTTCTTCTGAAGGCTGGTGCTCTGGTTTAATTCTGTGTGCCAATTAGCCCTACAGTACCTTGACACAGAGATCATTCTTCATTTGTTTACCTAGACAGTGAGGGGGAAAAATTTGGTTGGTTTGCGCTAATGGGGTGCAAAGCAACTAGCGCCCAGGCGCAGTGATGTTTGCACCGCTCGCGAAATTGACTAGAGTTTTTGCGGCCCGCAGATCGTGACGTCAGTCGAGCGTGCAATGCCCTGGTGGCGCCCTGGACCGGATATTGAGTGGCGCCCCCCTCCTTTCCGCTTGCCGCAAGAAACGACAGGGAGACTGGAATGTTTCCCAGTCAGTGTGGGGCTGGGGGGGCGCTATTTAAAGGCGCCCTCTTCCTGCCTTTTTCTGTGGTAGACATTTTTGCACCACTTATTCTGACAGAGAGAGAGAGAGAGAGAGATTTCTGCATAGAGTCAACGCTGTGTGAAGTAGTTTTGGCTACTTTGCAGATACTTTTGGATTTAACCTTCATTACTTCGATTGTCAAGAGACTATGGGGGCTGCACTGATTTGGGCCTCGTCCAGCGCCTGCAGAATCGGAGGCAACAGAGATGCAGAGAGAGAGTGGCAATCATGGCCAGACGGAGGAGGACCAACAGGCCTCCGCACAGGAGACCTTACCCTCCCAGGGTATTCCGGGAACAATGCTCCTACATTCATTTGTCTGAGGAGCAGTGTTTGTGCAGGCTACGCTTCAGCAAGGAAGTGGTCACTGAGCTCTGCCACCTGCTGCAGCCAGATCTGCAGCCTCAACTGAGGACCAGGATGTCTGTTGGTGGCAGTGAAGGTCACAGTGGCTCTGAATTTTTATGCCACCAGCTCCTTTCAAGCAGCAACTAGGGACCTCACCAATATCTCCCAGTTTGCGGTCCATTGCTCCATCCGTCAGGTCACAAATGCCCTCTATAAAAGGAGACGCCAGTACATCTCTTTCCTGATGACCCAGGCCAAACAGCATGAATGTGCATTGAGCTTTGCGAGGATAGCAGGCTTCCCCATGGTCCAGGGTGCCATTGACTGCACGCATGTGGCATTGTGGGCACTGCATGAGAATGCAGAGGTTTTCCGAAACTGCAAGGGGTTCCACTCCTTAAACCTGAGCTGTCATTGCTCGCTATCCTGGCAGCAGCCACGATGCTTTCCTCCTGTGCCAGACTGGTGTGCCAGACCTTTTCCAGGCACTGCATCAGCCAAGTGGTTGGCTCCTCAGGTACAAGGGTTATCCACTCTGTACCTGGCTGATGACACCACTCCGTAACCCCAACACCTCTGCTGAGCTGCGGTATAATGAGAGCCATCCCACCACCAGGGACATCATTGAGCAGACGATCGGCATGCTCAAGCAACGGTTCTGCTGTCTGGACCACTCAGGAGGACCCCTGCAGTACTCGCCTGAGCGAGTCTCCCTCTTCATGGATGTGTGCTGCATTCTTCATAACCTGGCAATCCTCAGGACCCAGCCAATGTCAACAGGCCTTGGTGCACTAGCGGAGGACGAGGAGGAAGAGGAGGAGGAAGAGGAGGAGGAGAATGATCAGCAGCAGCACCAATGCGGGAGGGAGGCCCACAATGTTGAAACTGCAAGGACCATCCGTCAACGATTGATAACAAGCCGCTTCTAGGCCCCTACTCAGGAAATGTCTTCTGGCATGGAGAACAACATGAACGAAAGCAACCCGCAACCCCAAAGCCGGCCAAGGCAGCAATGATTCCAAAGGCCAAACCTGTACATTTTGAATACAAAAACTTGTGTCATTTCTTCATGACAAAGTAATAAAAACAAACACAAAAATTCATTAATTAACATAACTGGTTCTCACAACCTGGAGATAATAGCCAAAACACTAAACAAAAGTTTGAACACGAACCTCGGCCTTCAATAAAAAATTGACTAACATTTCGTCACACCTCCTACTTTTTGCCCTTCGAGGGTGATCTCCTTCCCTTGCGCACTTCCCCCCCTTCCCACCCTATTGCTCCTCCATAATGGGGTCCCAGTGGCTGCAGCAAGGCTGCAGTCTGGGCTACAGGTGGTGGGAAGTGCAATGGGGAAGTGACAGTGGTGGCTTCATCTTGAGAGCGGACAGCACCTCCCTGCTCGACTGTCACACTGGCACTCCCATGGAGCAGCACCTCAGCATCCGGAGCAACCTGCTGGAGCACAAATTGCTGGCCTGTTGCAGTGCGTTTAGAGCCCCGGGGAAATGTGTGTCGGAACCAGCAACAATGGCAACAGTCAGTGCTTGCGTGGCCTCAATCTGAAACTGCATGAGAGCAGTCTGAGATTGGATCACAGGAGCCAGTGATTGAATTGCAGCACTAAGCATTTGTGTGTCACCTGCCTGTGCTACAGCCTAGTGCTCCACACTCCTTGCCAGAGCATCAATGCTTTTGGGCACTCTTCCCACTGCACCCATGAGCTCAGTGTGCATGTCCACTGCCTGGGTGTTCATTTCAGCAATGAGCCGCTCCTCCTCTGCGTCCAGTGCAGCAGGACTCACTGGCCTACACTCTGCAAGATTTGCAAAATTTCTGCATCTCCCCGAAGGTTATTATTAATAAAAGGGACCCTGCATGGACATTTTTTAATTGAAAAGGGTACCCAAGATGGCATCCGTGCCTCGTGGCAGAAAGCCTGTGGGAGTCCAAAATGGATTCTGCAGCGCAGACAGCTTGGGAGAAATCGAAACTAAGGCTGCAAATTTTCTGTGAAGAGAAACGTTGGCCTAGAAATTCGGTGGAGGCCCAAATGGGGCGCCAAGCTCACCTGGGCGCCGGAATTACCGCTGCGATTGGAGCCGTTGCGCCCGCCGGAAATTCAGCTTGAGCGCCCCAAGAGGGACGCGGGGCGCTGCTCGTGGCGCCCCGCATCCCTCTTGGGGTGCTGAAACTGAATATCGCAGTGCAACGTGCCGCAGCGCCACACGCTGCAGCACGGTGCGCTGTGGTACTGCAGGCCTTCCTCCCCTTCTTAAGGGGGAGGGGCCTGCACCAGCGCGATGACCGATCGCGAGTGCCGGCAAAAGAGCCCGGCACCGAGGAGACATGCTGGGCTCTCGGGACACAGCCGGCACTGCCTGGGGGGGGGCGGAGCAGGAGGCCGGGGACAGAGGTGCTGGCAGGTGGCCACCGAAAAAATGGCTGCCCCGCACCTCCACCTTAATTTGCGCCACTACCGCCACAGGTAGGCCCCGTGAACCGGGCACGATTTGCGAACGGCATTACAGAGGCGGGCGCTACCAAATATTGCGATCGGGGCGGTAGCGGGGCGCTGCGCACACCGATGACGTCATCGGTGGCGGCGCAGCACTACAGGCTAACGCCGCCATTAGCGCCCCGCTAAATATCGCGGGAGGCGTGGCCAGTGGCGCTAAAGCCACTGAGTGCCCTCTTTAGGTGCTAACTGGTGGCGCAGCCCACCAAATTTCTAGGCCTTTGTGTTTTGGAACGAGACAGGACTCTGAATTATGCACTGAATTGGAGACAGATCTAATTGCAGTTTAAGTCTATAGTTAAGGCCATCAAACAGTCTGCGTACATTATCAGAAACAGATTAACACAGCCATCGAGGTTGGACAAGCCCATCAAGGAACTTTCAGGGCAATACAAGTCAATTATCGGGCCGGTAGATGAGATTACCGGCCATCTAAAACCCGTTAGTATGAATTGCTACCATTATTTTAAACTAGCCCGCCAAGTTTAAGACAAAGAACTAACCTGATTTGGCGCGAAGATAAGGGTTTTCGACAAAGATATAATTGAAGGCCCCGGGTAGCATTGTGTTAGAGCAGCTAGTTCGTTCGTTCGGAGGAGGAGGTCCGTAGAGTTCGTTGGTTGGTGTGCTGGTGCTGCTCCTTGGGCCCCTCGCCCTCGTGGCTGCTGCTCTTTCCCTGTCCCGCGCTTACCACCTGGCCTCTGCCCATGCCCTTTTCCCACTCCATCTGGATCTGCCCTGGCACTGGGTCGGGCAGACACGGACAGATTCAGGCCAGGCGAGACGGGACACGACGAGGGGAGAAGGGAAAACCACCGAGGGACAGACCAGCTGGAGAAGACCAAACGAGGGGAGGTTTCGAATCATTGGGCCTTCAGCCTCGGCCGACCTTCGAATATCTGCACACTAACTCAAACTGGCTGCTGTCGAAGAAGAATCATCCCTGCAAGGTAAAGTACCCAAACAGAGACTTTGAGGTACTCGAACATGGACAACGCCCTTGCAGCACCCGGAGACCACGTGATGACAGCAGGCTCCAGAGAGCACCAAGAGCGAACCCCGAACCCCACCGCTGTTTTGAATTGAGCAAACCCTGTTTTTGATTGGTGAGCATAGATTCTGACCCCTCATAGCTTAATCTAGTTAGGTATAAGGGGTGGGATAAGGATAAGGTTAAGATAGTTGTTTTCCCTCGATGTGCCTTGTGTTCCCCATTCCCTGTATGAGTGCATTTGCCTGTAATGTTATAGTGGTAACTTCTTTTAAGACTGTATTAATTTTCCTGTTCAATAAAATCTTGGTTTTTGCTTGCATCCAAACCACCTGTCTACTCGAGTTTTCTGTATCGCTGCCTGTACCTAAGTCTGGTGTCTAGAACCCAGGGGCATGGGAGCGATTCGAACTGCTCACAAACAGTCAGGGGCATAACTGACTGGGCGCACGTGCCACACCCGCCACCCCCTACATCTCCCTCCGGGGAGAAGGCCCCCGAGCTTCCTTAGCCACATCGCATTGCTTCAGCCCGCTGGGTCCCGGAGCTTCATCCTCATCAGACCCTTCACCCCTGCTCCCCTCCAGGGAAGACGTGATCCCAGTGTGGGCATGGGCTTCCTCGGGAGAGGGTGGCGCTGAGGCTCCGGCTTCCTCTTTCACCTCGCCCGCGGCTTCGCTCCCACTGGCAGCTTGAGGTCCTGTCTCCTCAGCTGGTGAATCACCACCTGAAAGCAGAGAGGTACAAGAGTGGCTTTAGCGTGAGGACAGGGTGGCAGTAAGTGAGGAATGAGTGCAGCGATTTAGTAAGTTGGATTGAAAGTGTCAAAGGCTGGTGTTGTGAGGGACAAGTGAAATGAGAGATAAGAAAAAGGTGATGACCTTACCATTGTTGTCCCGAATGGGGTCGGCCTCTCCAGGGGCGACGGGACTGGTCACCTGGCTTGCCACAATCCTGTGGAAGCGCGCCTCAAGATCGCTGAGGGGTTGCAGCTGAGGCCACCCTCCACCCATCCGTTGCTGCTGTCTCCTGTTATGAGATAGCTTGGCCTGCAAGAAAAAGGACAGCGTCTGAGTAAATATACAGCCATGGTCTTGCCTGATATGCCTCCCATAGTTGAATAGTCCTTACAATATACAGCCATGGTCTTGCCTGATGTGTCTCCCATAGTTGAATAGCCCGTCATGTATGCAGCCATGGTCTTGCCTGATGTGCCTCCCATAGTTGAATAGCCCTTACTGTATGCAATGGAATGTGCATGTGTGTTTTGTGAGAGGGCCATAGGTGTTGGATGAGTGTTGGGCGTTGGGGTTTTAAGACCCTCTGGCCATAGTGAAGTTGAAATGGAGGGATGGAGAGATATTGAAAAAAAGCCACTCACCCTGACGACCCGAGTGAGGTCGTTGAACTTTTTTCGACATGAGTATGGGTCGTGGGCACCATGCTCCTGGAGGAGACGCTCTGAGCCACCTCCCTCCACAATCTTCTGTAGTCGCGTGGCAAAGGCCTCCTGCCACTCTCAGGGTAGAGTATAGATCTTCTGCGCTCCACTGCGTCAACCAAAGGTTCCAAGGCCCGCTCACTGAAGCACTGAGCTTGTTCTCTTACCCTCTCCATAGTCCTTGGCTGGAAAATGTAGTCACAGGTCTCTCCAGGCCGAAATTCAAGGCTCCAATGAGCAGGGTGTGGCTGGAGAGCAAGTTCGACCCTTGCCTTTAAGAACTGTCCGGCGCCAGTGTGTCTGTGTTCCATCGCTAACTGACATTACCTGCGCTGCGCCCGCGCTCTGAGTTAGTGCCTCGCTCCTCAGCCTTTGTGCCTTAAGACGGGTGTGCAGCAACTGATTTAGCGCTCCAATCACCTCCAGGGGCGATAAAAGCCAAGTTTGCAGTCGGAGGCAACAATTAGCGGCAGGCGTTAAGCTTTGCGCCCGGCCGATAATTGCGCCCCAAACGGGGCGATACCGAATTTCTCCCGGTGTCTGAAGACTATTTGACCATGGAGGGTATCACAGCTAAGCCCAATCCTGTTCTTGCCTAACATCTAGGCAGAAGCACTATCCAACAGGTGACAGCAGGAAGCCTGAATGATTTGCCCTTCAGTTTTAGCAGTCAAATTGCTGGTACTGAAATCAGCAAATTCAGCACAGATTGGAAATTAAACCTGCTATTGTAGGAATCAACGGATTCCTAACTGAATCACTGAGGTCGAGTCGGTTCAGTAAATCAACCGAATTTAATTAAACAAGTGAACAAAACAAAAACATGCAGGAGCAACGGCAAACAGGTCTATACAGCAGCTTGTTCCATGAGGTCTGAACTCAGGACCTCCCACTCTCTGACGTCATGATGTCATCACGTTTCCCGCCGTTCGGGGCATCACGTGACCAACGTGATGACATCATCGCGTTGTTTCAGGGCTTTTACAGAAAGCCTGTTTACACTCAGCAAATGAACATAGATGCTGTAACATTGGTTTAAAGACAGTTATGTGTTTGTACAGGAGTTCATTGGTGGTTTTGCCACATGCGCCCCCCCAGAAGTGTCTTTAATCGTCAAAGTCAATCGCAGAGGAGGTCGGACAATCCTGTCGGAGCGACTCCGATATTCCCGGAATCACCAACTGTCAGCGTGGGCGCGAAACCGACCTCAGGGTCTCCCCTCCGGTCGCGCAATCGGTTTTGCTGCTTTCTCGGTGCCGGCGGCACGAATTTACACAGGGGTCGGCAGCATCTGGCTTTCTGACCGAAACGGGCATGGTAGTAGCAAAGGCCGGTCTGTGGAGGCGCCGAGGCGGGGTTCTGGAGGTGGGACGCGTCGAGATGGCACAGTACTGCTGCATCACCGCGTAAATGGTGTCGGCTTCGGCCGCGAGTGCCACACCGTCCATAGCCGTTGACCTGGCCAGGGCTGCTTGCACCTGCTCAGGGAGCTGGCTCAGGAACAGTTCCCGAAATATAAAACACTGCGGCTCAGACCCGAGGAGGATGAGCATGTGGCTCATCAACTCGGAAGGTTTAGCATCGCCTAACCCGGGGAGTGCGAGCAAGCGTTGCGCGTGAGACCGAATACTTGCATGAGGCGTGCCTTGAGCGTTTCGTACTTGTTCTCCACAGGCGGGGTCTCCAGCAGGCTGATAATTCGGGAAGCCGTCGAGCTGTCCAGTGCGGAGACCACATAAAGGTAACGGGTCTGATCCAGCACTATGTTTCGCAGTTGGAACTGAGCCTCCGCTTGCACGAACCAGGAGGCTGCCTGTTGTTCCCAAAATTGAGGGAGCTTCAAACTCGCTGCATTCACATCCATCTTGTTCTCGAGCTTGCCTCCGCGAAAATCGTCCGCGAAGCTTCGGGGTCACCAATGTAGGAATCAACGGATTCCTAACTGAATCACTGAGGTCGAGTCGGTTCAGTAAATCAACCGAATTTAATTAAACAAGTGAACAAAACAAAAACACGCAGGAGCAACAGCAAACAGGTCTATACAGCAGCTTGTTCCACGAGGTCTGAACTCAGGACCTCCCACTCTCTGACGTTATGACGTCATCACGTTTCCCGCCATTCGGGGCATCACGTGACCAACGTGATGACATCATCGCGTTGTTTCAGGGCTTTTACAGAAAGCCTGTTTACACTCAGCAAACGAACATAGATGCTGTAACATTGGTTTAATGACAGTTATGTGTTTGTATAGGAGTTCATTGGTGGTTTTGCCACACTATCCACTAATTCCTATTGCTTAGTATTACATCGAACAGTACCTTTACCCACTTGGCCAAATTATTACATAGAATGACATAGAATTTTCAGCACAGAAACAGACTATTCGGTCCAACTAGTCTATACCGGTGTTTATGCTCCACGCGAGCCCTCTCCCAATCTAATTCATCGAACCCTAACAGCATAACATTCTATTCCTTGCTCCTTCATGTACTTATCTAGCTTCCCCTTAAATGCATCTATGCTATCCATCTCAACTACTCCTTGTGGTAGCAAGTTCCACATTCTAACCACTCTCCGGGTAAAGAAGTTTCTCCTGAATTCCTTGTTGGATTTATTAGCAACTATTTCATATTTATGGTCCCTAGTTTTGGATTCCCCCACAAACGGCAACATTTTCTATCAAACCCCTTCATAATTTTAAAGAACTCTATCAGGTCACCCCTCAGCCTTCCCTTTTCTAGAGAAAATAGCCTCAGCCTATTCCTGATAGTTATAACCTCTCAGTTCTGGTATCATCCTTGTGAATCTTCTTTGCACCTTCTCCAGTGCCTTTGTATCTTTCTTATAATATGGCGACCGGAACTGTGCACCATACTCCGAGTGTGGTCGAGCTAAGTTTAACATAAGTTCCCTGCTTTTTAATATTATTCCGCTGGAAATGAACGCCAGTGCTTTGTTTGCATTTTTTATTGCCCTGTTAATCAACGTTGCTGCATTTAATGATTTGTGAATATGTACCCCTAAATCTCTTTGCTCCTCTACCCCATTTAGACGTTAATTTTAAGGAGTATGTGACTTCCTTATTTCTCCAACCAAAATGCACCACCTCACACTTATTTTTATTGAAATTCATTTGCCACTTACATGCCCATTCCACAAGTTTATTAATGCCTTCTTGTATTTTGTCGCCATCTTCATAAGTCCCGAGTAGGAGATGCCTCCAACTCGAATCACTCTGGCTCAGAAATGGACTGGATTTTACCAGCCCTGAGGAGGTGGATTTGGAGGCGGGACTGCTGGGAAAATGGGAAAAATTGGGAGCGGGCCCCAACCCGCCTCCGAACCATCTTCCCAGGAGGCGGGTCCCTGACTCACGCAGGGACCCGTCTCCTCGAGGTGAGAAGGGGATTAAAGCCAGGTAGTTAACAGGCAGTTAAGAGGCTTTTCACCATTTTACACCTGCTGATGCGGGCTCCCTGATGTCGGGAAACCCCGCCAGGGTCAGTGAGGCGAGCTGTGGGCCTGCGGGGGTGAGGGGGGTCAAAATGTCAGCTGTAGAGGTGAGTGATGTGTGCAAGTGTGAACAGGTAAGTATGAGAGGTGAGTGTAAAGTGTTGGAAAAGGTTTCCTTACCTTTGCTTCTTTCTGCAGGCTTCAACCTTTGAGGATCCGGAGGTGCCTCATCTCAACAGCAGAGATGATAGAATGGCTGCTGTATTCTCAGATGCAGCAGCCATCTGCTTTATGCTGAGCAGAGATGTCTTGGTGAGCCTGTGTGCAAGGGCTCACCTTAGAACAGAGATTGTCAGTGTTTGACAGCTTCTCAAAGCTGTCAAATGCTGACAATTCATCTGTCAAAAAAAGCGTCATACGCTGACTTCATCTGTCACCGGTTTTCCCTTAATTGGCCAGTAAGCCCGCAGGGCGGGCTTAACAAGGCCAATCAAGGGAAAATAGTGTGGGTTGGTCAGACATCGCTGGGCGCGGGACTGAAACCCGTAAACCAGAAGTCCCGCCTCCAGCACGTCTCCATTGAGAAAATCCAGCCCATTGAGCTGGAGTGCGAGTTGGGGACACTCTGACACATAAGGGAAGAAGAGGAATTTCTGGACAGTTTTATCCAGAATACAGTCACACTCCAGAAAGCACAGGTTCAGGAAAGGGAGGGTGTGACTGTTAGGGAGATGGGTAGTGGTGATTTAGGAGAAGTTGAGAAGGAGGTCCCACAGACACTGGTCCTGTCCAACAGGTACGATGTACTCGCTACCTGTGAGAACAAGAAGAAAGACTGCAGGGAGAACAGTCACAAGGCAGACCAAGGCACCGTGGCTCAAAAGTCTGTCCAAGGGGGGGGAAGAGCAGAATAGAAATGTGGTAGTGATAGGGGACTCTATAATTAGGGGGATAGATAGCGTTCTTTGCAGCCAAGAACGAGAATCCCGAAGTGTGTGTTACTTACCTGGTGCCAGAGAAAGGGATACCTCACGGCGGCTGGACAGGAACTTAGAGAGGGAGGGTGGAAATCCAGTTGTCGTGGTCCATGTTGGAACAAACGAAATAGGTAGGAACAGAGAGGAGGTCCTGCTGAAAGCGTTTCAGGGTTAGGATCTAAATTAAAAAGCATTAATTAAAAATTATCGAGGGTAATAATCTTTGGATTATTACCTGAGCCACGTGCAAATTGGCATAGAAGCAGACAGATCAGGAGAATTAACACATGACTAAAGGGCTGGTGTGGGAAAGAGGGGTTCCTTTTCATGGGACACTGGCACCAGTTCTGGGACAGAAAGGAGCTGTACAGATGTGACGAGTTCCACCTGAACCGGGGCAGGACCCATGTCCTAGCGGAAAGGGTAAATAGGGAAGTGGCAAAGGCTTTAAACTAATAAGATGGGCAGAGAGATCTACAAGAAATGTAACCAGCCTAAATATAAACAAAACAGTATAGGAAAGAATAACGTAAGGGAGGACATTCATGGCAAGTGAATAAATAGAGTTATAGAACAGAAGTCTAAAAAGATGGTTAAGCATAAGGTGAGAGGAAATCCTATTAAAAATGAGTTAAACTCTCTGTACAGCAATGCACACAGTGTTTGTAATAAAATAGGGGAGCTGGAAGCAATCATATGTTGGGAGGAACCAGACATGGTAGGGATTACTGAGACATGGCTACAGAAAAATCAGGACTGGGAATTAAACATTGCAGGGTATAACATATTTAGAAAAGATAGGGAGGGAAAAAGGGAAGGTGGAGTTGCTGTACTTATTAGGGATAACATAATAGCAGTAGAAAAAAGTGACGCAGATATCAGCAAGACAAAAATAGAATCCATATGGATAGAGATAAAAGATAATAAAGGATCAATCACACTAATAGGTGTAATCTACAGACCATCTAATAGTGGAAGGGAGGTGGAGGAAGAAATATGCAGACAAATTAGGGAAATGAGTAAAAAACATGGAATAATAATCATGGGGGATTTCAACTACCCCGATATTAATTGGACAGAAGAGGTAGGTAAAGGGGATCAGGGAATGGAGTTCCTACAATGTGTACAGGACTCCTTTCTAACCCAATACGTAAAAAGCCCAACAAGGGAGGATTCACTATTGGATCTAGTAATGGGGAATGAACCAGAGCAGATAAGAGAAGTAAAGGTAGGGGAACATATAGGCAGTAATGACCATAATGCTTTGAGATGATAATTGAGAAGGACATAAGTATGACGAAAACTAGGTGAATAGATTGGAGAAAAGCTGATTTTGAGGGACTGAGAATAGAACTTGGGGGGAAAAAAATGGGCAATATTGGAAAACAATGATGTAGAACAGCAATGGGAAACATTTAAAACGGTGTTCAACAGAGTACAGGAACAATATATTCTGCTAAAAGGAAAGAACAAATTAAACAATAATGAGACTCCATGGATGAATAAAGCCATAAGGAGACAAATGAGGGTAAGAAAAGAGGCATACATTAAGTACATAGACAGCAAGGGAGTGCATGATAAGAGAGAATATGAAAAGATTAGGAGAGAAGTCAAAAAAACAATTAGGAAGGCAAAGAGGAACTATGAAATTAAATTATCAAGGAACATAATACAAAATAGTAAAATATTTTTTGGCACATCAGTAAAAAAAAAGGAAGGTTGGGATGGGAATAGGGCCATTAAGGGATAGTCAGAATAAAACCATAGGTAATGATAGAGAGATGGCAGACATATTAAATAATTGTTTTGCTTCAGTATTTACCAGGGAGATAGAACAGGTGGACATGACATTGGATGATAAGTAATGAGATAAACGCATTTAAAATAAAAAAGGGATATATTAAATAAATTAATCAAACTCGGAGGATAAAACCCCTGGTCAGGATGGATTGCATCCACGCATTTTAAAAAGAATCTAGGGAAGAGATAGCAGAGGCATTACTATGCATATTTAATAATTTGTTAGAAAAAGATATATTGCAGAGGACTGGTGGATAGTTAACATAATATGTATATTTAAGAAGGTGGATAGAACATGTCCAGGGAATTATAAACCAGTCAGCTTAACATCAGTGGTAGGAAAGATAATGGAATCCCTACTAAAGGAGAAAATAGAAGAACATCTAGAAACCAAAAATATAATAATGAATAGTCAACATGGATTTCGAAAGGGAAAGTCTTGCTTAACCAACCTTATTGAATTTTTTGAAGAGGTATAAGAGAGAGTAGACAATGGTAATGCAGTAGATGTCATTTATCTAGATTTTCAAAAGGCCTTCGATAAGGTACCTCATAATAGACTGATGAACAAGGTCAGCGAATGCAGAGTCAGGGGACAAGTAGCAGAATGGATTGCTGGCTGGCTTCAAGTCAGAAAGCAGAGAGTGGGAGTAAAGGATAACTATTCACAATGGCAGAAAGTGGGTAGTGGTGTTCCACAAGGATCAGTGCTGGGAACACTGTTGTTCACAATTTACATTAATGACTTAGACTTTGGAATCAAAAACACAATTTATAAATTTGCGCATGCCACCAAATTGGGGGGGATAATCAATACTGAGGAGGACTGCAACAAGTTACAGGAGGACATTAATAAACTTGCAGAATGGGCATATAATTGGTAAATGAATTTCAACACAGATAAATGTGAGGTGTAACATTTTGGTAGGAAGATTAGGGTGGTCGCTTATCACTAGGAGGGTGCGATTCTTAGTGGGGTAGAGGAACAAAGGGATCTAGGAGTACAAATACACAAATCACTAAAAGTTGCGACACAGGTTAGCAAGGCAATTAAAAAAACAAACCAAGCACTAGGGTTTATTTTTAGAGGGATAGAATTGAAAAGTAGGGAAGTTATGCTAAACCTGTATCGAACCTTGGTTAGGCCACACTTAGAGTATTGCATACAGTTCTGGTCGCCATATTATAAAAAGGATATAGAGGCACTGGAGAGGTTGCAGAGAAGATTTACAAGGATTATACCAGAAATGCGAGGGTATACATATCAGGAAAGGATGAACAGGCTGGGTCTCTTTTTTTCTTGAAACAAGAAGGCTGAGGGGTGACCTAATAGAGGTCTTTAAAATTATGAAATGTTTTGATAGAGTGGATACAGAGAAAATGTTTCCACTTGTGGGGAAGAGCATAACTCGTGGCCATCAATATAAGATAGTCACCAAGAAATCCAATAGGGAATTCAGAAGAGACTTCTTTACCCAAAGAGTGGTGAGAATGTGGAACTTGCTACCACAGGGAGTGGTTGAAGCGAATAGTATAGATGCATTTAAGGGGCGGTTAGATAAGCACATGAGGGAGAAGGGAATAGAGGGTTATGCTGAAGAGTTAGATGAGGAAAGACGGGAGGAGGCTCGAGTGGAGCATAAACACCGATATGGACTGGTTGGGCCGAATGGTCTGTTTCTGTGCCGTATATCCTATGTAATCCTATGTATTAGCTATATCCCTCCCCAAAAGAGTGGCCTTCATCTTATTAATGTTAGAGTCCCCTGTCTGCCTTTACAGCAATCTCTGATAATGGACTGGCACATGAGTAGCGTAATTGTGGAGGATGAAGGAAAGGTGGAGATATCAAATAAATATCTTGCCTCAGTATTTACAAGTGGAAGTAAGAATGTAGGTGTACTAGAGGAGGATGTGGAATCAATTGTTAAAGGTAACTGCAGAAAAGGAATTGGTTCTGAAAACAATGAGCCGAATTCAAAGTGGCTAAGAAATTGTTTGACCTCGTGTCTCACAGGAGGTTTATTAGAAAAAATCAGGTATATTGCATAAGAGGAAATTTAGCAGCAGGGATAGAAATGTGTTTGACAGATAGAAAGCAAAGAGTTGAAGTAAATGAACGTTGCCTGGATTGGAGAAGCATTGCAAGTGATGTGCCCCAGGGCTCTGTGCTTGGTTCTCTTTTGTGCTCATTATATACAGATGATTTGGACTTGGACATAGGGAGCACAATCTCAACATTTCCTCATGGCACAAAAGTAGGAGGCTTAGAAAACAGCTAGGAGGAATGCAAAAGACTTAAGGAACACATAGAATGGTTACTGGAATGGCCAGACGGGGCAGCTACAATTTAATATGGATAAGTGTAAGATAATATGTTTTGGGAACAAAAAACAAGGAACGGGAGTATACACTCAATGGAAAAATGCTGAAAAGTGTGGATGAACAGCTAGGAGTTCAAATACATAACTCCTTGAAAGTGTCAGTTCAGGTAGAGAAACCCATTCTGAAAAAAATGGACAGTAGCATTTCCTACAAATAGGAGCATGAAGTACAAGAGTAAAGAAGTAATGATAAATTTGTATAAACCATTGGATGGGCTACAGTTAGAGTACTGTGTGCAGTTTTCAGCACCCATTATAGAAAGGATATAGTAGACATACTGCATAGATTCACCAGGATGATGCCAGAGTTGGGAAACTGGGGCCATTTTCACTGGAGTAGAGATGGCGAACAGAAGATTTAGTAGAGTTTTTTAAAATTATGAAGGGTTTTCAAGGAGTGAATAGGAAAAGATTATGCGCTGGATTTTCATTGAGGGGTCAGGTAGGAGGCGGGCCTACAACTTTTGGGGTTGTAGTCCCGCCTCCATCGAGTTCTAGCCAACCCACGCGATTTTGACTTGATTGACCTTGTTGAGCCCACCCAGCGGGCTCAGCAGGCCAATTATGGGCCACCCAGCAACAGGTGACGTCACAGATTGTTATTGCATCTGTCAAGACCATTTGTCAGATTAAATATCAGCGTTTCACAGCTGTTTCAAGCTGTCAAACACTGACAATCTGTACTCCAGGTTAATTCCTTCCTCGCAGGATGATTTAGAGATCTCCCCGGAGCAGAAAGCAGCGGCTGCAGATTTTGACAGCTGGCGGCCATTCTGCTTTCTGTGCCGGTGAGATGAGGGACTCCCGAGACCTGAAGAAAGGAAGGAAGGCTGTAAAGGTAAGTAAAGGTTAGTAGAACTTCTTTAAACACTTTACACAGACCAAACACACTTACCTCTGCACTCATGCACACATCACTCACCTGAACACCGGACATCTCGACCCCGCCAAGCCCTTCATCCCGACGGCCCGCCTCGCTAACTTGGCGTGGTTTGGCGCTGTCGGGAATCCCACAGTTCAACAATAAAAATAGGGATTAGACTAAAAACTGCCTGTTAACTACCTGTTAACAGGCAGTTAATTGGAACTAATCCCCTTCCCGCCTCGGGGAGGTGGGTCCCAGTGCGGGGCGGTTACCCACCTCCCTTGAAACTGGCACGGAGGCGGGTTGGGGGCGGGATGGGGTCGGGACCCCCGAATTCGGGATTTTAAACCCCCACTTGCCTCCAATCCTGACTCCACAGCCCAATGAAAATCCAGCCCTATGTTTTTGAATTGGGGAATCAATGATCAAGAGTCATCAATTTGATATAGTCACAAAGAGTGAGGAGAGAGATTAGAAATGTCTTTATGCAGAGTTTGTTGGAACATGGAATGCTTTGCCACAGGGAATGTATGGGGTAGCGGCCATTGCATCTTTTAAGAGAAAACTAGATAAATATTTAAGCAGAGGAAGATATAGGGATATGAAGAAAAAACAGGGAAGTCCGATTCATCTTGGATTGCTATAGCAAAGGGCTGATGTAGCCATGATGGACCGAATGGCCTCCTTCTGTGCTGTAAACTTTTATGCTTCAAATTCATTTTGTTGAAATATACAATCAGAATTACCTTAGCAGTGGACTATAAAAATGAATATTGTCGAGCATCAGCATTATTTTCCCTGATGTCTGTGCAATTTTGATTGAGCGTTTTCCCTACTGCATTCTCCAGTTGTTTTTGTCTGAACTTTCACTAATTGGAAATATTAGCATTCTTGGAAAATCTTTTGACAGTTGAAAAGTTGGCAGCGGACCCAGAAAAGGCAGCTCACTTTGCAGATTGTGCTGTAGACCTTGGAGCTGAAGAACCTTCCAGGTTGAGGTCAGCCTTTCGCTCTGATGAACGTGGCCTTAGTTTGGAGTATTGATTCCCGACAAAGTTACTGAATCAAGTAGAGTGTCTGCCTGCATGAAGGCAGATGCCTGTTACATTGGTAATGAGGAACCTGTGAGGCATGTAGTGATGGATGCTGGAATGAGTCCTTAATGCTAATATACAGAGCTCCATTCACACCTTAATTGGCCACAGAGAGGCAAGCAAGCATGTTGCTGCTGAAACCTCACACATCCAACTGGCAAAGCCATCTTTCAATGGATTGCCTGTGCTGGGGTGAGGAGAATGGTGGCAATGCAGTGGCACATGTTACGGTGGGTTGTGCTGCTGGATATGCCATATGAGAAGAACTCCTTAAACCTGTTATCTGGCTGGTGAATGCTCAATCCCATGGTTGTCAGTTGTCTAATAACAAGTGGCTGTTGTTCTTCAATGCAGATAAATGCAAAGTTATCAGACTGGGCATGGGGAATAAACCGTAGAAACATTAGCTGCACAGTATGGGGTAGATTTTCAACTTACCGCCAGGCCGTAAAACAGGCTTTTCAGATCAGCCGCTCATTACAGAAACCACCCAATTTTCGTTCCTGTTGAAATGAATGGATATGAAAATTGGGCAGCAAGCAACTAATCAGCAAGGTGAGTTTTACACTCAGACAGAAAATCTACCCCTAATGGTATTCGTCTACAGGACACAACATAAAAAAAACAGGCGATTCAATTTCTCGGCCATTCTATTTCAGTGGATGTGAATTCTTCCACTGGGTTAACCTTTTCAGTTTCCCTACCAGTATTTGTCCAGATTTTCTATTCCACCACTGTTGTTAACTCTTGTACATCCAGTGGATTGATTTGATCAGTTTTAACTGGAATCAAAGTGGTTGTTCTTCAACCTGTTAAAATCTCTCTCTAGCTTGCTGTACAATGCAGGTACTGAGTCCCATAAAGATTGGACAGTTTCCCTTTGCTCCATTGTCAATGCTGACTCATTTGCAGTCATGGACTGCACCAGGGTAGGAATAGATAGCAGGTTTATGCCCATTATTCAGCACAAGGCGAGTTCTTGACTACAGCCAGGTGATGAGAATAGGTGAGGTCTGTCCCTAGAGGGAGGAGTCAAACTTGTCTTCTCTAATGCAGCTCTTGGAGACCAGATCAAGAGCATCATCAACCAATTCCTGGGAATATGTTGCCAGTTTGGTCAATGGATTGTGAACAGTGTGGAATAGTTGAAGTAGAGAAAAATATGTATAATAGTGAGTGAAAAATATAACTGAATGGAAAATATTCTAATACTGAGTCACTGGGATAAGTTGAATATCCTGAACATTCCATATCTCAGTCATATGTTCTTATTTTCAAGACTGATCGATAGATTTGTGTTAGGTAAGGGTATCAAGGGATATGGTGAAAAGGCATTCAAATGGGGTACAGGTCAACCAAGATCTAATTGAAAGGCAGAACTGGCTCGAGAAGCTGAATGGCTTACCTCTGTTCCTATGTTCATGCTATTCAATTGTTAATTTTTTAACAAGTATTTTAACATGTGATGGAGGCAGAATCTAGCCTCTGTGACATATTAAACTCTCCAGACTGCCCAGTCGGCGATAGCTGGTCTTGTGTACTCTGGCTTGCTAGTCGGAATTTCCCCTGGATCATTCCAAGGGATTTCTGTGGTCTTTTCCATAGATCAGTACAGTGAACATGGGACCAGCTGTTACAGTTTTGCAAGAGATGAGCTGTCGGAGCAGGGGCAGACTCACACCTGTTTGGGTCAGTACCTTTGCGACTGCCAACTTATCAAGATTCCTCAGGAACTACCACAATTTGACAGGCCTCAAATACATCAGAAAGGTATGGTGGGGAAATCATCATCATTTATGATCCTTTGTGTACCTTGTCCTTGAGATTCTGGAACATGATTTAATTGTGGATGGCCCTGGCCATTTATGGATCACTTTGGGCATAGAATAATCTGTGAGGTAGAGAGCTCCGATTAATTAGAAATACTGCAGCAGGTGTGGATAATCTGTTAATTGAAAGAGGTTGTTTGTTGAAATAAACGTTTGTCAATAGTTGAGCTCCTCGCTACAGCTCTGTCAGGATCTATTGTTATCCAGATCTGTACAATTGAGGGTGAAATTAAAATTTGGGTCAAGTTGTATTGAGACAATTCAGATATATTTAAAAACAAAATGAAAATCAGAACTGTGGCTTGAGTTATTTAGCTGTTGCTTTAAGGACAATGATGCTGCACTGTATACCATTTCTACATTGATTGGCACCCCATCCACCACCATAAACATTCACTCCCTCCACCAGCGGTGTACCGTGGCTGCAGTGTGTACCATCTACAAAATGCCAAGGCTTCTTCGGCAGCACCTCCCAAATCTGTGACCTCTTCCACCTAGAAGGACAAGAGCAGCAGTCACATGAGAACACCACCACCTCCAGGTTCCTCTCCAAGTCACACACCATCCTGACTTAGAAGTATATCGCTGATCCTTCATCATCGCTGGGTCAAAATCCTGGAACTCCCTCCCTAACAATACTGTGGGAGTACCTTCACCACACGGACTACAGCGGTTCAAGAAGGTGGCTCAGCACCACCTTCTCAAGGGCAATTAGGAATGGGCAATAAATGCTGGCCTTGCCTGTAGGGGGTGGCCTGTGGGGTGGCGCGTGTGCCCAGTCAGTTATGCCTCTGACTGTTTATGAACGGTTCGAATCGTTCCCACGCCCCTAGGTTCTAGACACCGGACTTAGGTACAAGGCGGCGGTAAAGAGAAGACTCGAGTAGACAAGTGGTTGGATGCAAACAAAAACCAAGGTTTTATTGAAGAGGAAAAATTGATACAATCTTATGGAAAATTATTGTGTACACTTCTACAGACAAAAATACAAAAGAATAACTACACTTATACAGGGAATGGGGAACACATAGCACATCGAGGGTAAACTACTATCTTAACAATCCCCTTATCCTTATCCCACCCCCTATACCTAACTAGGTTAAGCTATGAGGGGTCAGAACTTCATGCTCACCAATCAAAAGGGTTTGTTGGACTCAAAACAGCGGCGGGGTTCGGGGTTCACTCCTGGTGCTCTCTGGAGCCTGCCATCATCACGTCATCTCCGGGCGCTGCAAGGGCGTTGTCCAGGTTCGAGTACCCAAAAGTTAAAGACTCTGTTTGGGTACTTTACCTTGCAGGGCTGATTCTTCGTCATCAGCCGACACTTTGAGTTGGTGTGCAGATATTCACAGGTCGGCTAAGGCTGAAGGCTTGATAATTCGAAGCCTACCCTCAGCCCATCTCCTCAGTTCATCTCCTCAGGTGGTCTTCATCAGGTGGTCTTCCTCAGGTGGTCTTCCCTCCTCCCCTCGTTGCGTCCTGTCTCGCCTGGCCTGAATTGTCCGTGTCCGCCCGATACGGTGCCGGGGCGATTCCAGATAGAGTGGGGAAAGGCACGGGCAAAGGCCAGGGGGTAAGTGCGGGACGGGGAAAGAGCGACAGCCACAAGGGCGAGGGGCCAACGAGCGGAGAGAGAAGAGAAGAGAGCGATTGCTACCCGGGGGCCTTCAATTATACTCTTTTCAAAACCCTTATCTGCACGCCAAATCAGGTTAGTTCTTTGTCTTAATCTTGGCGGGCTATTTTAAATAATGGTAGCAATCCATACTAACTGTTTTTAGATGGCCGGTAATCGCATCTACCGGCCCGATAATTGACTTGCATTGTCATGAATGTTCCTTGATGGGCCTGTCCAGCCTTGATGGCTCCCTTAATCTGTTTCTGATTATATATGTAGACCGCTTGATGGCCTTAACTATAGGCCTAAACTGAATTTAGATTCATCTCCAATTCGGTCTAATACATAATTCAGAGTCGTGTCTGGTTTCAAAATACAAAGTTTCTCTTCACAGACACTGCAGCCTTGGGTTTCGATCCACAAGCTGTCTGCATTGCTGAGTCCATTTTAAAATCTCACAGGCTTTCTGCCATGAGGCACGGACGCCATCTTGGGTACCCTTTTTGATTTAAAAATGTCCACGCAGGGTCCCGTTTATTAATAAAAACCTTCAGGTAAATGTAGAAATTTTGCAAATCTTACACTCCCCCCTGTGATACTAAAACTTGCTTGAAGTATCATACTTTTAAGGTGAGCAAAATTTTTCTGACCCTCCATAGTCAACCTTCCCCTGTAATTACCTATCTGATATACCCACGACACATGCACTTCCCATTCCGCGAAAATGTAGTGTACATCAGTGTAATG
Organism: Somniosus microcephalus; assembly: GCF_052327205.1. Taxonomy (NCBI): domain Eukaryota; kingdom Metazoa; phylum Chordata; class Chondrichthyes; order Squaliformes; family Somniosidae; genus Somniosus; species Somniosus microcephalus. Next base: position 126,808,783 of record NC_140999.1, on the reverse strand, counting down.
TATGTACCTTTAAGGGGGAGAACTACTTTTTACAGCTCCTGTATACTGTAGTACCGGCAGTGACCACACCTGTATATAAACCCTGAGTAGTGATCTGTATAGTTAGTTCTAGAATAACCCTCATTCAGTAAACACCTGTTGAATCATTCCCTGCAGTCTTGTTGTCTAATTATTGAAGGACACAACATCAAGATACATGGACATAACATTGGCGACGAGCAGATTCGAACCTACCTGCAACTCTGCATCACCTCCCAGGGATTCGCTCCTGGAGAACAGTGGAAGGAGGATGAGTCCAGAAGCACGGGCATCGACCACGGGCAACCGCCCAGTCATCCAGCGGAGATTTCAGCATCACAGGGGAGGCTGTCGAGAGCCAGGCTTGGCTTTCCAGTCACGGTGGTCCAGCGAAATGGGCTGGCAACAGGTACTGCGCAGACCCTTCCCGGACAGCGGCGGCTAGAGCCGACCGAGCGGCACAGAAAAAGGCCGAGCAGCGTCGACGGGGGAGAGAGAGAGGGCAGAGCGCACAGGGCACAGCCGGTGTTCAGTACCGAGCGGCGTCAACGGGGGAGAGAGACGAGAGAGAGCAGAGCACAGCCGGTGTTCAAGGGCCGAGCAGCGTCAATGGGGGAGAGAGGCACGCAGGAAAATGCGAGGCGCTGCCATTGCCACGAGGACCGCAGAGAGCGGCATTGGCAGCAGCGCAGGAGCAACGCACGAAACCAACAGGGAGTCGCCATTTGCCACGAGGACCGCCGAGAGCGGCGTTGGCAGCAGCGCGGGAGACGCCATTATAAGCCACAGCGGGGAAGAAAGGAAAGCGCGGGAGACGCCATTTTAAGCCAGTCTAACCACACCCAAAAAAAAATTCCGAAGAGTGGCAGTATCACAGCGTTCGACAATGAAGTCGAAGATTGGACGACATATGTCGAACGCATTGAAGTATACTGCAAGGTGAATGAAGTGCCAGATGACAAGAAAGTGCTGGTATTGTTGAATTCAATGGGTGCAAAAACGTATGGCTTACTACGAAACCTAGTAACCCCAGAGAAGCCAGTAGAAAAGGATTTTGAAAACATAGTGTCAATCCTACAGGACCATTTAAACCCCACACCGCTGCTGATAGCAGAAAGATTTAAGTTTCACAAAAGGAACCAGCATAAAGATGAAAGTAATGCTGAGTATTTAACGGAACTGCGCAAGCTATCGAAACACTGCCAGTTTGGAACGGGACTAGCAGATACTTTAAGGGACAAGTTTGTGTGTGGGCTTCACGGTGAAGGAACCCAGAAACAGCTTCTATCAGAAAAGGATCTTACGCTGGACAAGGCTTTCAGCATTGCAGTATCACACGAAGCAGCAGCACGGGGCGCTGCAGAGATACAATGGAGACCGCAAGAATATGGCACAAATGAAATGTCATACGGAACAGTGAAGTGCTATCGCTGCGGCAGAACAACACACGACCATAATGATTGCTGGTTCAAGGACAAAGTGTGCAGACAGTGTGGAAAAGTAGGACACATAGCAAGAATCTGCAGGTCGGGAAAGAAAACCAGCAGCAAGAAATCTCCACAGGAGAAGTACAAGAAGGTATATAAGGTGACGGAGAGTAGTTCAGACGAACAGAAGAGTGATACAGACTCCGGAAGCAAAGAGCTGGGTTGTCTGAAACTACATAATGTGATCAAAATGGAGGATTACCAAACTATCTGGGTCACGCTCAAGATAGCAGGAGTCCAAGTGAAAATGGAATTGGACACAGGATCAGCCGTAACAGTCATAAACTACAAGCGGCTATTCTCACATATACCCTTGAGAGATACAAAGATTGTCTTGAAGACGTACACGGGGCAAAAAGTCTACCCCAAAGGAAAAATAAGGGTGAACGTTATATATAACGGCAAGGAAACACCAAAAATGCACCTATATGTATTGCCAGATGGAGGACCACCACTACTAGGACGTGAATGGATCTGGAAGATACAGCTAGATTGGCATTCCATACAAGCACTGACTGTAGATGCCAAAAAGGATGATGACGTCACACCTGGACGACTGTCAAAAATGCTAACTGACGCACAAGAAGTGTTCCAGCAGGGACTCGGAACATTAAAAGGCATAACAGCGACGATCAAAATAGAGGAAAATGCAAGCCCAAAGTTTTTTAAGACCAGACCGGTACCTTATGCAATCCGCCCAGCCGTCGAAGTAGAGCTGGAAGGTTTGAAACGTTCAGGAGTACTGTCCAAAGTGGACTGGAGCGAGTGGGCTACACCCATCGTTCCTGTAATGAAGAGGTCTTTGATTAATATGCCTGGGGAACCAAAGAAGGTTCGCATCTGTGGGGACTTTAAGGTGACAGTGAACCCAGTCCTTCACACGGTACAATATCCGCTTCCGCGGATTGAAGATATTTTCGCCTCGCTATCTGGAGGGAAACGCTTCACTAAGATTGATCTGGCCCAGGCGTATCTGCAAATGGAGGTAGAAGAAGCCTCGAAACAGTACCTCACAATCAACACTCATAAAGGTCTCCAGAAATACAACCGGCTGGTGTTCGGGGTAGCATCAGCTCCGGCTATTTGGCAAAGGGCAATGGAACAAGTCCTGCAAGGGATTCCAGGGACCCAGTGTTATTTGGACGACATCCTGGTCACGGGCGAAAATGACAGTGATCACCTCGCCAACCTGGAGCAGGTGCTCACTAGATTGAAGGAATATGGGCTCTGAGCTAATCGCCACAAATGCGAGTTTTTCCAGAAGCAGATCTTGTATTGTGGCCACGTTATTGATAAAGAGGGGTTACATAAGTCCCCTGAAAAGATTGAGGCAGTAGTCAAGGCTCCAGCACCGGAAAATGTGTCACAACTGAGGTCGTTCCTCGGGTTGGTGAACTACTACCATAAGTTCTTGCCGAATTTGTCTACCGTACTACACCCACTGAACACTCTACTGCAAACGGGGGTACCATGGAAGTGGAGTGATGAATGTAAACGAGCTTTCCAGAAGAGCAAAGCATTGATCACATCAGAAGAGGTGTTGGCTCATTTCAACCCAGTACTACCAATTCGGTTGGCATGTGATGCATCACCCTATGGCATTGGAGTGGTGCTGTCGCACAAATTCCCGGACGGCTCGGAGAGGCCAGTAGCCTTTGCGTCTCGGTCACTAACCTCAGCCGAGCGTAACTACGCCCAGATTGACAGGGAGGCCCTCAGCCTAGTGTGGGGAGTGAAAAAGTTCAATCACTATCTGCACGGGCAGAAGTTCACCTTGCTGACTGACCACCAACCACTTGTCTCCATCTTTAATCCAAAGAAGGGCGTTCCGGTGATGACTGCGCAACGGCTGCAAAGATGGTCCCTTTTTCTAGGGGTGCACCAATATGAAATCGAGTATAAGGGCACGAAACAGCATGGAAACGCTGATGGGCTATCATGCCTGCCACTGCCTACTGCGGAGGAAGCACCAGCAGTGGATCCTGTCGAAATGACCTGACACTGTCTCGGGTATATGATTTGACGGTGAAGGGGTGGCCAGCACATGGCGACTCACTGTTGCCAGCATTCTCATCCAGAAGAGAACAGCTGTCAGTATGCCAGGGGACCTTGATGTGTGGATCCCGAGTGATAATTCCACCCAAGTTAAGGGAGAGAGTGCTCAATGAGCTTCACGAAGGTCATCTGGGAGGGGTGAAAATGAAAAGCCTTGCTAGGGCTTATGTGTGGTGGCCGGGGATCGATCAGCAATTCGAGGACCTGACAAAGAGCTGCTCAGGATGCCAGAAGGTCCAAAATGCACCACCACATGCCCCTCTACACCCATGGGAGTGGCCCTCATCTCCATGGCAATGGGTGCATATTGATTTTGCTGGTCCATTCATGGACTCAATGTTTTTAATAGCTGTGGATGCGCACTCAAAATGGCCTGAGGTGATTAAAATGTCCTCCACCTCCACGGAGAAAACTATTGCAGTCCTACGGACCATTTTTGCCAGGATCGGCTTGCCAGAGCAGATTTGCTCTGATAACGGACCACAGTTTGTGTCCGAAGAGTTTCGAAGATTTATGAAAAGGAATGGGGTAAGGCATTACACATCCGCCCCGTATCATCTAGCCACAAATGGATTGGCTGAGAGGTTCGTACAAACCTTTAAAAAAGCAGTAAAGGCCATGTGCGATGACGACATTCCACTGCAGCATAAGGTGGACAATTTCCTGTTAGCCTACAGAAATGCGACACATGCAGTCACCAACCAGGCCCCGGCCATGATGTTCTTTAACCGAAGGTTGAGATCTCGTCTGGATTTGCTCAGACCAAATGTACGAAGAGATGTTGAGAGTAAGCAATTCCAGCACATCAATGAGAAGCCGACAAGGAGCTTCAATATAGGGTAACCAATCTTGGCCCGCGACTACTGAACAGAAAAATGGCAACCAGGAACGATATGCACACGGCAGGGGCCACTAATGTACACAGTGGATGTTGGGGAGAACATTGTGAGACGCCATGCTGACCAGATCCTAGAGTCACAGGAACGAGTCAACCCCATGTCGCGGCCATACGTACCTGGTGAGGAACCCAATGTACAGGTCGCATCTACCTCAGAAACAATAGCATTGGAAGCTGATGAATCAACTGACGACAGGGTGCTAGAATCGCCTCCGCACCAAGAGCGAGACACTCGGGAAAGGCGTTATCCAGAAAGAATCAGGAAGCCTCCCCAGAGACTGAATATATGAATGGACTATTTTCATATAACATTGTATATTAAAAATGTTAATTGTTAAATGAGTGTTATGGTACTGTTAATCTAAAAGGGGAGGAATTGTAATGTATGTACCTTCAAGGGAGAGAACTACTTTTTACAGCTCCTGTATACTGTAGTACCGGCAGTGACCACACCTGTATATAAACCCTGAGTAGTGATCTGTATGGTTAGTTCTAGAGTAACCCTCATTCAGTAAACACCTGTTGAATCGTTCCCTGCAGTCTTGTTGTCTAATTATTGAAGGACACAACATCAAGATACACGGATATAACAATCAGCATACAGAGAGTAAAATTACAGACGTTACACACACATCCAAGCATGGAGGGGATCCAACACCCCTGCACCCCTTGGTATACATATCTTTATTAAACCGCGTCGCAAAAAAACACCAAAAGAAAAAAACCTTTATTAAAAATAACAAACACAAAGAAACAACAATCCTTTACTTATAATACAGGGAAAAGACTTAAAACGGCGTAGCTCCCTCCACCTGTACATAGTGTTCCTTCCAAATTCTCTGGTTTTGGAATTCTGACCACCAACCTTTTCCCTTACACTGGATACAAATTAAATACAACACTATCCCTAACTGTCAAACCATGAGAATGTGGGAAGCCAGTCTGATCCACGAAGGGACCTCTATATTACTGAAAATGTTCCACCAGGGTGGAGTCACAATATTCAATATCTTAGTCCCTATCTCTACTGTTTTCTGTTCGAGTGTATAAAAATGTTTCTGCGAAACTATAACGGCGTTGGGTATTTTGGTAAGGTTTTCAGGGAGAGGGGGAATTTCGTAGCCAAAGTGCGCTACGTACTTCTGCAAATCCGTAAAATTCTCCTTCACAGTGAGGTGAACAGTGGAGGGTTCAGGAATGGGGACAATTCGCTCCTGGGCCACTTGAACTTCTGCCTCGGGTTTAAAAAAGAAACTGCTGACACTAACCGGACACCAGCTTTGCTGTCCATGCTGGTAGTGGGACGGGCCGGTGGTGACACAATATGTCCCACCTCATATATATGCTACCTGCGGGGGAACATGGCCTTGTGTCATTGCCTTCTTGGTACAATTTATAGGCTTCATGTCAGCAGCTCTGAACCCACACTGCGGTTTTGAAAAAGCATTCAAGTGCTGGGGACACAGGATTATGTGTGCTCCCCGGCTCCGGCACCCTGAGAGGTCAGTACCTGTCATAGCGTGCTCCCACTTAATGACATAAGGCGGGACCGCTGTGAATCGAATGTGTGCACCCCCTTGAATGACTCCAATGTTCTCAACCCTGTATACCGGTGCGAGTCGGGCTGTCCTACCCATGACCGGCATCCTAACTACTACTCCCATGATTGTGTGGTTGGACCGCCCACAATCCACGGGGACTGGATAGGCTTCGGAGGCTAGCCGGTGTTGGCATGGGCTCCATGTGTTCTCAAAAGGGTGGAGGGCTGTGAGGTGCTTGTTGCTAATCCAGGAGGGGACCAGACCCTGTTTTAAATCCTCCAGATTACTGCGGCACTCGCCCAGTAACCACGCCCCGTATAACGCGCACACCTCATTCTGCGCAGCCTGGTCAGAAGCATTTCTGTCCTCCCTTATGAGAGCATTAACTGTCTTTGCGTGCTTTTCCAACTCGGCTATGATCTCCTTTAAATGGACCATCATGGCCTGGTCCTCATGCAACTCCGAGCCCACTACCTTGTTCTCATCTAGTAATATCGCTTTTAACTGTGTTTTTAAACCGTTTATCTGGGTCTGCAGCTCTATGTCATCCAAGCTGTTGATGACAGAGGACCCAGTATTAAACGCAGTAAAAACATCATTCCATACACCCCTTCTTTGCCTCCCTGCATTACCCAAAAAACTCTCGGTGTGTGGTTTAGAGTTCGGTCTTGTCCACGTGAGCAAAATCGAACTCGTAAAACTTCTTGAACATGTCCTTTAATAGGGCCTGGTATAACTGCTCTGTTTCTTTGGGGCACCACTCCGGTAAATGTACCTCCGTGAAATTTAAAATCACGGAGGCTACGACGTAGTGTACGCCCTGGTACAGCATCTGATCGGTGGGGACTAGTACCAACCCATTCCCTGGTCCCTTGGTGATGGTGGGGCAATCTTCCCTGGATAACCTCGCCGCCTGCGCCGTGGGCAGGGGCTTATGGGGGCCGGTTACCAGTTCGGTGGCGTTGACTGGGATTTGGGAGTATGGGACCGCACACACCTTGAGGCTGGTATCCCATCTTATCCCATCCCCGGCGTCTTGTCACTGCTGGTGGAAAACAATGGATATGCCTGCGGGGCAGACCTTCTCTGACCCCCACATACAGATATAAATCCCTTGATCCGGTTCCCACCACTTGTCCCAACACACGCTTAGTCCTCCATGAGTCCCGGTAATCGTCCGATGGGTGTTGTTTCCCAACCGTTCCCACTCGACTTCGGGGTTCCTCATATCTTTGCTCAACTTTCTGAGCCACCACCACCTATCCAGTGGAATGTGTCCTTTACACGTCAAACATATTCGCTTTCCAACGGTGACGCAGACCCTCGTGGTAATGACTCATACCCTGGGGCACAGGAGGGAGGCTTCCCCATACGTGAATCCGGTTTGGCTGGAGTACTGAGACGAATTGGAACCCAGCCATCCTGGCCACCTACCCTCGTGGAAGTAGACGGCAGTTTCCTCCGCATCCTGTTCACCGTTCCCATCGATTGCTAGGGGCGCCTTGTCTCCCGAACACCCGTAGATGTGGGAGTCTTGGACGTCGCCCCTCCTCTCCACACTCATCCCGATCAGGGCGAATAGGATCACGATCCATTCCATCCCGAAAATCTTCCTGCAAAAAGATGTAAAAGAACATGCAGCCAGGTCCCTAAGAGATTCTCTGGCTTGGTGAAGCATGGTCGGGTCCCGTGACCTCAGCCCAAATATACACTCTTAACAGATTACTTAACTTAAAACTACCCATCACCTTATTTAACTTAAATTATAAACACCCAAACTAAAGCTAAATAATTACACTTTACTTAAACTTAAACTTAAACTAAAACTATATACATCCTCCGCCCGTCTCCGGGCGGCCAGGCTAATCCCTGTTCGGACTGCGGCTCGCTGCTACCCCCGGCGCAACCGCACCATCCTTCCTGTTGGTCCCTCGTAGCCCATGGCTGCTGGCTGAGGACCTGTGTCCTTGGACCTCTCCCTGGCTCGAGGGGCGGCCCTTGGTAACTGGAGGGCTGGTGACCATGGCTTTCTCAGCTGTGGTGTCCGTGGGGACCTTCTAGGGGCTTTGACGGGTGGGGCTTTCTTGGCCGATGGGCCTATTACCCGAACCGCTGCTCCCCCCAGGCTTGACCCCTCCCGAACCTGGGCTGGGGGCAGGTAACTTTTCACAGCCTGCTGTTGTGAGCTGAGAGTCTCCGCTCCCAGGTCCCATGGCTGGGTCCGGGGCGGGGTTTTCGACCTCAGGTCCCTCCCTCTCTACACCTGGATTAGGGGCAGGGTTTTTGCCCTCAGGTCCCTCCCCCTCGTCTGGATCCCAGAAGAGTGGGGGAGTGTCCCAATCGATGGGCGGGATGGCCCCTCCCTTCAAGCAAGCCACAGCGCCTGCCTGTGCGGTCTGTGGACTCGCTCCTGCTGCAAGCTGAGGATCTTTACCCTCAGACCTTTCTCCGACTGGCTGCTTTCCCCTTTCAGGTGTAAACAGCTTACATTGGTTGATGTAACCAGCGGCCTGTTTTAAAACCTGTGCTGAAGGTTCATCCGCTGCCACGAACGGACCTTCTAGGGGCTCCCCTTTATCTTTCCTCACCGGGACAGTCTTACAGACGGGATCTTGGGCCCGGACCTGCTTTAGGTCCGGGGACAAAATTACTCCCTGTGTGCCTCCCTTGTCCTGGACTGCGGCTGCCGGACCTGCCCGATAGGGTTCCCGGGACTCTCATTATCCATGGCCCTTTCTCCAGCGCGCACGGTCAGACCGAGGAATTTCACCTCCTGCTGGCCGATCTGCGCTTTCTTGGGATTTACCTTGAAACCCTTCTGCCCTAGCAGCTCCAGCAGTTCGGTCAATAGCGGGCCATGCTCCTCTTTTGAATCAGTGAACAGGAGCAGGTCATCCACATATTGAACCAACTGTCCGGGCTAGCTAAAATCCTTCAAACTGTTGGCCATGCACTGATGGAAAATGCTGGGGATGTTGTGGAAGCCCTGTGGCAAACAGTTCCACGTGTACTGTTGCCCTTTAAACATAAAAGCAAACTTGTACTGATCATCCCTCCTTACAGGGATGGATCAAAACCCATTTGAAATATCCAGCACCGTGAAAGTGGTTGCGGATGCTGGAATACTCCCAATGAGGTCGGCAACTGCTGCTACTGTAGGTGCGCAGGCTGGGATGTTGCTATTGAGCACCTGATCGTCCACCGTGGCCCTCCAGGAATTGTCCGGCTTTCTGACCGGCCATAACGGAGAATTCACGTGGGTCGCTATCGGTCTCAGAACTCCCTGCCGCACTAACAAGGATATGGCTGCTTCCATGTCCGGTTCTGCTTCTCTGGGGAAGTTATACTGTTTCTGTGGTTGGGCCATGGAGTCCCCGTCTATGCTGACCTCAAACCCTGTGACCCTCCCGCAGTCGTGTTTGTGAGTGGCAAATGTGGCCAGGTGGGCCCACACAAATGCCTGGAACTCTGGTGGGGTGTTGCTGACCATGAGCCCGAGGTTATAATCCTCTTTGGGCTTCATGGTGCAGAGGGTCCCCTTCCCTTCCTTTCCCGGGATTACTACGACTTCACCGTTCTTTACTCTACCTGTCCCCCAAAGGCAGTGATTCCTCAAATCCACTAGGATCCCGTGTCCCACAATAAAGTCAGCCCCCAGGACCCCTCTTCCACCCTCCACGTCCCATTTCATCAGGACGCACGTCCACTTGGAGCGGAGCGGTCCTATCCGAATGGCGAGCGGGATGGAAAACGAGCCGGCCTGTTCTCTACCCGTGAACCCCGATAGACTGTATGGGACCCCGCTGGAGAGAGGTGAGGCGATGGGGTTAGCTGAGTAGACCACGGTGCATGATGTCCCCGTGTCTAACAGATAGGTCCTTATCACCTTCTCCACCTGCATCTCCAAAAGGGGTCTTTTCCACTCATCATATCGGAGCGAACACAGATAAACAGGCTGCGCTGGCTCTTGTCACGGCTGTGGGTTGGATGGGGCTGACGGGGTGAGAGCACCGGTGGCAGCTGCTACTCTCCCCTGGCCAGTCACTAAGGACCTCATGGTGTCCAAAAGTGACTCGACCTCTGCAGAAGGGGTCCCTACCCCCGCCTTTTGGGCTGGGGCTGTGGGATGCTTTCCCTTATTATCCTTCCAAGGGTTTTTGCACTCCTTCCGCCAGTGACCATCCTTCCCACACCCGTAACAATTGGTCTTAGTGTGGGGAGGGTGATTCCCTTCCTGATGCCATTCCTTTCTACTCTGCACTCCTGGTTTTACCTCATGCACCTTCCCTTTTGGTGGGTGTGCTTCGGTTCCCCTGTCGTTTTTGTAGGCCAGAGTGAGCTGCCTGATTACCATGAGTTCTGTGGTCTGGGGATCTTTGTGGTCGAACCAGGCTTCTGCCTTGGCCCGGACCTGTGGCAAGCTGTTCACCACCAGGCAACGGAGCCAATGTGTCAGGGAATCCCCTATTCAGGAACGCCCGGCCCGGCGACCCCGGGCAAGCCTTCCGGTATACCGGCCACAGCCGGTCCGCAAAAGCCTGCGGGGTTTCCCCAGAAAGCTGGATCGTCTTCTCCACGCGGGAGAAGGGACTTCCCTCATCCATCCCCATGGCCTCTAGATTCGCATCTCTAAGCTCCTCATACCCGCTCTGCCCCCTTTTACACTCGTCAGAGAGGGATTGGAGGAGATTACTCTCCAGGTAGAATAGCAGCATCTTGGCCTTCTCAGCGTCATCGCAGTCGTTGACACTGGCGGTCTGCTCTATTTCCCTGAAGTGGATCGAGTGGTCTCCTTTTGCGGAAAGCTTCGGGATATGGTTGACCATAACCCTGAGCTGTTGGGTGTTAAAGGGTAATACGAACTGGTTTTGGAGGGGTCCCTCAATGTCGCCATTAGCGGGTGGGCCGAACCTCCGATGCCACGCTGGGCACATCGGTCCCGGCTCTGGCCTCTCGGGCGGCGGTTGCTCTACCTCCACCTCCACTTCTGGCTCCACTTCGGGTTCCACCACCGGTTCCACCCCCCTTGCTGCCAAACCTCGCTGAAACTTGGCGCTACGGGTGATGGTCGTGAGGTCTCCTCTCTCTCAACCGGGTTGTCCCTGGGCACTGCCGGTGACGTTGGAACTGTCCTCCCCTCGTTCCCCATAAAATCTGCCTGGCCTGCCTTTGGGCTTATGAGGCATACCATGCTGTTGTGTTTGTAGCGCTATACACAACTACATAAAATAATAAAGCAGCAGAGACTGAGAGTAACTTCAAGTGATCTTTACTGGGTAACTGGAACTTCGGCACTGACTATACAAATCGATACACGTCTGTTATATACGCTCGCAACTAAGGATGTACATCTACGAAACAAAGTAGTCCCTTCAATGTTGTATACATTACACTTCCTCCCCCTTTAGTTTAATAGTATATTAATGCAAAATTTCTATAATTAACATACAGAGCCTGTCTTTACAGTAACCTTTTTGTTTTCTTAAAAGTAACAAAATTCAAATTCCAACATAACATTTTATTTTGTCAACAGCCCTTTTACAAGTCAAGTCTCTGGGGAGGCCTCCTCTGCCTCTCTGGGTAACGTCTCTCCAGACTCTTTTGCTTTGGGGAATGAGACTGTACAGGTACAGGTGCATCAGGTGAGCTATCAGCACAGGTAGAGCTCTCAGCTGTGGATGAGGGTGGTGCTGATGCTGATGAATCAGGAGTGTCTGTTTCCATGTCAGGTGAGTCTGGGAGGGGTATAGGGGTGTTTTTCACCTGACCATCCAGAATTTGGTCCACATGACGTCTCAAAACGTTCTCTCCCACATCCACTGTATACATCAGTGGTCCTTCTCTTGTGGATATTGTCCCTGGTTGCCACTTTTCCATCCGGAAATCATGAGCAAGAACTGACTGCCCCACACTGAAGCTTCTTGTTGGCTTAGCATTCAAATGTTTGAACTGTTTGTTCTCTACATCACGACGTACATTCGGTTTAAGAAGGTCCATGCGAGATCTCAGGTTCCTGTTCAGAAACATCATCGCTGGAGTCTGATTAGTGGCTGCGTGTACTGCGTTCCGATAAGCAAAGAGGAAATTGTCTATCTTGTGTTGCAGTGGTAGATTCTCGCTGTACATTGCTTTGATGGCCTTCTTGAAAGTCTGTATGAATCTTTCTGCCAAGCCATTTGTAGCTGGATGGTACGGGGCAGATGTGTAGTGCTTGATTCCATTTTTCCTCATGAAGGCTTGGAATTCGTCAGAAACAAATTGTCGTCCATTGTCTGTGCAGATTTGTTCTTGTAGGCCATTTCTAGCTAACATGGTCCTCAGAACTGAAATGGTCTTTTCAGATGCGGTTAATTTCATTTTAATGACCTCGGGCCATTTGGAATGTGCATCGACTGCAATCAAAAACATGGAGTCCATGAACGGTCCAGCAAAGTCGATGTGCACACGTTGCCATGGTGATGAGGGCCATTCCCATGGATGGAGAGGGGCTTGTGGTGGTGCATTCTGGACCTTTTGACATCCTGAGCAGCTTTGTCAGGTCCTCGATCTGTTTGTCAATTCCTGGCCACCACACGTATCCATGGGCAAGGCTTTTCATCTTTACCGTACCTAAATGGCCTTCATGCAGTTCATCTAGCACTCGGTTACAAAGCTTGGGAGGAATCACAGCTCGTGAGCCGCACATGAGTGTTCCCCGACACACTGATAACTGCTCCCTCCTAGCTGAGAATGCTGGAAACAATGAGTCACCATGCGCTGGCCATCCCTTCACAGTGATGTCATAAACTTTTGACAATGTAGGGTCATTGCGTGTTTCTCTTTCAATGAGGGAGTTTGTCACTGGTAGCTGCTCAACTATTGTTGTGTGAAATACCTCTGCTGAGTCAACTGTTGTAGTTCTCTCTGAGGTCGGCGGTGATAAACGTGACAAACCATCGGCGTTGCCATGTTGCTTGGTCCCCTTGTATTCAATGTCATACAGGTGAGCCCCTAGGAAGAGTGACCATCGCTGCAGCCGTTGCGCCGTCATCACTGGAACGCCCTTCCTTGGGTTGAAGATTGAAACAAGAGGCTGGTGGTCAGTTACCAGTGTAAACTGTTGACCATACAAGTAGTGGTTGAAAGCCTTGTCACCCCCGAAAGACCAGGTGCTCACTCTGTCGACCTCTGACGTAAGGGGTGTTCTACGCGGAGTGAACACACGTAAGGCTGCTGGACCTGATAGCATCCCTGGACAGGTACTCAAGGAATGTGCTGATCAGCTGGCTGATGTCTTCACCGCCATCTTCAATCTGTCATTGGCCCAGGCAGTAGTCCCTACATGCTTCAAGACCGCTACCATTATTCCTGTGCCAAAACAAACGGCTGTGACGTGCCTGAACGACTATCGACCTGTTGCACTCACACCCATCATAATGAAGTGTTTCGAGAGACTGGTCCTGGCTCACATCAAAGCCAGTGTTCCTGCCTCTCTTGACCAATACCAGTTTGCCTATCGTGCAAACAGATCAACGGAGGATGCAATCACAACTGCTCTACACTTGGCACTGAATCACTTAGATGGTAAGGAGACCTACATCAGAATGCTGTTCATAGACTACAGCTCAGCATTCAACACTATCGTCCCCAACAAGCTGGCCACCAAACTCCAACTCTTGGGCTGAACACTTCCCTCTGCAACTGGACCCTGGACTTCCTAACAAACAGACCCCAGTCTGTCAAATTAGGTAACCACACCTCCCCCCCCCTGACCCTGAACACGGGGGCCCCACAAGGATGTGTGCTGAGCCCCCTCCTCTACTCCCTCTTCACCCACGACTGTGTGGCTGTTCATGGTTCCAACACCATCATCAAGTTTGCAGATGATACCATGGTAGTAGGCCAGATCACCAACAACGATGAGTCAGCCTACAGGGAGGAGGTCCAGCATCTCGTGAAGTGGTGCACCGATAACAACCTGGCCCTTAACATCAAGAAAACCAAAGAAATCATTGTGGACTTCAGGAAGTCTAAAGGCGGAAGTCACACCCCCATCCACATCAATGAGGCTGTGGTGGAAAGGGTGGACAGCTTTAAGTTCCTCGGAGTCCACATCACAGAAGACCTCTCCTGGTCCCTCAATACCTTCTCTCTGGTGAAGAAGGCCCAGCAGCGCCTATATTTCCTAAGGAGGCTGAAGGGATGTAACCTGTCACCCCTGATCCTCTCTAACTTTTACCACTGCACAATAGAGAGCATCCTGACAAACTGTATCACAGTATGGTGATACAGCCTGGTGAAGTAGGTGGGGTTTTAAATGCATTTTATGCCTCTGTGTTCACTATGGAGAAAGACAATGTAGACATAGAAGTCGGGCAAGGGGACTGTGACATACTTGAACATATTAGCATCGAGAGGGAGGAGGTACTAGCGGTTTTAGCAGGCCAAAAAGTGGATAAATCCCCAGGCCCGGACGAGATGTATCCCAGGCTGTTGTGTGAGGCAAAGGAGGAGATTGCAGGGGCTCTGACACAAATTTTCAGAACCTCTCTGGCCACAGGGGATGTACCAGAGGACTGGAGAACAGCTAACGTAGTACCATTATTCAAGAAGGGTAGCAGGGATAAACCAGGGAATTACAGGCCAGTGAGCCTAACATCTGTGGTAGGGAAATTATTGGAAAAAATTCTGAGGGACAAAATTAGTCTCCACTTGGAGGGGCAAGGATTAATCGGGGATAGTCAGCATGGCTTTGTCAAGGGTAAATCATGTCTGACCAATCTGATTGAATTTTTCGAGGGGGTGACTAGGTGTGTGGATGAGGGAAATGCTGTGGATGTGGTTTACATGGACTTCAGTAAAGCCTTTGACAAAGTCCCGCATAGGAGGCTGGTCAAGAAGGTAAGAGCCCATGGGATCCAGGGGGCCTTGGCGCGTTGGATCCTAAACTGGCTGAGTGGCAGGAGGCAGAGGGTGATGGTCGAAGGTTGCTTTTGTGACTGGAAGCCTGTGTCCAGTGGGGTACCTCAGGGATCGGTGCTGGGTCCCTTGCTGTTTGTGATCTACATTAATGATTTGGATGAGAATGTAAAGGGTATGATCAGTAAGTTCGCGGATGACACGAAAATTGGTGGGGTGGTAAATTGCGAGGAGGAAAGCCTCAGGCTACAGGATGATATTAACGGGTTGGTCAGATGGGCGGAAAAGTGGCAAATGGAATTTAACCCTGAAAAGTGCGAGGTGATGCATTTTGGACGGACAAATAAGGCAAGGGAATACACAATGAGTGGTAGGACCCTAGGAAGTACAGAGGGTCAGAGGGACCTTGGTGTACATGTACATAGATCCCTGAAGGCAGCGGAACAGGTAGATAAGGTGGTTAAAAAGGCATATGGGATACTTGCCTTCATTAGCAGAGGCATAGAAAATAAGAGCAGGGAGGTTATGATGGAGCTGTACAAAACGCTGGTGAGGCCACAGCTGGAGTACTGTGTGCAGTTCTGGTCGCCTCACTATAGGAGGGATGTGATTGCTTTGGAGAGGGTGCAGAGGAGATTCACCAGGATGTTACCTGGGATGGAGCGCCTCAGCTATGAAGAAAGACTAAACAGGCTGGGGTTGTTTTCCTTGGAGCAAAGGAGGCTGAGGGGGGACCTGATTGAGGTGTACAAAATGATGAGGGGCATAGATAGGGTAGATAAAGAGGAACTTTTCCCCTTAGTAGGGGGGTCAATAACAAGGGGGCATAGATTCAGGGTAAGGGGCAGGAGATTTAGAGGGGATTTGAGGAGGAACTTTTTCACCCAGAGGGTGGCTGGAAGCTGGAACTCACTGCCTGAAAGGGTGGTAGAGGCAGGAACCCTCACAACATTCAAGAAGCATTTGGATGGGCACTTGAAATGCCATTGCATACAAGGCTATGGACCAAATGCTGGAAAATGGGGTTAGACTGGACAGGGATTGATGGACGGCGCAGACACGATGGGCCGAAGGGCCTCTTCTACGCTGTAAAACTCTATGACTCTATGACTCTGTGGTATGGCAGCTGTAGCTACTATGACCGGAAAGCCCTGCAGCAGGTAGTCAAAACTGCCCAACGCATTACCGGCACCCGGCTACCGACCATAGAGCACATATACCAGAAACGCTGTCTACGGAGGTCACGGTCCATCATCAAAGACCCTACCCACCCCAGCCACAGTCTGTTCACCCTCCTGCCATCTGGGAGATGCTACAGACGCATTCGCACCCGTACGACCAGATTTAGGAACAGCTTCTTTCCCAGGGCTGTCACCCTACTGAACTCCACAAATAAACTCTAAAGCCTGCACATCTGCCAATGCACTTTATTATGGTTATGTTTATGTTAATGTATTACAAGCCAAACGGATGTTGAATGTTTAAATGTCTTAATCTAAATGTACACTCTCGGGAGCCGCAAGCCTACATTTCGTTGTACTGCACTTGTGCACTAACAATGACAATAAAAGTTGATTTGATTTGATTTGATTTGAATTTCTTGACTCCCCACACAAGGCTGAGGGCCTCTCGGTCAATCTGTGCATAATTGCGTTCAGCTGTAGTCAATGATCTTGAAGCAAAGGCTATTGGTCTTTCTGAGCCATCTGGGAACTTATGTGACAACACGGCACCAATGCCATGGGGTGAAGCATCACATGCCAGTCGAATAGGTAAGGATGGGTCAAAGTGAGCTAGCACCTCTTCTGAAGTAATGAGTCTTTTACTCTCTTGAAAAGCTTGTTCACAGCTGTCACTCCACTTCCATTGTGACCCTGTCTGTAGCAGTGCATTTAGTGGGTGTAACACTGTGGATAGGTTGGGCAAGAACTTGTGATAGTAGTTCACCAGTCCAAGATATGATCTCAACTGAGACACATTTTCAGGTGTTGGTGCATTGATCACAGCTTCAATCTTGTCTGGAGACTTGTGTAAACCGTCCTTGTCAATCACATATCCACAGTATGTTTCCTTTTTGAAAAACTCACACTTGTTTCACATACTCCCGTAACCTGATGAGCACCTGTTTGAGGTTGGAAAGGTGGTCGTTATCATTCTTGCCAGTAATGATGATGTCATCAAGATAACGCTGAGCACCTGGGATCCCCTGCAGGATTTGGTCCATTGCCCTTTGCCAGATTGCAGGAGCTGATGCTATTCCGAATACCAGCCGATTGTACTGGTAAAGGCCTTTGTGCGTATTTATTGTCAGTTACGTCTTTGATGCATCAGCAATTTCCATTTGGAGATAGGCCTGGGCCAAGTCAATCTTTGTGAAGCGTTCCCCTCTTGACAGGGAAGCAAAGATGTCCTCAATGCGAGGCAATGGGTACTGTACTGTGTGGAGGACTGGGTTAACAGTCACTTTAAAGTCTCCACAGATGCGCACTTTTCTTGGCTTTCCTGGTTTTGTGCTGGAGGTTTTCTTCATCACTGGAACTATAGGTGTGGCCCATTCACTCCAATCCACCTTGGACAGGACCCCTAACTGCTCCAAGTTCTCCAGCTCTGCTTCTACTGAAGGGCGAATTGCATAAGGCACTGGTCTGGCCTTATGGAACTTTGGATTTGCGTTCTCCTCAATCTTAATTTTTGCTTTCATGCCCTTAAGTGTTCCTATTCCCTTCTTGAACACTTCCTGAGAGTCAGAGAGTATTTGTGACAGTCTCTCAGGAGTGACGTTGCTGTCCTCCTTTGCTGACACAAACAGTGCTTGGATGGTGTGCCAATCCAAGTGTATTTTCCTGAGCCATTCACGTCCCAGTAATGGTGGTCCTCCATTTTCCACTACATAGAGGTTCAATTGCGGTATTTTTTTTTCTTTGTATGTCACTGTCACTGTTATTTTACCTTTGGGGCACACTCTTTGTCCCGTGTATGTCTTTAACAGTACTTTAGTTGGCCTTAGCGGTATGTGTGAAAATAGTCATTTGTAGTCATGTACAGAGATCACTGTTAAAGCTGAGCCTGTGTCCAACTCCATTTTCAGCCTAACTTCTGCCACTTCTGGAGTAACCCATATTATTCTGTGATCCCCTGTCTCTTTCACACTGTGTAGTTTTAGACAAGCCAGATCCTCTTCCTCTGAGTCTGTCACTTTTTTCTTTATCTGAACCGTCTCCAGTCACGTAGTGTACCTTCTTGGATCTATCTTTGAAAGGTTTCTTGTTTTCAGTCACTTGATGTACATTTTTGTTACTCTGTATTGTATCAGTTTTCTGCTTCTTATTTGCTTTGCAGACCCCTTCAATGTGCCCTCATCTGCCACATTGTCTGCAATCTTTGTCTTTAAACCAACAGTCATTGTGGTCATGTGACATGTTGCCACAGCGATAGCACTTCTTTTCTTGTTTCAGTGACATTTTATTAGTTGAATATTCCAGGGATTTTTGTTGAATTTCTAAAGCGCCACGTGCTGCTGCTTCCATTGATATTGCAATACTCAGAGCCTTCTCCAATGTGAGGTCTTTTTCAGACAGGAGCTTCTTTTGTGGGCTTTTGCTTTGCATGCCACACACAAATCTGTCCCTCAATGCGTCTGATAAGCCCACTCCAAATTGGCAATGTTCTGATAATTTGCGCAACTTTGCCAAATATTCAGAAATGCTTTCATTTTTGCTCTGGTTCCATTTATGGAATTTAAATCTTTCGGCTATGAGCAGTGGTTTGGGGCTTAAATGGTCTTGGAGTGTGTCCACTATTTGTTTGAATGTTTTGTTTGCTGGCTTTTCAGGGGTTAATAAACTACGTAGCAGCCCGTATGTCTTTGCGCCCATAACACTCAGCAAAACAGTGGCTTTCTTTTCTACCTCCACTCCTTTAGCCTCACAGTACAACTCCACTCTTTCAATGTAAGTTGCCCAGTCTTCAATGCTGCTATCAAATGCTGCAATAGTGCCAATCATCATCATTTTTTTTTCCAAACCCGTTTTTCTTTCTTTACTAGTTAGCTAGCGTCATGCAAGTCCTGTGCACTTTTCACTTGACTTATGTATCCCCTGCTTAGCTTAGCAAGCGTGCTCTGTTTTCTCTACCTTCTCGCTCCTTTCTTCCAAATTTCGGTGTCCTCTGGATGCGATGCCAGAATAGGAAGACGTAGGTTCATAATTCTCATCGCCAATTTGTTGTGTTTGTACCACTATACACAACTACATAAAATAATAAAGCAGCAGAGACTGAGAGTAACTTCAAGTGATCTTTACTGGGTAACTGGAACTTCGGCACTGACTATACAATTCAATATGCGTCTGTTATGTATGCTCGCAACTAAGGATGTACATCCGCAAAACAAAGTAGTCCCTTCAATGTTGTATACATTACACATGCTTTTTGCCTTCCGGAGGGCCCGGCTCAGATTTTCTATCCTCTCTTTACAGGGGCCGTGGTCTGCCTCCTCAAACCCCTGTTCACTCGCTAGCTTGTAAGCGGCTTTTACCTCCTGCACTTTCTCTTCCTGTTCCCTAATCTGCCTTGCCAAGTGGGCGTTTTTCTCCCACAACCTTAACTCATTTCCCTTGGCCTCGGTGACTTGGCACTGTAGGTACTCCAACTGGGCCTTGTGTTCTCCCACTAAATGCACTCTTTCTTGGTTCAAAGACTGCAAACCTACAAATAACTTTTCCCCTGCGAGAGCCTTATCCTGGATTTTCAGTGCTGACTCCCTTATCTCGACTGCCTGTGCTGCAACGAGCCCGTCCAAGAGCTGGACCTGCTTTTTAAAGCACATCAGCCAAACTGCCTTCTCTAAGGACTTCTTGTGTTCCTTTCCCTCTGTCCACTTAGCTGCTGCATCTATCGGATGCCCAGCCCTTAACAGAGTGGTGATCCACTTCTTAGTGATATTCGCCTTGCTAAACACATAATCAGAAATCCTTTCCTCCATCATGGTTCGCTCATCCGAACCACTGTCTACTACATCGCAACCTTGTTGCCAGTGTCCTGCCACGGTCGCCATTTCTGTAAGGGGTGGCCTGTGGGGTGGCGCGTTCGCCCAGTCAGTTATGCCTCTGACTGTTTATGAGCGGTTCGAATCGCTCCCACGCCCCTGGGTTCTAGATACCGGACTGAGGTACAAGGCGGCGGTACAGAGAAGACTCGAGCAGACATGTGGTTGGATGTAAACAAAAAACCAAGATTTTATTGAAGAGGAAAAATTGATACAATCTTATGGAAAATTACTAGTGTACACTTCTACAGGCAAAAACACAAAAGAATAACTATACTTTTACAGGGAATGGGGAACACACGGCACATCGAGGGAAAACAACTATCTTAACAATCCCCTTATCCTTATCCCATCCCCTATACCTAACTAGGTTAAGCTATGAGGGGTCAGAACTTCATGCTCACCAATCAAAAGGGCTTGTTGGACTCAAAACAGCGGCGGGGTTCGGGGTTCGCTCTTGGTGCTCCCTGGAGCCTGCCGTCGTCACGTGGTCTCCGGGCGCTGCAAGGGCGTTGTCCAGGTTCGAGTATCCCAAAGTTAAAGTCTCTGTTTGGGTACTTTACCTTGCAGTTGACAGTTTAGGCCTGACAGTTTGAGTTGGTGTGCAGATATTCGCAGGTCGGCTAAGGCTGAAGGCCTGATAATTCAAAGCCTACCCTCAGTCCGTCTCCTCAATTCGTCTCCTCAGGTGGTCTTCCTCAGGTGGTCTTCCTCAGGTGGTCTTCCCTCCTCCCCTCATCGCGTCCCGCCTCGCCTGGCCTGAATTGTCCGTGTCCGCCCGATATGGTGCCGGGGCAATTCCAGTTGGAGTGGGGAAAGGCACGGGCAAAGGCGAGGGGGTAAGCACGGGACGGGGAAAGGGCGACAGCCACGAGGGCGAGGGGCCGAAGAGCGGAGAGGGAAGATAAGATAGCGATTGCTACCTGGGGGCCTTCAATTATACCCTTTTTGAAAACCCTTATCTGCGCGCCAAATCAGGTTAGTTCTTTGTCTTAATCTTGGCCGGCTATTTTAAATAATGGTAGCAATCCATACTAACTGTTTTTAGATGGCCGGTAATCGCATCTACCAGCCCGATAATTGACTTGCATTGTCATGGAAGTTCCTTGATGGGCCTGTCCAGCCCCGATGGCTCCCTTAATCTGTTTCCGATTATATATGTAACCACTTGATAACCTTAACTATAGGCCTAAACTGAATTTAGATTCATCTCCAATTCAGTCTAATACATAATTCAGAGTCCTGTCTGGTTTCAAAATACAAAGTCTCTCTTCACAGACACTGCAGCCTTGGGTTTCGATCCACAAGCTGTCTGCGTTGCAGAGTCCATTTTAAAATCTCACAGGCTTTCTGCCACGAGGCACGGACGCCATCTTGGGAACCCTTTTTGATTTAAAAATGTCCACGCAGGGTCCCGTTTATTAATAACAACCTTCGGGGAAATGTAGAAATTTTGCAAATCTTACAGCCAGCGATGCCCACATCCCAAAAATGAATAAAACAAATAAAATTAAAAAATACATGCACGTGGGCAATAATGTGCCACAGTGTTGGGTTGCTTTCATACTTCTCCACGAGCTCTTGTGCCCAAAGTTGGGAAAGGTAGATGTTTGGAACTCTCCAGTAGTTTAGTGGTTACCTCCTGATGCCCGACAAGTTCCCGCCGAGAACTTGGAGTTCCTCCAAATCTGAACTCTTGTGCATCCCCGACTTCCTTTGCCCCACCATTAGCGGCCGTGGCTTCAGCTGTCTAGCCCCTAAGGTCAGGAATTATCTCTCTAAACCTCTCCACCACTCACTCCTCCTTTTAAGATGCTCCTTAAAACCTACCACCTGCTCAAATGTCCCCCTCTTTGGCTCGGTGTCAAATTTGTTTGCCTGATTATGTTTCTGCGAAGCGCTTTGGGACATTTTATTATGTTACAGGTGTTATATAAATGTAAGCTGTTGTTGGTGAATGAAGCACTTGGGTGGAGCGTGAGATTGATCCTGTCGATAATTTTAGCAAAATGTTGGCATGAGATTTCCTGGCTTGTACTCACACCAACTTTTTACGGTAGTTATTGATGAGTGGAACCCCTACACCCCCGATCTGCTGCTAAGCGATACAGACTCGGAAGGTGCCAAGTTCGATGCCTGGTCTGTGTGAAGTTAGCTGGTCTCAGAAGCAGCCTCATTGGAGACACGATAAATGGCCTCACTATCCCTGTGCCTATGAGGAGGGCAAACAAAAAATCAGCCAGGTTCTGATCAGTATCCAGTTGCTCGTGCTGGAAGCTAGGTTGTGAAGTCTCTTAGAATTAACTGGCCTATCAATACTATCTGAACTCGCGCACGGGGGATAACTTTAGCCTGATCTGCCCAGCGGGAATCTGATGGGATTGGATTGGTCATCCGCCATTGTGGAAAGTTAAATCAAGCAGAATGTAAAACGGAAGGCCGATCCAATCCTGTCCATTTCAATGCTGCGCAGGTTCAATTAAAATTACCCCTGTTAAATAATGGCCATTCGAGTGAGGGCTGAAGGCCACAAGCATTAGCTGAGCCTGACTTACCACTCCAGGAAAGGAAGGAAGAAAAGGGGAGAAAATTGAGGTACGTATTGGCCTAGAAATTCCATTGTGCAGCGCCCATTTTTCAGTCGTGAAACAGGCACTAAAGGATCCAATATGGTGTGCGGTGTGCAAGTGCTCAGTCTAATCTATAATGGTTAGGGGTTAAGGTGCCCTGCATGAAACAAACATTCGGCCCATTGCCTCTGCAAATCAGAGAGCTAACACCTGTTTCCGATCCCTTTGTCAAATTGGATTGTGACTGACCTCTGCATGACCCATGGGGTCCTCGGGGCACAGCACATTGATGGCCAAAATTGGCTTTGTTGTGCCCGTTTTACGCCTGTAGTCTAGACACTTCTTATATCCATGTAATCTCCTGGGAGAGGCAAAGAAAAAGTGTCAAAAAGGCAAAACTTTCACTCCTTTTCTCTAGGGTTTCACATTAACTTTGGTGGAAGATCTGCAGAAACCCCGGAGAAACTGCATAAACTTACAGCATCTGATTGGGAGATCTCTTGTGGGAATTAATGGCGCATGTGCTTTGCACAGAAAGAATCATCTACTTCATGCACAACAGATGTCATCTGTGTATTAGTAGAAACCAACATTTGCCCTGAAAACTATCATGCTTCAGCGGAACCAATGTACAATACATATTAATGTTGATAATTTAAACAGTTCGCAGCACACTGTTTTCAGAGTGTTTATTAGTAGTTGCCCTTCATGTAAAACTTCACATTGTTGTCAGCTTTTGAAGTCATTTTGTGAAAATCAGCCAGAGACACTGTGGCTTTTTTATAATTCTTCATTTTCAATTAAAGAAAAAGCCCGCTGCTTTGACTAATGGACAAAAAATCTCACATGCCTCGGGAAGTTTATAACTTTCCTTCATAATGCTTTTCTCATCACGTATTTCCCACATTTTTCAGCTGATGTTTTGCTGCCTTAATTGGCTCCTTTGTCCTTCAGGATGTGTTTCCCAGAGGACACAGTTGCTGCAAGCTCAACCTTAACTGCCTTCCTATAGAAGCGGGGATGGCTGGGAACACAGGTTCTGCACAGATAAGTTTGAATTAATGACATTCGGTGTGCAGGAGATGAGCATCACACAGGCACTCAGAGGGACCTACTGCAGAGTCTCCAGTGCATTACACAAGCATGGTGTGACAGAGAACCAGTCCTTCACTGCTTCAAACATCAACAACTGTCGTGCCACTGGAATTTCGAACCCTCTGAGTGCGGAGTTTCATTAAGGAACACACTTCATGCTGTTAATTAGTTTAGACCTTCCACTCAAGAATGATAGAGGACTTTGTTAAAGACATTGAAGAGAATTAAGTTCCACATAGGCCATGGCAGTACAATGATTTCTTTCAACCAAACGTATGACAGGAAATTAATAATGGAAACAATCTTTTGTTTTTTTAACGCAAATGTGGTTTTATTGTTTTTGGAAGTTTACTTATTTCTGCCATCAATAAAATCATCAGAATTATTACTGGGGGGGGGGGAGGGCAGTCCTTTTGTGGAATGGTGTAGAAATATTAATACAAGGTTAACCCTTTCTTGCCCAATCAATCTGGACCACCCAAAACAGGTTTTATAGTTTCCTGAGTAGAGTTAATGAGGAATTTCTGCTAAATACAACCTGCAGCTGCAATTTTCATCCTGCTGTAGGGGCAAACTTTTTAAAAGTCCCATCATACTCCACAATGTTCTCCACCAAAGGGCGGGGGAGGCAGAGATAGGTAACCTCTTGCCAGGGCTCTGCAAAGCTGCTCTAGAACCAGCCACTAGGAGATGCATTGAAGTTGTTTTGATCTGCAATAAAAAGAGAAAATATTGGAAACACTCAGCAGGTCAGGCAACATCTATGGAGAAAAGAAGATAGAGTTAACGTTTCAGGTCAATGACCCTTCAGAGTTCTGACGAAAGATCATCAATGTGAAATGTTAACTCTATCTTCCTTTCTCCACAGATGTTATCTGGCCTACCAAGTGTTTCCAGCATTTTCTCTTATTTCAAATTTTCAGCAACTGCAATATTTAACTTTTTGTTTTATAGTATTGATAAGGGTTGGTTCATCCTCCAATTGTTGCCTTCTTCTCTTGTGAGGACATAATTTACCAATTTAGGACTGTAGTGGGAGTTGTGTATAGGCCCCCTGGTAGCAGCTGTTAAGTGCTAGATTGTATAAATGCAGAAATTAGACAAGCATGCAGTAAAGGCAGAGTGGTTTTAATGGGGGATTTTAACTTTCATATAGATTGGGATAAGCAGACTAGCACCTGTCAGAAAGGTAGTGAATTTCTTGAGTGTGTCCAGGATAGTTATCTACAACAATATGTCCTAGAGGTAACAAGGGGGCAAACCATATGAGATTTAGTAATGAGTAATGAGCCAGATTTAGTTAACAGCCGAATTGTGCGTGAACATTTACCCAATAGCGATCATAACATGATCGAGTTCAACGTAGCGTTTTAAAGGGAGAAATGCGAAACAGCTACTATGATTCTAGATTTAGGGAAGGCCGACTTCAACGGGATGGGGCAAAGACTGTCCACGGTAAACTGGGCAAATCTGTTAATGGGTAAAATTGCAGGAGATCAGTGGGAGATGTTTAAAAAATAATTTAATGTGATACAGAATCAGTTTATACCCCTGATGAGCAAGAGCTATATTTGCCTAAAAAAAACAGCCATGGACGACTAAAGAGGTAAGGGACAGCATAAAACTAAAATAAAAAGCATACAAAAATGCAAAAAATAGCACAGTTCCTGGCGAATGGGAAAGGTACAAAGAACAGCAAAGGGTGACAAAACAGATAGTAAGAGCTACAAAAAGGGAATATGAAAAGAAACTTGCAAGGGATATGAAAACCAATATGAAGAATTTTTATAATTACATTAGGAAAAAGAGGATAGTCAGGAGCAACGATGGCCCCTTAAAAAGTGAAAGTGGTGATATTGTCAATGACAATAAGGAAACGGCGGACATGTTGAATAATTACTTTGCGTCAGTATTTACAGTATAAGAAGAAGATAGCATTTTGGGAATCCCAAGGAAACTAATATTGAATCAGGGACAGGGACTCAATAAAATTAATGTAAGTAAATAACAGTAATGAAGAAAATAATGGCACTAAAGAGTGACAAATCCCCAGGACCAGATGGTTTCCATCCCAGGGATTTAAAGGAAGTAGGTGAGCTCATTGCAGATGCCCTAGCTATAATCTTCCAAAGTTCTCTCGATTCAGGAACCATCCCTTTAGTTTGGAAAATTGCGCATGTCACTCCGCTATTTAAGAAAGGTGAAGGAGAGAAACCAAGGAATTATAGACCAGTTAGCCTAACATCTGTTGTCAGGAAATTGCTAGAGTCTATAATTAAGGTTAAGTTGACTGAACACCATGAAAATTTTCAGTTGATCAGAGAGAGTCAGCATGGATTTGTGAAAGGTAGGTCATGCCTGACAAACCTGATTGAATTTTTTGAAGAGGTGACGAAAGTAGTGGACAGGGGAATGTCTATAGATGTTATTTATATGGACTTCCAGAAGGAATTTGATAAAGTCCCACATAAGAGACTGTTATCTAAGGTAGAGTCCCACAGAATTGAGGGCAAGTTATTGACCTGGTTAGGAAATTGGCTGAGCGCCAGGAGACGGAGAGTATGGATAATGGGTAGGTACTCAAACTGGCAGGATGTGACTAGTGGTGTCCCGCAGGGATTGGTGTTGGAGCTGCAACTATTCACAATATTCATTAACGACTTAGATGATGGCATAGAAAGTCATATATTCAAATTTGCCGATGACACAAAGATAGGCGGTATTGTTGGCAGTATAGCTGAAAGCATAAAATTACAAAGGGATATTGATACATTAAGTGAATGGGCAAAACTGTGGCAAATGGATTTCAATGTAAGCAAATGTGAGGTCATCCACTTTGGACCTAAAAAGCATAGAACAGGGTACTTTCTAAATGGTGAAAAGCTAAAAACAGTGGATGTCCAAAGAGACTTGGGGGCCCAGGTACATAGATCATTAAAATGTCATGAACAGGTACAGAAAATAATCAAAAAGGCTAATGGAATGCTGGCCTTTAAATCTAGAGGACTAAAATGCAAGGGGGTAGAAGTTATGCTGCAGCTGTACAAAACCCTGGTTAGACCACACCTGGAGTACTGTGAGCAGTTCTGGACACCACACCTTAGGAAGGATATATTGGCCTTGGAGGGAGTGCAGCATAGGTTTACCAGAATGATACCCGGACTTCAAGGGTTAAGTTACGAGGAGTGATTACACAAATTAGGATTGTATTCCCTAGAATTTAGAAGGTTAAGGGGTGATCTGATCGAAGTTTTCAAGATATTAAGGGGAACAGATAGGGTAGATAGAGAGAAACTATTTCCGCTAGTTGGGGATTTTAGGACTGGGGGCATAGTCTAAAAATTAGAGCCAGACCTTTCAGGGGTGAAGTTAGGAAACACTTCTACACACAAAGTGTGGTAGAAGTTTGGAACTCTCTTCAGCAAATGACAATTGATGCTAGATCAATTGTTAATTTTAAATCGGAGATTGATAGCTTATTGCTAACCAAAAGTATTAAGGGATATGGGCCAAAGGCCAAAGGATTTGGAGTTAAGTGGCAGATCAGCCATGATCTCATTGAACGGTGGAACAGGCTCGAGGGGCTGACTGGCCTACTCCTGTTCCTATGTTCCTATGCTTGCTGTCTCCTTCATCGCCTGGCTGGGATCAGAAACTGACTCTGCTGATAATCAATGTGTTTATCTCTCTAGGATACGCTAGCACACTAACTACCTTATATGTCTATACAATTTCCATCAACAAATACTTTGCTGATTTTTCAAAATTGCAAATAGTTATGTTTCATTTGCCATAACTGGATCCAAAATTGTCACAGTTGCCCCAAAACAATGTGACAAATGTGTTTAAAGGCAAATGGCTAGGATATATTATATTATTATTAAATTGTTACCAATCTCTTCTGGACATCATTCACCTATAGACTCCAGTCTTATTGTTCCCCAAACCTGCAACCAAGATAGAGAACAGAATTGTCCCAGCCTGTTCTTGTCCTAACAAAATAACTTCCTCTAATATAGATTCTACCCTTTCTCCATTTGACCTGTCCCTACCCACCTTTTTCTATGACCTTTCTAACGTCATCTGTCACTGTACTAATTTCAGATTTTCTAGCCCCCGATATTTCCTATTCACCTGCGTCCGGTCTCTCTCTATCCCTCAGCAAGATGGTCTCTGAGCTCTCCACTTCTTCCTTCAATAGCAGCCCAACCAGTCCCCATCCACCATTACCCTTCTCCGCCTGCCTGAACTTGTTCTCACCTTGAACAACTTCTCTTTCAACTCCACTCAACTAAAGGATGTCGCTATGGGAAATCACATGGGTCCCAATTATGCCCGTCTTTTTGCAGGTTATGCTAAGCACACTCTGTTCCAATCCTACTCAAGCCTCCTTCCTTATCTCTTCCTATGTTGTGTTGATGCCACTTCCTCTTTACGTACGTAGAGATTTTCATTAATTTTACTTACAATTTCCACCCTCCCTTACCATAATATAATTTATCTCACTCTTTATTCCCTCCTGGACTTCTCCATTTCTATTTCTGGCAATGGCTTTTCCATTGACATTTATTACAACTTCCACAACTTTCCTGATTATGCTTCTTTCCATCCCATGTCTTGAATGACTCCATCCCCTTTACCCAGTTTCTCAGTTTCCACCGCATTTGCTCTGATGACTCCACTTTCCACACCAGAGCCTCCAAGATATCCTCCTTTTTCTGTAGCTGAGGTATCCTGGACCTCTGCTGTCACCCTCCTACACCTGCGCTCTCAATAAATCCCTGTTGCCCTCACATTCCATCCCACCGGCCTCCACATTCGCCAAGTCATCTTTTAGAAAACAATCTCACAGCCAAGCACCTTATGCCCCTCTGTATTACTACATAACCGGTCCCTGCATTTTATACTTGTCCATTCTTCCACCAATCCTACTTCAAGCTGTGTTTATCCTGGCACCTTCCTGTGCAACCACAAGAGATGCAACATCCATTCATTTACCTCCTCCTATACCAATGTCCAGGGCCCCAAATATTCCTTCTATGCGAGACAGCAATTCACATGTACTTCCTCTAATCTACTATGTTGTACTCGCTACTCACAGTATGGCCTCCTCTACACTGGGGAGAGCAAATATAGATTAGGTGAGCAATTTGTTGAACCTCTCTGTTCCTTCTGGAAGTGAGAGCCTGAGTTCCTTGGAACTTACCACTCTTACAAATTTGGTTTTCTACCCTGTTCCAATGAAGCTCAACACAAGCTTCAAGAGTGGTATCTCGTCTTTTTGATGGACACTTTGCAGCTCTGTGGTCTTTACACTGACTTTAGTAACTTCAGGCCTTAGTTACACCATCCATTTCCTTCACTGCAGTGGATGCTTGTGCTATGGAAAGACTCTGTCTGTGTCTGAGGGGAAGGAACAGGCCGTTCATCAGAGCTCAGCGATGGTGGGGACTTGAGCTCATTGTGTGTGCCTGGAATATTTTCCTCTCCAGATTGGCGGCTCCATCATATTTTACTTGCATTTTCTGTTTTAATTTCATATCTGCTGCAATTGCAGCTTATTGTTTTCCTCTGTTTTTCCTTTATTTGTTGTACACAGACCTCTCCCATCTCTTTTCATCCCCCCCGCCCCCCCACTATTTGCACATTTTTCTATACTTTCTACAGGTCTGCATTGTCTCACTGATGATCTTTTATATTACTTAACAGTTTTCTATTAAACAATTTGCAGATCATGTAATACATTAACTCTCTCTCTGTCAACCATGGCTCAGTCGATAAGACATTAAACCGAGGCCCCGTCTGCCCTCTCTGGTGGATGAAAAAGACCATACGGTCCTATTTGGAGCAAGGGAGTTCTCCCAGTAACCATGGCCAATATTTATCCCTCAATTATCATCTAAAATGGATGATCGGGTCATTTATTTCATTGCTGTCTGTGTGACAAATTGGCTGCCGCGTTTCCTACATTACAACAGTGACTACACTTCAAAAAGTACTTCATTAGCTGTGAAGTGCTTTGGGATGTCCTGAGATCATGAAAGGCGCTATATAAATGCAAGTCTTTCTTTTACTATGAGTAGTAGTATGACCGTCAAACTTGCTATTGTAATAGGAGGGAGCACTTCATACAGGAGGCAGTGAACCCAAGAGGTGGGGCGCTGCATCCCCTCCCACACCAGGGACAGGTACGAACAGCTGCCTCTTTGCCTGGGAACCTCTTGCCTCTCCTCAGCTCCTGGTGCCAGATGTGCACTATGATGCCTGCGTGCTTATGATAATAGATGAGCCATAAGGAGAGGGTCTGCACACTCTGTTGGGAGTTACTCAACTTAACCAGCTTCTTCTCCAACGCTGCACTGTCAGAGGTGTCGTCTTTCGGGTGAGATTTTAAACCGAGGCACCGTCTGCTCTCTCAGGTGGAAGTAAAAGATCCCATGGCACTATTTGAAGAAGAGCAGGGGAGTTCTACTGGTGTCCTTGTCAACATTTATTCCTCAATCACTAAACCAGATGATTTCATTTCTGTTTGTGGGAGTTTGCTGTGCACATTAAACAATGACAGCATTACTACAAATACACATACCTTTACACAGGAAACTTTGTGATATCCAGCACCAACGGGACCGAGCTGTTGCCGTCCCATCAAAACTGCCGGACAAACCAGCGCGAATGTTAAACATACGGAAACTTTTGAGCTCCGTATCTAGCAACAGACCCTGTTGCTTAGCAACAGCTTCTAAACAGTCAGCCGTAGCTTGCAAGCGTCTCTGTAGCTAAGCAACAGCTTTAGCTAGACCTTGCAGAGCCTGACTGGTGAAAAAAAAGCAACGAAAAGAAAAAAACTTACTGAACCGACTCCTGAATTTTGCCGGTGGCTCGCGCATTCCGGACAATTAACCTCCGGATAAACCAAAGTTTCCTGTATTTTCAAAAATTACCAATTTATAACAAATTACAAATTTCGTTTCCACAGGCTGCAGCACTAATTGAGTAAATGTAATCATCTTGCAAATTGACAATTTGCTGCAGTTATGATATTTTTAAAAATTACACACAGCATGGAATTTGCTCAGGAATGCCTCCAGAAACCTTTGTGTAAGAGCGGTTCACTCAACGCCAATCCAATTGGGTAAGGTGGAGGTACGTATGATTTATACTGGGTATGTTTGGTCCCAAAATCCATACTGGTCCACTCACCCTATTCAACACGAATGCAGTGGGTCTTACTTTATTCCAATTTAAGTCTGTAAAAAAATATTCAGACTGATGTTTAGAACTCTTTGGATACAAGGCCTCTGTGGTATTTCCTGGTGGTATAGCAATTAAATGCTTTCCTGGTGACTCGGTGTGTAAATGTACTGCTGTGTGGTATGGAGCCATACAAATCAGAAAAGCCCAATGTCTCTTTACTGCTCTCAGCCAAGGTGATCATTATTGGTGATACAATACTCAGTTTTCCTGGGTTAGGAAATGTTTAAAAAGTTCAGACATGGATCCTCTTCCTCCTTCCTATCTAATGACCTCTGCTGGAGGGAGCATGCGTGTGGCTATTGACCAAGGACAGTGTTAGACTTCATTATAAATGGATTGCATTCCTGACACTAAACACTGCTCGTGAGTTATCAAGTCATGCCACTCATAGTAAGCAATCATATATTATGTGGCAGCATTCTGACAGCTCAATAACATTGTCTCATTACTGATCACACCAGTCAAGCTTTATTCATTTAATGCATTTATAAATAACAATCTTTCTACTCAAACCACTTCACAAAAGATCACAAACAAATCAATAACACCGCTCCATTTCAAGAAACGTGGACATATTCCTTTGGTGCAGGAAGGTGCTTTCTCGCCAGGTTCAGATGGCTCAGTATAAAATTGTGAATTCAGATTTTATTGCAACACTCTACTTCCTCCTCTACCCAAACTCATTAAAATGATTATTTGAAATCTTTTTTAAAAAATGGAGTATGCTCATCGAGTAATCTCTTTTTTGTTCTGATGAAGGATTACACCTGAAACATTAATCCTCCTTTACTTTTTGCAGATGCTAAGAGCTGCTGTGTATTTCCAGCACGTTTAGTTTTTGTTTCAGATTTCCAATATCTGCAGATTTTATTTTCTGTTTTATTAATCTCATTTTTCTGTCCTCAGATCAAAGTGAAAACAGCATCTCTTGGCTAGTGGCAAGTTTGGCGCCCTTTAACAGAACTGTTAGGGCACCCTTGGATGCTGGAAAGAGCATTATACAGAGCCAGCATCCGGCCCCATGTCAGCAGCGCAGCTACATGAAATCTGCAAAAACCTGCGGAGTGTGTTACGCAGATAGAAACATAGAAACATAGAAACTAGGAGCAGGATTAGGCCATTCGGCCCTTCGAGCCTGCTCCGCCATTCAACGAGATCATGGCTGATCATCCAAACCCTAACACCCGGTCCCTACACTGACAGCCATCCCACCCAAGCCCTATCCCCGTAACCCCACGTATTTAATCCCCCCTAACACTAAGGGTCAATTTTTTTTATCATGGCCAATCAACCTAACCCGCACATCTTTGGAAGAACTTATTCCCGGAATTTGCGGTGGGCAATAACAGCGAACGCCCTCTGAAACTGACCACAACTTCAGGATGTAGCGCATGTGCTTCCTAACACGGAAATTCTGAAGTTACGGTCAGTCATTCACTGCTCTGCCACAGGCTGCACTGTGACGCCCCCGACTCCCCCTCCCCATAGCCGGCAATCAGTGAAACTAACAAAAACTTGGGCTTTTCCACGGTAATATACTGTTAAATACCCCAATAAATGTTAAGCCTTGTTGGAATAGAGGGTTTTAACAGCGTATTGACTGGTAAAAAAAAAGTTCTGGCCCTGAAAAACTAATTTTTGTATTTGTGGAGTGTCAAATTTTTCCATTATCATAAAAATTACAATTTTTAAAAAAGTTTGTTCATTATATTTCAGGTTCTACCTTACCCCCATCTGAAAGTCCCAATCTTTGTTTCGCTCTCTGTAACATTTTTAAAAAGTCGGATAAAAGCAACTTCTCATTTCCTGGTTTCCTGTCTGTGTGAATTTGGCAATGTGATTGGCTGCTTAAACAGCTTGTTGACATCACAGAAGCATTGCACTAGGGATTCCCATTACAGAGCGCTGAAATCACTTAAAAGTCGAAAAAGGCAAACTTCTCACCACAGAGATCGCAAGATCTTTCTTCGGGGCCAGTGGCGAGTGCCTTTCCTTTGCCACCGACCAAAAATTCTGGGCTGTTGTATCAGTTTGCTGGAAGAAAGTGAAGTATTGCCTAACTAGTGGTAGGACGGCAGGGGTAGTTGGCATTAATGCCAAATTCTTAACAGTTGCTCTAGATGATGGGAGGCATTTGACGGCAATAGCCTTACAGATTGTGGGAGATCAGCCTGGAAATTGGGTTCTGTTTTAAGCCTACATGCTCTCAGTGTTCCAGAGTGCTATTGTACAGTCTATGCACATGAAGGGGATTTTATTGAGACCAAAAGCTACAGAGAAACCTCACTCATTTCAATGATTATTGAGTTGGTCTTTGGCCCATTTCAACATGCATTGGAAAACTGCACTGCAATCAAAGAAACAGCTTGCTTTTGTTCTCTCAAGGATTGCAAGGAGCAGGTTGTAGAATGTCGTAAGGCTCAGGAGAAGCCCACTTAATTACTTTAATCAATTTTCACACCTTTTGACATGTTGCCTTACATGATTCTCATGAAATTGAAAGCTACGGGAGTACATGCTCAAATCTTGGCTTTAATCTGGGATGTGTACTCCAGCTCCAAGCTCCATGTAAGGATAGATGGGAGACTCACTAAACAGTGGAGCGATGCCACCCATCCCATTCAAAATCTTCGTCAATGAACTGAATGGAAGACTTTGGAGTGTCTGTTCCAAGCATTTCTGAAAGAATTACAGTGCTTCTTTTCATAGATGATGTGTTCTCAGATTTTCCTGGGGCTCCAGTCCATTCCTCTTGGATTCCAGAACAATGGGCTAAAATATGGTGTTACCATATTATCACTCTGCACAGCTCAAGAGGGGATATCGAGGCCATTGATTGTAGGATGATAAAGCATCCGTCTCAACTGTTGATTCAAATCTATACCAGGGGATTCTGGTGGACGCCACAGTGAAATACTCCAGGAATTAAATTCTGAGGATTCGGATGATAACTGTTAGAAGGCATTATCTGGAGTCAGAGCTTAGTGTTCATCTCGTTTAGGCAGCAGAGAGGAAAGTGGTTCCAGCTGGTGGACCCACTATTCAATGGATTATGGGGCACATCCATGCTGAGATCAGAAGGACCATTTAAATGTACTTGCACATGTTCTTGTTGCCCTGCCCCTGCTTCCTCCTGTTCCATCCTCCGCCTATGCCTTGTCCTATTGGTTCCAGGGTTCGGGTCTCCAACCGCGACATCTCTTATTGGCTCCACAGTTTTGTACTCCTCTCCCGCTGCCTCCGGTTACTTCTAGTGAAGTTTGAGGCAGAACACGGGGGAATAGATTGGATCACGTGGGAAGGCAAATGGTTCAGAGCGCATCAGGCTATTGTACCCTGAGACAGCGGGACAAGCACTGACCAACGTTCCCTTTAAGCTGCGCAGCCGTGCAGTGCTCTGCAGGTCGTGCGCAGTTGGTGAGCTGGCTCTTAAATTAAACGGCCCAAAAAAAATTAAAGGGAATAATGGCACTGACAATGCTCCCAGGAGAGTGGGACTCTGTCCAGGTACAAGTGGTGCGACTTTTATCTTTAACAAATATGAACATCTGGGGAACCCTGGTATTCTTGACCTAATTTAGTGAACATGGTGTGGAGATGCCGGTGTTGGACTGGGGTGGACAAATGTAAGAAGTCACACAACACCAGGTTATAGTCCAACAGTTTTATTTGAAATCACAAGCTTTCGGAGCGCTGCTCCTTCATCAGGTGACTTCACCAGATGAAGGAGCAGCGCTCCGAAAGCTTGTGATTTCAAATAAAACTGTTGGACTATAACTTGGTGTTGTGTGACTTCTTTAATTTAGTGAAGATTAATCAGTGCTCTTCAGGACTTATTACATGCAGATAGCACCCTCTAGTGGTAGTTAGTGTATAGCAGTGTTAGTATACTGCAATAGGTCATTTGACCTTTCTTCCTGTTTGACCCCGGAAGTAGTATTCCAGGAAGAACCTGGCAGAGTTATGGAGAATCTGACATGAGGGATTCTCAATCCGGTGCCATCTCATCTTATATGCTAGCCAAGATGCAATGTCTGTGAGTATCTTTGTTTAATAACAGGACAGCAACCTTGTCAGTGTAGTATTTGACAATACTTTGTTTATAAGAAGTTATTAGTTGTTAGCTACAGAAGTCTAGCTCAAGTGCCATTTAGTTATACAATTAGTCTATTCTATTGTTATAAATATGTTTATATCTTATGTAACATCTAATGTATAGCACTCAGTTCTATGTACAAAATATACTTTGTCTTTGTTTACAGTTTCACAAATTTGTTCAAGTAAAGCTTCAAACAGCAAACTGGCTTCACGAGGAATTATTTGAATGCGTGTTTAGCTGGCTGGAGAACTAGATAGGAGCATGTCTAGTGAGACCAGTACAGTGAAAAGACAGCAATACAGCTAGCTATGAAGAGTGGAGCAGCAGGAACTCAGAGTAGGCCATCACCACAGAGTCAGCTTAAGTCTTCACCTTGTACACGACACTTACCTCACATCAACATGTCAGAAGATAATACCGAAAACGCTACTCAGCGAGTAGAAGAACTTAAACAGTTAGACGAAACTGTAGAATGTGACAATCGGTCTATAAGCTCCGGTTACTAAATATCGCAAGCTGGTTCATGGTCATCAGCTGGTTCACGGTCATCGGCTTGTTCTAGATCGCAAGCTGGTTCACAGTCATCGGCTGGTTCTAGATCGCAAGCTGGTTCATGGTCATCAGGTGGTTCTAGAGTAAGCATGGCCATTGCCAAAGCACGGGCTAAGCTAGAAGCAGCTCAAGCCAGAGCTGCGCATGCCTACAGAGAAATAGAAATAAAAGTAGAACAGGCCCATCTCAAAGCTGAACTCCAAGCTGACCAGGCCCGTTTCCAAGCTGAACAGGCCCGTCTCAAAGCTGAACTCCAAGCTGACCAGGCCCGTTTCCAAGCTGAACTCCAAGCTGACCAGGCCCGTCACCCGGTTGGACGCCAGGCTGAACAGGCCCGTCTCCAAGCCACATTTGACGCTCTGCAGCAACAAAAAGAGATAGATGCTGCATTAGCTGAGGCACAAGTATTCGAGGCAATTTTAGAGGAATCTGATCCCGAGACAGCTAACAAGCCTTTAATTCCCATTCCGCAGCAGAGTCGACGACAGCGCAGCAGAGATTACGTGAGCGACCAAGCCGACATACAGTTTACAAGAGCGAGGGATGAAGACCCGCACATCTCTACAGATGCGATCACTTCATATGACATGCCCCAAGTCGCCAACCAAGGTCAAAATAGACAGCGTGCCTCAAGTCACAGGATCCTCCCCTGCCAAACAGAAGACACGGTGCAGAGGAATAGAATGCTGAAGAGAGAAAGTCAGCAGCACACCCCTTTTCGTTTCCTTGAGACCCCCATTAGTGCCCCTACTCAAGGCAACCCTGGCACAGGTCCCAGCACCTACGATTTTGCCAAATACCTTGCACGCAGCCAGCTGGTGACGACAGGGTTAACCAAGTTTGATGACAGGCCAGAGAATTATCGTGCTTGGCAGTCCTCCTTCCACGATGCCATATCGGGCTTAGACCTGTCGGCAGGAGAAGAGCTCGGCCTCCTTATCAAATGGCTCGGCCCAGAGTCCGCCAGACAGGAACGCAGGATAAAAGCGGTCAATGTGGGACATCCGCCAGCGGGGTTGAAGATGGCTTGGGCGAGGCTGGAAGAAAGCTACGGCGTGCCTGAAGCCATTGAAAGGGCTCTCTTTGACAGGTTGGAAAACTTTCCGAAGTTGACAAATAAGGAACCCCAGAAGCTCCGCGACCTTGGAGATCTGCTGTTGGAACTCGAAGCCGCAAAGTAGGATGGCTACCTACCCGGCCTATCGTACTTAGACACTTTCAGAGGGGTAAGTCCCATCATTGAGAAGCTTCCATTCAATCTGCAGGAGAAGTGGATATCATTCGGGTCAGAGTTCAAGCTAAAGCACGACGTTACCTTCCCTCCATTCTCTGTGTTTGCCAAATTCATCCGTAAAGAAGCCAAAGCCAGGAACGACCCCAGCTTCAACCTCTTCTCCTCCCACACAGCACTTGCCATTAGAGATAAGTTTGACAGACATGGAAAGACACCAATATCTGTCCACAAAATGCAACTGTCTTCAACTGAGAATACAAGGGATCAGAAGAAATCTGAGGATATGAGCAAACAATGCCCCATCCACAACAAGCCCCATCCATTGGCAGAGGCTTCAGGGGGATGTCCCTGGAAGATCGGAAACAGTATCTCAAAGAGAACTCTATATGTTTCAAGTGCTGCTCTTCCACAAACCATCTCGCCAAGAACTGCAAGGTAGATGCAAAATGCACAGAATGTGAAAGTGATCGGCACATTTCTGCACTCCACCCAGGCCCAGCTCCTTGGAAGTCAGAGTTGCCTCCTCTCGCCTCAGAGCACAGCGGGGAGAGAGAGGGAGCTGCCGGTCTGGAGATTACATCCAAGTGCACCAAGGTGTGTGGAGAAGGAGTGAGCGCAAGAGCATGCTCCAAGATATGCCTCGTTAATGTGTACCCTGTAGGACGTCGCCAGGAACCTGAAAAGATGTATGCCATACTAGACGAACAAAGCAATCGTTCTCTAGCAAGATCCGAGTTCTTCGACATCTTCAAGGTCAAAGGAAGTCCATCGCCTTACACGTTGAAGACGTGTGCTGGACTTTCAGAGACAGCCGGCAGGAGGGCCTGTGGTTATGTTGTTGAGTCAGCCGACGGGAAGATTAGTCTCCCCCTTCCTACACTGATCGAATGTAATCAAGTCCCCGACAACCGTTCTGAGATTCCCACTCCGAATGCAGCTCATCACCACCGTCATCTGAGACGCATTACAGACGAGATCCCACCTCTTGATCCAGACGCAGACATACTTCTTTTGTTGCGAAGGGACATCCTGAGGGTACATAAGATAAGGAAACAGGTCAACGGTCCACATGACGCCCCTTTTGCCCAAAGGCTAGACCTCGGCTGGGTCGTTGTTGGAGATGTGTGCCTCAAGGGTGCTCACAAGCCATCTCAGGTGAGCACACTCAAGACTTCCATCTTGGAGAATGGTCATCCAAGCTATCTTACCCCATGCAGTAGTCAGATCCGAGTGACAGAGAAGTTCGGTCATACGGCCCAGCCTCAGAACCCCCCAG
This sequence comes from Somniosus microcephalus, assembly GCF_052327205.1. Lineage (NCBI taxonomy): Eukaryota > Metazoa > Chordata > Chondrichthyes > Squaliformes > Somniosidae > Somniosus > Somniosus microcephalus. The sequence continues at coordinate 126,770,762 of NC_140999.1, read as the reverse complement.
CGCTGATCTCCACAGACAGCACACAGATGATGCTCACTGGAGAGAACCCGGGTCAGTCAGTTTTCTGTCGCACCGCCAATGATCACAAACTTGCTCCATCGATCGACGACGTGAGATACCTTGGAGGGTAGCTAATGTTACCCCACTATTCAAAAAAGGTGGTAGAGAAAGAGCGGGGAATTATAGACCGGTAAGCCTGACATCGGTAGTGGGGAAAATGCTACAGTCTATTATAAAAGATGTAATAGCAGAGCACTTGGAAAGCAGTGACAAGATCGGACAAAGTCAACATGGATTTACAAAAGGTAAATCATGCTTGACTAATCTACTGGAATTTTTTGAGGATGTAACTGGTAAAATAGATAAGGGAGAACCAGTGGATGTGGTGTATTTGGACTTCCATAAGGCTTTCGATAAGGTCCCACATAAGAGATTAGCGTGCAAAATTAAGGCACATGGGATTGGGGGCAAGGTATTGACTTGGATAGAGAACTGGTTGCGGACAGAAAGCAAAAAGTTGGAATAAACGGGTCGTTTTCCGAGTGGCAGGCAGTGACTAGTGGGGTACCGCAAGGATCGGTCCTAGGACCCCAGCTGTTCACAATATATATTAATGATCTGGACGAGGGAATTGGATGTAATATCTCCAAATTTGCAGACGACACAAAGCTGGGTGGGAGGGTAAGCTGTGAGGAGGATGTCGTGAAACTCCAGTGCGATTTGGACAGGTTGGGTGATTGGGCAGAAACATGGCAAATGCACTATAATGTGGATAAATGTGAGTTTATCCACTTTGGTGGCAAAAACAGGAAGGCAGATTATTATTTGAATGGCAATAGATTGGGAGAAGGGGAAGTGCAAAGAGACCTGGGTGTCCTTGTGCACCAGTCGCTGAAGGTAAGCATGCAGGTGCAGCAGGCGGTTAAGAAGGCAAATGGTATGTTGGCCTTCGTAGCAAGAGGGTTCGAGTACAGGAACAAGGATGTCTTGCTACAGTTGTACAGGGCCTTGGTGAGACCACACCTTGAGTATTGCGTGCAGTTTTGGTCATCTTACCTGAGGAAGGATGTTCTTGCCATGGAGGGAGTGCAGTGAAGATTCACCAGGCTGATAACTGGGATGGCAGGAATGACGTATGAGAAGAGATTGTGTCGATTGGGCTTATACTCACTGGAGTTTAGAAGATTGAGAGGGGATCTCATCGAAACCTATAAAATTCTGTCAGGTCTGGACAGACTGGATGCAGGAAGGATGTTTCTGATGGCCGGGGCGTCCAGAACCAGGGGTCATAGTCTAAGGATAAGGGGTAAGCCATTTAGGACAGAGATGAGGAGGAATTTCTTCACCCAGAGAGTGGTGAACCTGTGGAATTCTCTGCCACAGAGGGCGGTGGAGGCCAGTGATATACCTATCAATTCGTCCAATAAAAAGCGACGAGTTAGGAACGTAACTAAAGGTTTTTATTGACTAAATAACAGAGCCCACCCTCGTGGGTGATCGGGTCCAACAAGGAGGAATACCAGCCAGTCGACTACCTTTATACCTGGGCAGGTAGGTGGAGCCATGGGCGGAGTCGGAGGTGGTCAGCCCAGGTATAACAGCGCGACAAGAGGCGACCTCGTATCGTGATACAACAGTGATAACGGTGATAACAATACAACAGTGATAACTATAGTGTAACGATAAAAGTGGTTTACCACATTCACCCCTTGTTTAGATTTGAGTCCGGCGGGGTGAAGTGTACTACCAGTTCTGGTATGTCAGTCTGTCCGGAGGCCTCGTAAGCCTCTCCGATCGTCGCAGCGGCGGTGCTGCATTATCCGGTGTTAGTGCTGGTGTCTGCGTGGTCGGCGAAGGCTCGTGGGGTTCCGGCATGCCGTCTACCTGGGCTGGAATTGGGGGGGTGGTGGGGGGGGGTAAAGGTGGTGTCTCCGGAGTGCCCGAGGGTGCGAGGTCTCGTAAGGAGACAGTGTCCTCCCGCCCGTCTGGGTAAGCCACGTAGGCGTACTGGGGGTTGGCGTGCAGGAGGTTCACCCTTTCGACCAGGGGGTCTGTTTTATGGGCCCTCACGTGCTTTCGCAGCAAGACGGGCCCCGGAGAGGTCAGCCAGGTTGGTAGAGTGGTTCCCGTAGTCGACTTCCTGGGGAAAACAAACATTCGTTCATGGGGGGTGGCGTTAACGGCAGTGCAAAGTAGTGACCGGATGGAGTGCAGCGCTGTCGGGAGGACTTCCTGCCAGCGGGAGGTTGGGAGGCCCTTAGACTTTAAGGCTAAGAGGACGGCCTTCCATACCGTCGCGTTCTCTCTTTCCACCTGGCCGTTCCCTTGGGGGTTGTAGCTGGTGGTCCTACTTGCTGCAATACCTCTCGCTAGTAGGAACTGACGGAGTTCCTCGCTCATGAAAGAGGAGCCCCGGTCACTATGTATATAGTTTGGGAACCCGAACAAGGCGAAGAGGTCGTTCAGGCATTTAATGACCGTGGTACTGGTCATGTCTGGGCGGGGGAAGGCAAAGGGGAAACGGGAGTACTCATCAACAATGTTGAGGAAGTACACATTACGGTCAGAGGACGGGAGGGGCCCCTTAAAGTCGATGCTCAGGCGCTCGAAGGGGCGGGTGGCCTTGATCAGGCTTGCTCTGTCCGGCCTAAAGAAGTGCGGTTTGCACTCGGCGCAGGTCTGGCAGTTCCTGGTTATGGTCCTGACCTCCTCGATGGAGTAGGGCAGGTTGCGGGCCTTAATGAAGTGGTAAAGTCTGGTGACCCCGGGGTGGCAGAGGTCGTTGTGGAGGGTCTGAAGTCTATCACTTTGCGCGCTGGCGCATGTAATTCGTGACAGAGCATCGGGGGGTTCGTTCAGCTTACCTGGCCGGTACAAGATATCATAATCGTAGGTGGAGAGCTCGATTCTCCACCTCAAGATCTTGTCATTCTTGATTTTGCCCCTCAGCTTGTTATTAAACATAAAAGCGACCGAACGTTGGTCGGTAAGGAGGGTAAATCGTTTGCCTGCCAGGTAGTGCCTCCAGCGTCGTACCGCCTCCACAATCGCCTGGGCCTCCTTCTCGACCGACGAGTGTCGGATCTCAGGGCCCTGTAGGGTCCTTGAGAAGAAGGCCACCGGTCTCCCCTCCTGGTTAAGGGTGGCGGCTAGGGCGAAGTCGGATGCATCGCTCTCGACTTGGAAGGGGATGGACTCATCCACTGCGTGCATAGTGGCCTTGGCAATGTCTCCCTTAATGAGGGAGAAGGCTGCGCACGCTTCCTCCGTAAGGGGGAAGGATGTGGACTTCATGAGGGGTCTGGCTTTGTCCGCATAATTGGGCACCCATTGGGCATAGTAGGCGAAGAGCCCCAGGGTTCTCTTAAGTGCCTTAGGGCAGTGGGGGAGGGGTAGCTCCATGAGGGGGCGCATTCTTTCGGGGTCGGGGCCGATGAGTCCGTTCTCTACTACACAGCCAAGGATGGCAAGGCGCGAGGTGTTAAACACACATTTCTCCTTATTGTAGGTGAGGTTCAGCCGTTGGGCTGTACGGAGGAATTTCTCCAGATTCACGTCGTGGTCCTGCCGGTCGCGGCCGCAGATGGTGACGTTATCTAGGTAGGGGAATGTGGCCTGCAGTCCGTTCTGGTCAACCATCCGGTCCATCTCCCTTTGGAAGACCGAGACCCCGTTGGTGACACCGAAGGGGACCCTAAGGAAGTGGTATAGGCGCCCATTCGCCTCGAAGGCGGTGTACTGGCGGTCCTCGGGGTGGATAGGGAGTTGGTGGTAGGCCGACTTAAGGTCGATGGTCGAGAATACGCGGTATTGTGCAATCTGATTGACCATGTCAGATATGCGGGGAAGGGGGTATGCGTCCAGCTGGGTGTATCTGTTTATGGTCTGGCTGTAGTCGATGACCAGGCGATTTTTATCGCCGGTCTTAACGACCACGACCTGGGCACGCCAGGGGCTGTTGCTCCCCTCGATGATGCCCTCCTTCAGGAGACGCTGCACCTCAGAGCTAATGAAAGCTCTGTCCCCAGCGCTGTACCGCCTGCTCTTGGTAGCGACGGGTTTGCAGTCGGGGGTGAGGTTAGCGAACAGGGAAGGTGGCGGCACCTTGAGGGTGGATAGGCTGCAGGTGTTACGCGGTGGGCGGTTTAACCTTCGCTGGTTGTCGACTGTGAGTGGGGGGAGGGGTCCACCGTATGCTAGGGTTACACTTTGGAGGTGGGATTGGAAGTCCAGCCCTAGTAGGACGGCAGCGCAGAGCTGGGGGAGGACGAGGAGTTTAAAGTTTTTATACTCTGTACCCTTAACCGACAAGGTCACAGCACAGTAGCCGCTAATGTCCGTGGCGTGGGACCTCGATGCCATCGAGATTCGGTTGCGCGTTGGCAGGACAGGGAGGGAGTAGTGGCTCACCGTGTCTGGGTGGATGAAGCTCTCCGTGCTTCCGCTGTCGAACAGGCAGGTCGTGGCGTGGCCGTTTACTTTGATGTCCATCATCGACTTGGACAGGTGGTGTGGGCGGGCTTGATCCAGAGTGACGGAGGCTAGCGTGTAGGTAAGCGAGTCGTTGTCGTCTGCGGGCGAGGCGGTCGTCGGGTCCGGGGGCCCGGTGGCAGTCGGGCGTGGTGGGTAAAATGGCGTCTCCCACGAGGTAGGACAAAATGGCGGAGAAGATGGCTGCCCCCATAACTCACATGAGGCACTATTGGGGTCGGTTGCCTTGATCAAAGATGGCCGCCCCCATGACTCACGTGTGGGGATACTGGCCTCAGTTGCCGAGAAAGAAGATGGCCGCCCCCACAGTTCGCATGAGGCACTGCTGGCCTCTGAAGATCCGCTCCTGCAGGCCTTAGAGAAATGGCCTTTCTTCCTGCAGGTTGTGCAGGTAGAGTTCCTGGCTGGGCAGCGCGACCTCGGGTGCTTCTCCTGGCCGCAAAAGAAGCAGCCGGCGGCCCGATCGCCCGATGTCGGAGCCGGTACCGGGGGTGGCGGGCCCGGTCGGGTCCGGGACGCCGACGCTGAGGTAGGTCCCGGGGGCGGCGCTGCGAAGGGTATTGCGGTAGGGGTCGGGCCCGAGTCCCAGGGTCGCGAGCAGTACCTGGAAAACGCCTCCTGGTCCTGATGGGCCACCTCCAGGGAGAGAGCGAGGGCTTCAGCTTTGTCCAGGTCGAGGTCTTTAGCTTCAAGCAGTCTTTGCCGTGAGTAGTCGGACCGTAGGCCTTTCACAAAGGCATCGCGGATATTATCTTCCGTATTTTCAACAGCCGTCACCGCCTTAAAGTCACAGTTCCTGCCGAGTGCTCTTAGCGCCCGTAAAAATTCAGCTACAGACTCTCCTGGCTGTTGCGGGCGGGATCTTAGGAGGTGCCTGGTGTACATGTAATTTACCGGGCTGCGGTACTGCTGTTTCAGTAGGTTGATAGCGGCCTCGTACGTAGTCGTGTCCTGTATGAGTGCGTATACTCTCGGGCTCGCTTGGGCGTTCAGAAGTCTTAGTTTGGATCTCTGCGGGGCGCCGGATTCTTCCAGGTAGGATTCGAAGCAGTCCAGCCAGTGTTTGAAGTTGAGGGCTGCGTTTGCTGCCTGTGGGTTTAGATCCAGGTACGGTGGTTTGAGGGCTTGCAGCCAAGCCGGCTGGTGTGGCTGTGCTTCTGGGAGGGCTTCTGGCTGGCCAGTAGTAGACATCTTTAAAATTTAGTCAATAAAATTGATATACCTATCAATTCGTCCAATAAAAAGCGACGAGTTAGGAACGTAACTAAAGGTTTTTATTGACTAAATAACAGAGCCCACCCTCGTGGGTGATCGGGTCCAACAAGGAGGAATACCAGCCAGTCGACTACCTTTATACCTGGGCAGGTAGGTGGAGCCATGGGCGGAGTCGGAGGTGGTCAGCCCAGGTATAACAGCGCGACAAGAGGCGACCTCGTATCGTGATACAACAGTGATAACGGTGATAACAATACAACAGTGATAACTATAGTGTAACGATAAAAGTGGTTTACCACAGCCAGTTCATTAAATATATTCAAGAAAGAGTTGGATATATTTCTTGAGGCTAAAGGGATCAAGGGATATGGGGAGAAGGCAGGGACAGGGTGTGGTAAACCACTGTTATACCTGTCTGTATGTGTATGTGTATTCCACTAGGTACAGGTCTGGACATGCCTCGGCTGACTCCTCCCACTATTCCAGGTATACAAGTGACTACCTCCCAGTCCCTTAGTATTCTGGACGGGTCGACCACTCGAGACAAGACCTTCATTCTTTAGTTAATAAAAGCCTGATTGTTACTCGCTCAACCTCAGTCTTTTGAGTAATTGATGGCGCATCAATTTTATTAACTAAAATTTTTATAATGGAGAAGATCCTCACACCAGCATGCCTGGACCTGGACAGTCGGGAAGCGGACGCTTCCACCAAGTTTGCTCACTGGCTCACGTGCTTCGAGACATTCCTGACTGCCTCCACTGCGGTCGAAACGGATGCGGACAAACTGTCTGTCCTGTTCTCCAAGGTGAACCACCGAGTGTACTCAGTCATCCGGGACGCGACCTCGTATACAGCCGCCCTCCAGCTCCTCAAGACCCAGTACACGCGCCCTGTGAACGAAGTATACGCTAGGCACCTTCTGGGGAGTCGCAAGCAACAACCTGGGGAATCGACTGAGGAATACCTCCAAGCACTGTCCGTGCTTGGCCGGGCCTGTGGGTGTAAGGCGGTAACGCCCACTAAGTACACGGAGGAACTGATCCGAGATGCCTTCGTAGCGGGCCACAGGTCCAACTACACCCGACAGCGACTGCTGGAGCAGAGTGACCTCACCCTCGACAAAGCCTCCGACATCGCACTAACGCTGGACGCAGCCTTCCGGGGCATGGATGCCTACTCCTCTGCACCGTGGACGCCGCGGGGAACGACAACCTGGGACACGGTAGGACAGCCCCAAAGCACCGTGCCACCCCAGCCACAGCCCAACAACGGCCCAACTACCGCAGCAGTGTCCCAAAGCCAGACAGCAGTATCCCAATGCCAGAAATGCTACTTCTGTGGCCAGGCCAAACACCCCAGAGCGCGCTGCCCGGCGAAGAATGCGACCTGCTCGGGCTGCAGGAAAAAGGGACACTACGCCAGCATCTGTAAGGCCAAAGCCACCCCGAACGCCAGCAGCGCCGCGTGTGGGCCGTGCGAGCCACCATCTTGGGCCCCCAACAGCGCCGCGTGTGGGCCATGCGGGCCGCCATCTTGGGCCTCCCCAGCCATGTGCGAACCACCGCAGCAGCAGCCATCTTGGACGACTCCAGCCACATGGGAATCATGGACGCCGCCATCTTGGACACCAGCCGGGACGCAGCAGACCGTCAACCCCCCCCATCTGATACTCGCAGCGACACACCGACCCCTACGCTGGCCTCTGTGACGCTGGACCAAACGAGACCGCACCAGCTAGCTCGGTCCAAAATGGACGTTAAGGTAAACGGCCATGCAATAAACTGCCTTTTTGACTCCGGGAGCACAGAGAGCTTCATCCACCCCGACACGGTGCGGCGTTGCTCTCTCCCAGTCCTGCCTGCGCACCAGTGGATTTCTATGGCCTCCGAGTCCCAGTCAGCGGACATTGGCGGCTACTGCGTGGTGACACTAGCAGTAGACGGGACTGCGTTCAATAATTTTAAACTCCTGGTCCTGCCCGACCTCTGCGCTGCCGTTCTACTGGGTTTGGATTTCCAGTGCCACCTCAAAAGCGTTACGATGGCGTACGGTGGCCCCCTCCCCCCACTCACAGTCCGCAGCCAGAAGCCTCCAAATTGCCCGCCGCGCACCAGATGCAACCTCTCCACACTCAGAGTCACACCCCCTCCACTGTTTGCTAACCTCACCCCCGACTGTAAGCCTATCGCCACAAAGAGCAGGCGATACAGTGCCGGGGACAGGGTTTTCATCAAAACCGAAGTGGAATGGCTCCTGAAGGAAGGGATTATTGAGGGCAGCTCCAGCCCCTGGCGAGCCCAGGTTGTGGTCGTTAAGACCGGCGAGAAACAATGCCTGGTCATCGACTACAGCCAAACAATAAACCGCTACACCCTGCTGGACGCCTACCCACTCCCCCGCATAGCTGACATGGTCAACCAGATCGCGCAGTACCACGTCTTTTCGACCATTGACCTGAAATCAGCGTACCACCAGCTCCCCATCAGCCCTGAAGACCGCCAGTATACTGCTTTTGAGACAAACGGCCGTCTCTATCACTTCCTTAGGGTTCCCTTTGGCGTTACCAACGGGGTCTCCGTCTTCCAAAGGGAGATGGACCGGATGGTCGATCAAAACGAGCTGCAGGCCACTTTCCCTTGCCTAGATAATGTGACCATCTGCGGCCATGACTTGCAGGACCATGACGCAAACCTCGAGAAATTCCTCCGCACCGCCCAACTCCTGAACCTGACATATAACAAGGAGAAGTGCATATTCCGCACAGACCGCCTCGCCATCCTTGGCTGTGTTGTGGAACACGGGTTCATTGGTCCCGACCCGGACCGGATGCGTCCCCTTATGGAACTCCCACTGCCCCACTGCCTAAAAGCTCTGACGAGGTGCCTAGGGTTTTTTTCCTACTACGCTCAGTGGGTCCCCTACTATGCAGACAAAGCCCGTCCGCTGATCAAGTCCACCTCTTTTCCCGTGACGGCAGAGGCCCGCTTAGCCTTCCACCGTATCAAGGAAGACATTGCCAAAGCCACCATGCACGCAGTGGACGAATCCATCCCCTTCCAGGTGGAAAGCGATGCGTCCGACTTCGCTCTGGCTGCCACCCTTAATCAGGCGGGGAGACCTGTGGCATTCTTCTCACGAACCCTCCAGGGCCCGGAGACGAGACACTCCGCGGTCGAGAAGGAGGCCCAGGCTATCGTGGAGGCTGTGCATCATTGGAGGCACTACCTGGCCAGAAAACAATTTACCCTGCTCACTGACCAGCGTTCAGTTGCTTTTATGTTCAACAACAAGCAGAGGGGCAAAATCAAAAATAACAAGATCTTGAGGTGGAGAATCGAACTTTCCACCTACAATTACGAGATCTTGTACCGGCCTGGGAAGCTCAATGAACCCCCAGGTGCCCTATCGCGTGGCACCTGCGCCAGCGCGCAGATCGATAGGCTGAGGGCCCTCCACAATGACCTCTGCCACCCGGGGGTCACCAGGTTCTTCCACTTCATCAAGGCCCGCAACCTGCCTTACTCCATCGAGGAGGTCAGGACCATGACCAAGAACCGCCAAGTCTGCGCTGAGTGCAAACCGCACTTTTATAGACCAGACAGAGCCCACCTGATAAAAGCCACTCGCCCTTTCGAACGCCTGAGCGTCGATTTCAAAGGGCCTCTCCCCTCCTCCGACCGCAATGTGTACTTCCTCAACATCATTGACGAGTACTCCCGGTTCCCATTCGCTATCCCCTGCCCGGACATGACCAGTGCCACGGTCATTAAATCTCTGAACAGCCTCTTCACCCTGTTCGGTTTCCCCAGCTATATCCATAGCGACCGGGGCTCATCGTTTATGAGCGACGAACTCCGCCAGCACCTGCTCGCTTGGGGTATAGCCACAAGCAGGACCACCAGTTACAACCCCCGGGGGAACGGACAGGTGGAAAGAGAGAATGCAACAGTTTGGAAGGCCGCCCTACTAGCCTTAAAGTCTAGGGGCCTTCCGACCTCCCGCTGGCAGGAGGTGCTCCCCGATGCGCTCCACTTGATTCGGTCACTGCTCTGCACTGCCACCAATGCCACCCCTCACGAGAAAATGTTTGTCTTCCCAAGGAAGTCCACATCGGGGACATCGTTACCGCCATGGCTGACGTCCCCAGGGCCGGTACTACTGAGAAGACAGGTGAGGGCCAATAAAATGGACCCCCTGGTCAAGATGGTCGACCACCTCCACGCCAACCCCCAGTGCGCTTACATTGCGTACCCAGACGGGCGGGAGGACACAGTCTCCATATGAGACCTCGCACCCTCGGGGACCGCTGTAACCCACTACCCATTACCACCCCCCCCCCCACGACCCGATATCCAACCCCAGCAGCCGGCTCGCCTTGGACCGTCACCCATGAGGACTATACTCCAGGGCCCCAGCCTACACGGGACGCGACGCCGGAAGCTCCACCACCCCTGCCGTCGCCACGTCGATCACAGCGGCAGACAAGACCTCCGGAGAGACTCCAATACACGAACTTTTAAATACACTTCACCCCGCCGGACTCATTTTTAAACAAGGGGTGAATGTGGTAAACCACTGTTATACCTGTCTGTGTCTGTATGTGTATTCCACCAGGTACAGGTCTGGACATGCCTCGGCTGACTCCTCCCACTATTCCAGGTATATAAGTGACTACCTCCCAGTCCCTTAGTATTCTGGACGGGTCGACCACTCGAGACAAGACTTTCATTCTTTCGTTAATAAAAGCCTGATTGTTACTCGCTCAACCTCAGTCTTTTGAGTAATTGATGGCGCATCACAGGGTACTGAATTTGAATGATCAGCCATGATCTCATTGAATGACGGAGCAGGCTCAAAGGGCCGAATGGCCTACTCCTGCTCCTATCTTCTATGTTTCTATGTTTCTATTATGGACAATGAGGTCTCTCGTGACAGCTCTAACAGCTGGGTTGCACCTTTACCCTTCCAGAACCCCAGATGACGGCTGCCGAACAACAGGGAGTATGCCTATAATCGTCTTAACTCACTCTGTCGCACACTAGAGAAGAAGCTGAAGATGAAAGCACACTTCCTAGAGTTTGTCAAGAAAATGCCTGTCAACGATCATTCAGAGATAGCTCCTCCACTCCAGGAAGGCCAAGTGTGTTGGTACCTCCCTTCCTTCGGAGTCTATCACCCCAAAAAGCCGGAACAGATCCGCGTGGTGTTTGACTCCAGTGCACCATATCAGGGAGTCTCTCTCAACGACGTACTCCTCACAGGGCCCGATCTCAACAACAGCCTCTTGGGGGTACTCATGAGATTCAGGAAAGAGCCCGTCGCCATCACTACCGATATCCAGCACGTTTCACTGCTTTGTGGTGAGAGAAGACCTCAGAGACTTCCTCCGCTTCCTGTGGTATCACAACAACGACCCCAACAGAGACATTGTGGACTATAGAATGCGCATCCATGTCTTCGGGAATAGCCCGTCCCCTGCTGTTGCCATATACGGACTAAGCAGGGCTGCCAAGGAAGAAGAAGATGACTTTGGCAGCGATGTGAGAGGGTTCATCGAACGAGAGTTCTACGTCAACAATGCACTGAAGTCATTCCCGACCGAAGCAAAGGCCATCAGTACCCTTGGACGAGCTCAGGAACTACTTGCACTATCCAACCTCAGGCTACACAAGATTGCCTCTGACCGACCAGCAGTGATGGAGGCATTCCCCCCTGAAGATCGTGCTAAGGACGTCAAGGATCTAGACCTCTTCACTGATGACCTCCCCCTACAGCGTAGCCTAGGAGTGTCTTGGAACATAGCAACAGACACGTTCACGTTCCAAGCCTTAGATGACAAGAAACCCTTCACACGGAGAGGAGTGCTCTCTACAGTCAACAGCCTATACGACCCTCTCGGCTTCTTAGCCCTTGTCACTATACAAGGCAGGCTGCTCCCCAGGGAACTCTCCACACGCGCTGAGGAGTGGGATTCACCCCTCCCTGAAGAGATGGAAGCAGAGTGGGACAGATGGAGAGACTTACTTCAAGACTTACAGGATATCCGAATACCTCACTCCTATACATCCTTCTCTCCCTCAAATGCCCAATTCAAAGAGCTGTGTGTCTTTGCAGACGCATCCGCTAAGGCCATTGCAGGTGTGGCTTATCTGAAGGTCACCACTCAAGATGGACAAAGCAAAGTCGGCTTCGTCTTTGGTAAGGCCAAGTTGGCACCCCAGCCAGACCTCACCATACCCAGATTGGAACTGTGCGCAGCAGTATTAGCTGTTAAGATTGCAGAGTTCATAGAAGAGGAGATTGATCTGAAGTTCGACAGCATCACATATTATAAAAGTCAGCAAAGTGGTGCTAGGATACATCCATAACCAAAGTAGACGGTTCTACGTATACGTCAACAACAGGGTCCAACGTATTCGACAGTCCACATCCCCCGACCAATGGAGGTACGTCCCCACAGACCTGAACCCAGCTGACCATGGGTCTAGATCTGTAACAGCATCCCTTCTCAGCAGCACGATTTGGCTGTCAGGACCTGCTTTTCTTCAGGATCCGTCACTGCACTCCTCCGAACTCAATGGGTCATTTGACCTCCTCAACCCTGTTTCTGACTCCAAGATATGCCCACAAGTCACAGCGAACATTATTCAAATCTCGAAGGACCTGATGAGCACCAAACGTTTCGAGCATTTCTCCAAATGGAACACTCTCATAAAGACGGTAGCACGCCTAACCCACATAGCTCATACTTTCTCCCAGTCTACTCAAAAGAGTGGCTGCCATGGGTGGCACATCTGTCGTAAGAGTTCCTCTGAAGAGGAGCTCAAGAGAGCCAAAATCCTTGTGATAAAGAGTGTCCAACACGAGTGTTACTCAGAAGAGTTGAAGTGCATAGCAGCAGAACGCAACCTACCCCCTCACAGAAGTCTACGGAAGCTGCATCCTATCATCGACACCGACGGACTTCTCAGAGGTGGTTCTTCTTTTGTCGCCAGAGGGCTCCAGTGACAAGTAGAGTTCGGACTATGTGGAGTCGTTAACGACCCCAGACGGGGAGTGTTCTGGACTTATTACATGCAGATAGCACCCTCTAGTGGTAGTTAGTGTATAGCAGTGTTAGTATACTGCAATAGGTCATTTGGCCTTTCTTCCTGTTTGACCCCGGAAGTAGTATTCCAGGAAGAACCTGGCAGAGTTATGGAGAATCTGACATGAGGGATTCTCAATCCAGTGCCATCTCATCTTATATGCTAGCCAAGACGCAATGTCTGTGAGTATCTTTGTTTAATAACAGGATAGCAACCTTGTCAGTGTAGTATTTGACAATACTTTGTTTATAAGAAGTTATTAGTTATTAGCTACAGAAGTCTCGCTCAAGTGCCATTAAGTTATACAATTAGTCTATTCTATTGTTATAAATATGTTTATATCTTATGTAACATCTAATGTATAGTACTCAGTTCTATGTACAAAACATACTTTGTCTTTGTTTACAGTTTCACAAATTTGTTCAAGTAAACCTTCAAACAGCAAACCGGCTTCACAAGGAATTATTTGAATGAGCGTTTAGCTGGCTGGAGAACTAGATAGGAGCACGTCTAGCGAGACCAGTACAAGTGCAATGCATTCATGCATTGTAAAATGCTTTCGCATTTCCTCGTGTAGAAACAGTGCAAGTCATTCTATGCATTACAGCCTAGTTGATTTCTAAATTTGGTGAGGGGTAGCGGGGAGAGATCTTATTGATTTGCTTTTAAAAGGATAAATCAATTGTGTTATATTTATATAAGAGATCAGTATTTTCAAAAGTAAGAGTGGGGAGGGAGCAGGGGTGGTGGCAGGGCTATGAAACCCATGCAATTGCACAGTCAGGGGTACCAAGTAGATCCAGTTCCCAAATTGAAACTTTGCAAAGGGGCCCCCAGCAGGCAAACACCACCCCTGCACAGTATTCTAGGGGCATTGTTGATGATTGACAAGCCAACCTGGCTCACTGATGGGATCTGTCAATGGGGACTGGGATACTTTACACACTGCTCCAGGTAGCTGTTCAAACCACTGCCTTAATCGGTAGGTTGGTCCCAACCGGACAAGCAGCAGAAAGCTCACCAGTGCTGGTAAGCTGTAAAGTGTTAGCTGTTTGAACTTTAACAGTATTCGTATGCCCACTTGAAGGTTCCTAAGCCTCAACTCATGCCAACCTGGGCAAAAACTTGCTGAGTACAGGCAAGTAGGATTTGTCCACATCAGGCAAATGGACACTCTACTTATGTGAGCATCTCAGCGTGGAAATTATTGTGCCTGGTGTTGGGTTTCTATGTGTATCAGACAATTAGCTAACAAAAAAAAATCAAGTGTTCTCCATTCTTGCTGATGCTATATTGCGAAAAAAGATTCAAACCTTAGGAAATCTGAAACGTATTTTTCACTAAAGGACATGCTGAGCTGAAGTTAAGGGGCCATTTGTTTCATTATGATTAATCAATCCTTTGCTATTTAAAAAGACACACAAGACATTTTATGACACCTAGGACATTTTCTACCACATGAAATCATATTGCAGTACAGGAAAATCTCATCTGAAAAAGGTAGTGTTAATCAGACCAGAAATTCTCATCACTGACTTTGCCCTGGGGCTATAGGGTCAAAGGAAACACATTGCATACTTGGAACGATGGCTCTATTAGACAGAGAAATGATTGAGAGTGTGCAGCACAGCTCTTCTCTGTCCATTTCTCTTTTACAACTTGCTTTTATTGTCTAATTGCCCACAGTTTAGTTTAAAGGTTTAATGAAGCTGTTGATTGATCCTCTGAAATATCCAAAGGAGAAAATGGCCATTTATATTGGCACTTTAGAAAGAAAACTCCACCACCACATCTTCATGTAAGGCAATGGCAGACTGTTAGATAAATGCAATAAAGCTAAAGTTGTTCACTATGAAATTGAGTACAGAATAGATTGTAGGTAGGACTTGATGGTCATTCGCTATGTTACTGGATATTCTCAGAATTACCTTCGATTTACATATAATTGCACTAATTGGATTGCCTTAGTGGAAGAGGAATCTCTCCATGTCTTTCTGTCTCTGTTACTCCACTGATGTACTGACAGGTTTAATTGTCACCATATATAATCTGAGTTATTTATCAAAGTGTGTGTGGAGGAAAACTACTTGTGCGCTTATATTTCCTTCTCATATAGGGATGCAACTATGGCCTAACATCTGTCCAGTTTGGTAATTGTCCATGGCTTGTTTAACCAAGATGGTAGGCATGTTATTTAAGGTGTCGATAATTGAGTGCGACAAAAAATGTAGCTGTATCTATGTTTTCATTTAGTGGTTGTGTCTTTAAAATTCAACCATTGTACTTAGGAAGTTTGAGAGCCAACTAAAACCAAATCTTATTACCAAGCCTATCCTGATGTATTGTTGCATAGTTTGTTATAGGCTCCCTGATAACAGGCTTGAGTGGAATCTAATACATCATTTTCAAATACATACAGACTTGTAAGATTTGCAAAATTTCTACATTCCCCAAAGATTATTATTAACAAAAGGGAACCTGCATGGACATTTTAATTAAAAAGGGTACCCAAGATGGCGTCCACGCCTCGTGGCAGAAAGCCTGTGAGATTTTAAAAGCTTGGACTCTGCAGCACAGGCAGCTTGTGGAGAAATTGAAACAAAAGCTGCAGTTTCTGTGAAGAGAGACTTTGCATTTTGAAAACCAGACAGGACTTTGAATTATGTATTAGGCCAAATTGGAGACAGATCAAAACCCAGTTAGGCCTATAGTTAAGGCCATCAAGCAGTTTGCATAGATAATCAGGGACAGCTTAAGGAAACCATCGAGGCTGGACAGGCCCATTAAGATGTATTAATAACAAAACAAGTCAATTATCAGGCCAGTAGATGCGATTACCAGCCATCTAAAAACAGTTAGTGTAGATTGCTACCATTATTTAAAATAGCTCGCCAAGGTTAAGACAAAGAACTAAACTGATTTGGCGTGCAGATAAGGGCCATTCGAAGGAGTATAACTGAAGGCCCCGGGTAGCAATCTCACTCTCGGGCTCTCTTCTTCTTCTTGCTCCTTGGCCTCGTGACTGCTGCTCTTCACCCATCCCGCGCTTACCCCCTGGCCTCTGCCCGTGCCTTTCCCCATTCTATCAGGAATGCCCGGCATTGCACCGGGCGGACACGGACAAACCAGGCCAGGCGAGGTGGGATGCAACGAGATGAGGAGGTGAGACGAATTGGGCGAGACAAATTGGGAAGGCGAATTGGGAAGACGATTGAAGACAAGCTTCGAATAATCGGGCCTTCAATCCAGCTGACCTGTGACTATCTTCATGCAAACTCCAACTGCCGACCGAGGAAGAGGAACCATCATCCCTGCGAGGTAAAGCACCCAAGCAGAGACTTTTACCTAGAAATTCAGTTGTTAGCGCCAGCCGCTAGCACCTTAGGAGGAGGAGAAGTGGGGTGCTAAGCGGCTAGCGCCCGGGCGCGGCGCGATTTGCACCTCTCGCGAACTTCACTCAAGATTTAGCGGCAGCGCAAAACCGCAGTGCCCGCTCAGCTGCGCGCACAGATCCTGACGTCATTTCATGATGCAACGCGCTTGGTGCGCCCCGAACCGAAACTTCAGTGGCGCCGCCCTTCTGTGCGCCTGGCGCCCCCAGCGACTGGTAGAGGGGAACGGTTCCCAGTCGCTGCGGGGCGCGGGGGGTGCTAATTAAAGGGGATTCCTCCTGCAGTATAAGTGGCAGCCATTTTGTTCCATTCCTTCTTTGTGAGAGACAGATATTTGGAGAGAGACAAAGGGAAAGAGCTTTCTGGTTTGACTCAGTGCTCGCACAGGTACTTCTGGCTTCAGGCCAGAGCTTTGCACTTGGATTTAACTTTCAGTGCCATAGCCTTGAGTCGCCACATATAATGGGGGCTGCTATGGGTGGAAACGTTGGCTTACTGCATTGCATTCAAAGGGCTCAGAGATGCCGTGAGAGAGTGCCAGCCATGGCCAGACGGAGAAGGGCCAACAGGCATCGTCACAGGAGGCCTTACCCACCCAGGGTGTACCACCAGCAGAAATCATATCTGAACATGTCTGAGGAGCAGTGTGTTTGGAGGCTGCGATTCAGAAGGGAGGTGGTCACTGAGATCTGCCACCTGCTTTGCAGAGATCTGCAGCCACAGCTGAGGAGCAGGACGTCTCTGTCGGTGGCAGTGAAGGTGACGGTGGCTCTCAACTTCTATGCCACTGGCCCCTTCCAATCCACTACTGGGGACATTGCCAACATCTCCCAGTTCACGGTACATTGCTGCATCTGCCAGGTGACCAATGCCCTTTTCAGAAGGAGACGTCAGTTCATCTCCTTCCCCATGACCCTGGACAAGAGCGTGCAATGGGTTTTTGCAGTATTAGCGGGCTTCCCCATGGTCCAGGGCGCCATTGACTGCACGCATGTGGCTTTGTGGTCACCTCTACAGAATGCCGAGGATTACCGCAACCGGAAGGGCTACCATTCGCTCAACGTGCAGTTGGTGTGTGACCACAGGCAGCTTATACTAGCTTTCAATGCCCGCTTTCCAGGCAGCAGCCACGATGCCTTCATCCTGCGCCAGACTTCTGTGGCAGACATTTTCAAAGCCCAGGCTCACCCACGAGTATGGCTTCTCGGGGACAAAGGCTATCATTTGTGCACCTGGCTGATGACCCCGCTCCGTGCACCCAGCACCCCTGCTGAAGAGCGATACAATGACAGCCATCAAGCAACCAGGAACATCATTGAGCACACAATCGGCGTGCTCAAGCAACGGTTCCGCTGTCTGGATCGTTCCGGGGGAGCCCTACAGTACTCGCCTGAGCGAGTCTCCCATTTTGTTGTCGTGTGCTGCATGCTGCACAACCTGGCTATCCTCAGGACTCAGCCACTGCCAGCAGACGTTGGAGGACCACCAGAGGAGGAGGAGGAGGAGGAGCACCAACACGGGAGGGAGGCACAAATTGCAAGGGCCGTCCGTCGGCGGCTTATTGCAACTTGGTTCTAGGCCCCCTCTCAGGGAATGGCTTGTGCCAATGAAAGAAGATGAATGGAGCTGCTCTGCAAACCCTCAGTCAGTCAAGGCAACAAATAGTTCCAAAAGCAAACATGGACAATGCGACTAAAGAAACTTTTTTACTGTGCAAACTGTGCCCTTCCCGCATGACAAACTAATTCAGAGAAACCCCCCAAAAAGCAGTCAGAGTCATAACTGGCTCTCCCAACCTTCAGAAAATGAAAAAAGCAGTTAAACAAAAATGACCATGATCCTCGGCCTTCATAAAAAAACAAACACAACAGTCTGGGCCTTCATATATCAAAAAACACAACAGTCTCGGCCTTCATATATAAAAAAACCTTCTCAGCCTCATATATAAAAAAAACATTTGGCCACACCTTCTACTTTTTACCCTGCGAGGGTGATCTGCCTCGCTTCCACGAGTGGCCCCTTCCCGCCCTGCAGCTCCTCCTCAATGGGACCCCAGTGGCTGCAGCAAGGCTGGGGGAAGGCTGCTGAGGGTCAGATGGTGAGACGGCAGATGCCCTTGGGGGTCGGCCTGGACCAGATCTGGGCCTGGAGGGGCCGGCTGCTGACTGCTCCAACTCTGCTTGGGCCGCAACAGTCTGTCCTACGGGTGGTGGCAGCTGCAGTGGAGGAGTGACAGTGTTGGCTGCAGGAATGCTGCCAACCTGACAGAGCACAGGCACTCCCTGGTCGGCTGATACACTGGCACTCGCACGGGCCAGCACTGCAGCATGCGCAGCAATCTCCTGAAGCACAGACTGCTGGGCTGCTGTGGCGCGGCGAGGGCCCCGTCGATGCCTGGCCGATCCAGCAAGGGTGGCAGCAGTTAGTGCCCGTGTGGCCCTGGTCTGTGTCTGCATCACACCAGCCAGTGAATGCACGACATGACTGAGCATTTGGCTGGAAGACGCCTGTGATGCAGCGAAGTCCTGCTGACTCCTAGCCTGTGCTGCCGCGAAGTCCTGCAGACTCCTGGCCTGTGCTGCCCCGAATTCCTGTACACGCCTTGCCAGTGACTCTATGGAGTCAGGCATCCTTGCCACTGCAGCCACGAGCTCAGTGTGCCTGCGCTCAGCCTGGGCGCCCATTTCAGCAAGGAGCCACATCTCCTCTGTGCTCACCGTAGCAGGACTCGAGGCCAGACTCTCCCTCCGGGGAGAAGGCCGCCGAGCTTCCCCACTCCTCCCACGTTGCTGCAGCCTGCTGGGCTCCGGAGCTTCACTCTCCTAAGACACTTCCCCCCGCTCCCCTCCAGGGAAGACATGTCCCCATCATGGCCATGGGCTGCCTCGGCTGAGGGTGACACTGATGGGCCGGCTTCCTCTTCCTCCTCCTCGATTTCAGAATCAGACACATTGCCAGCTTGAGGGCCCACCTCCTCACCTGGCGATTCACCATCTGAAGGCAGGGAGGCACAAGAGTTGCTTTAGAGTGAGGACAGGGCAGCAGCGAGGGAGGCATGAGTGCTGCTATGCACGACATTGGTTCGATAGTGGCAAAGGATGCTGGTGTGAGGCACAAGTGGAAAGAGAGAGGTCAAAAAGGTGATGACCTTACCATGGGTGCCCAGAACAGGGTCGGCATCTCCACTGGCAATGGGGCCAATCAGCCGGCCTGCCATAATAAGCTCCACATGCTGCTCCAGGTCACTGAGCTGTTTGAGGTCAGGACGGCCTCCCCCGGTCTGTCGCTGCTGCCTGCGGTTGTGGGCCAGCTTGCCCTGCAAGAGAAAGGACGGCCTCTAAGTACAGTGTCAAGCCCTGATCTTGCCTGCACTGCCTCCCATGGTGGAATAGCCCTGACAGTGTGAAGCCCTGATCTTGCCTTCACTGCCTCCCATGGTGGAATAGCCCTGACAGTGTGAAGCCCTCATCTTGCCTGCACTGCCTCCCATGGTGGAATAGCCCTGACAGTGTGAAGCACTCATCTTGTCTGCACTGCCTCCCATGGTGGAATAGTCCTGACAGTGTGAAGCCCTCATCTTGCCTGCACTGCCTCCCATGGTGGAATAGCCCTGACAATGTCTAAAGTGCTGAATGTGCAAGTGATTTTCATGAGAGTCCCATAGCTGCTGGATGAGGGCTGGGCATTGGGGCTTTCAGGTCCCTTTGGCCATAAAGTGAGGTGCATATGCAGGGATGAGGAGGATACTGGAAAGGGTACTCACCCTGACAACCCGAGTGAGGTCGTTGAACTTTTTTCTGCAGTGCACAGGAGTCCTGCCAGCCATGCTGTTGGAGGTCACCCTGTTTGCCACCTCCCTCCAGGCTTTTCTATACTCGCTGGGCAGCGGCCTCTTGCCACTATCAGGGAAGAGGACAGGTCACCTGCGCTCCACTGCGCCAACCAGTACCTTCAGGGCATCCTCGCTGAAGCACTGTGCGCGCTCCCTAGCCTTCTCCATAGTCGTGGGCGTTGAACTGTTGAAGCAGCTATGTTGAGGCCTTGATTCAGGGCTGCAGTGTGCAGGGCGTGGCAGCCAAACAAATCCACCCTCCCCCTTTAAGAGCTGACCGGCACCAGTGTGTCTGCCTTCAATCAGCAACGCGCCGCACCTGCATTGCGCCCGCCCTTGGTGGTTGCGCCCTGGATCACCGGCTTAGCACCCTATGATCGTCATGCATCGCCTGCTTTAGCGCAGCAGCAATCTCTTGGGGCGATGCAACTGAATATCGGCAAAGGTGGCACTAAGTTGCGCCGGGTGCTAAATTTAGCGAACGCTCGGCTGTAGCGCCCCAAATGTGGCTATACTGAATTTCTAGGCCTTTAACTTTGGGGTACTCGTACCTGGACAACGCCCTTGCAGCACCCGGAGACCACGTGACGATGGCAGGCTCCAGAGAGCACAAAGAGCGAACCCCAAGCCCCACCAATTCAGCAGATCTTTGATTGGTGAGCATAAATTCTGGCCCCTCATAGCTTAATCTAGTTAGGTATAGGGGGTGGGATAAGGATAAGGGGATTGTTAAGATAATTGTTTTCCCTCGATGTGCCGTGTGTTCCCCATTCCCTGTATAAGTATAGTTATTTGTATTTGCCTGTAATTTTATACTAGTAACTTCTCATAAGTTTGTGTTAATTTCCTTTTCAATAAAAATCTTGGTTTTGCTTACATCCAAACCACCTATCTACCCGAATCTTTTCTGTATCGCCGCCTGTACCTAAGTCTGGTGTCTAGAACCCAGGGGCGTGGGAGCGATTCGAACCACTCACAAACAGTCAGGGGCATAACTGACTGGGCGCGCACACCAACCACACCACACCACCCCCTACAGACTTCATGGCTGGTTCACTCTCCACTTGACTAAATGAGTGCAACTGCAACAATTGTGAAGAAGCTCGACACCATCTAGGACAAAACACGCCGCTTGTTCGGCACTTCATCCACTAGCCTACCATCTACAAGATGCACTGCTGCAACTTGCCAAGGTTTCTTCTTCAACATTTCCCAAACACACAACTCTACCACTTGGAAGGACAAGGGCAGCATGCGCATGGGAACACCACCACTTCCAAGTTCCCCTCCAAGTCACACACCATCCTGACTTGGATATATATTGCTGTTCCTTCAACACCCTGGGTCAAAAACTTGGAACTCCCTATCTCACAGCATTGTAGGAGCACCTTCACCACAATGGACTGCAGTGATTCAAGAAGAAGGCCGACCACCACCTTCGCAAGGGAAACTAGGGATATTCAATAAATGGCAGTTTTGCGAACAAAGCCCACATCCCAAGAATGCATATTTAAAAAAAATTGGTTCCCTCTGAATTTGGCTGACAGTCTCTTTCTGAATTTGAGCGGTCTGGTACCCAAAATCCTGGAAATCCCAGTAACTCGTTTCCCGGATATAGAAACATAGAAACATAGAAGATAAGAGCAGGAGTAGACCATTCGGCCCCTCGAGCCTGCTCCACTATTTAATGAGATCATGGCTGATCATCCAAATTCAGTACCCTGTCCCTGCTTTCTCCCCATATCCCTTTAACCTTAAGAAATATATCTAACTCCTTCTTGAATATATTTAATGAATTGGCCTCAACTGCCTTCTGTGGTAGAGAATTCCACAGGTTCACCACTCTCTGGGTGAAGAAATTCCTCCTCATCTCAGTCCTAAATGGCTTACCCCTTATCTTTAGACTGTGACCCCTGGTTCTGGACTCCCCGGCCATCGGGAACAACTTTCCTGCATCTAGTCTGTCTAGTCCTGTTAGAATTTTATAAGTTTCAATGAGATCCCCTCTCATTCTTCTAAACTCTAGCCAATATAAGCCTAATAAAAAAGGAATGGTTCTGTTCAAATGGGCAATTTACAGTTGGAAAAACTCATGAAGGAGACTATTTGAAAATCGCAAAAGCCTGGGAAGATTTGAGGAACATTGTGAATTTAAAAGCCTTTTACAAGGGATTACATTTGCAACCTTTAATTATTTTATCTACTCAAGGGGTTACATAATATTACGTAGTAGTTACAGCACAGAAACAGGCCAGTTGGCCCAACAGATACATGTTATGCTCCACACGAGCCTCCTCCCATCCCTCTCCATCTAATTCTATCAGCATAACTTTCTAACTCCTTTCTTCCTCATGTGCTTATCTTGCTTCCCCTTTAATGTATCTATGCTATGCTATTCACCTCAACTACTCCATGTAGTAGCAAGCATCTTCAGCCAAAAGTCCCAAGTGAATGATCCCACCCAGTCCCCTCCTGAGGTCTCCATCATCAAAGATGCTAGTGTCCAGCCGATTTGGTTCACTTGATGTGGACATTAAGAAGCAGCTGAGTTCACCAGACATAGCAAAAGCTAATGGCCCTGACAAAATCCTGGCTGTAGTTCTGAAGACAATGTGGAAAATTACCCAGGTATGTTCCATCCATGAAATGTGGGACAAGGTATTCAAGTGTTTGTGAGTAGGAGGAATGGGGAATGGGTCACGCCTTCGAACCAAGGATCAACGGAGTAATGTAATTATCAATTGTTCCTTGTAAACTGCTGCTCAAATACTGCGTGCGGCAAGTCTCACTTATACTTAATAAAAATCATAATTGTTACCAATATGGAGCCAGCTTCAAGCTATTGAACACATAGTCCAAAGGGACTTCAAATTTATTACAGACACCTGCATGTTTAGCACTCAAATGCTGATTAGACGCAATTTTCATGGAGCAGTGTATGTGGGCTCCTCGTACCCACTTCTGGAGTGTGTTGGTGGTATGTTGCAGGATGGCTCAGGTACCAAGGGAGAGGGTGCACAGGTTCTCGGACTGTCACTGGATTTCTGGTGGAGGAGGTCCAGAGGAGGAGTGTTGTCCACGGGGGGAAGGATGCCACTTCGCTCTCCTGTCCCTCTCTCCTGCAGCAGCTGATGCTGCTCTGCCTGGCTTCATGTCCTCCTCCCATTACTCATCCAGACCAAGGGAGACCCCTAACAAGATACCCATGACCACGCACTCCCTTTCTCCTGGTTACTCCTATAAGGTGTCCAGCAAGGTGGAGTAGTACAGCACTTACTCTATTTAGGTGAAGTCCTCAGAGAATTTCCAGAATAAATTTTTCTCGAGTATTGGTGAAGTTTTGGCAAAGTGTCCCAGTAAGTCTCCCAATGTGTTTCAGAGGTCCTCTTCACAGCTCCAGCAGCAAGTGAACATGAAATAGTGATATACCTCTAAGTAATGATTGAAATCCACACCAACACCGTGTTTACTCCCAATCATGGGGTCACTGTTAGGAGAGGGCGTTAGGTCAAGTGCTATCCACCAAAAGCTTGTGCAGCCTCCTTAATGAGCACCATCAGGCAATTTAAGTGGCAATCAGCTGCTTAACAATCCTCTGGGCGGCCATTCCTAGTGCAAGCTTCAACACCTTTATCAAGATGGCGCCTCGCGTTAAACACAGGCTAAACCGGCATTTCAGCTTAAGACCCCATCTTGGCCACCTCAGAGGTTCTTTACCGCCTAAAGTATCCGGGGAAAATCATCCCCTTAGTTCCAGAATGTGGATCCTAACTAAAAGGAGACCCAAATAAACTCTAAAGGGATTGACAGAAACTTCAGTCCAAACATCTGCTCCAGCCAAGGGATACTAATGATCAGCAATGTTCATTAACCCCTCCATCACCTTCCTCATTTGCTTACCTGTCTCTAGTTCCTTTAGCTGGGGAATTACAGAAATTATCTAATTGGTACATATGCTTTTAAGACTTTACTCATTTTGGCCAAAAGAAAGTTTTGAAATGTAAATTGTGCCCCAGTTTGATCATGCTGTCCACAATTGAGATACCACAGGTTTCTCGCACAGGTCTAGGTTCTGCCTTATTATCTACAACATATTACTTATGTACGCCTATTATACCTGAAGCACAGAGTAACTCAAATAGCTCCATTTCCTATTAATTTGCCTGGGCAATTTGCTCTACACTCACTCACCCTCTTCCTGTGGGGTGATAGATAAAGCTTCAGTCAGATTCCTCCATGAGTTTGCACGACTGCCTGTGCTTCCACCCAGATTCTCCAGCCCAGTTTGTTTCGGTCTGGCTCAACTATTTTTCTCCATTTTAGGTACAATGTCTCCATTCTCCTCCTGCCAATTGCTGTCCATTTGCGGGATGCATGTGAAAATGCCTACACAGCACTTTAGATCACGCTGACCAATTCAGAACCTTATCTGTAGGCATGAGAAGGCCTATGAAAAGGCTGATGGACATCACAAACTACATTCTTAACTGGAATCAGCTACTCTCAGCTAGGCTTTTTTGAAGACCACTAAAGTATCCAGAAAAACCTAAATTCCTTTCATGGATAAAATCCCAAATAGTGCAAAATACATGATTAAATTTCCCCCTGTGGACAGTGACCATCCTTCATTTTCTATTTGCTGTTAGTTACTTTCCATATCCAACTAGTATAATGTATCCCACTGTTTGCTGAGTGTTCTATTCTATGCATTTCACTTGTCTCTCAGTTCTCCTATCCTGTTTTATTTCTTCTGTGTTTTTCCTCTGGCAAAATTCTCATTAGTTTCAACATAGTGTTTGTTATGTTCATTAATAACTAGTAGTTTTTATTAAGAACAGCTAGCTTTTGCTAGACACTTTATTGAGCACATGTGGACTATGTACAGTATCTGTAGAGGCCTCCATCTTGACTGCTGCCTTGTGGGTAGCCTAGTGCATCCTGGGTAGCCCACTCTTATATACATACAGCACCACCTAGTGTACCATTCCAGAATGACAGGTTACTGATCATTACATCCCCTTTTCTTTGAGGTTAAACAAAATCAGTATCAATCAATATCAATCAATAACAACATAAACATCTTCAACAGTCAATACATTTTCAATGTAGTTTTCTTTGTACTCAAAGATTAAGTCTATCAGGCTTTTTTACTTCACGTGTGGATCTTCTCAGCACAGGTAAGTCTGATGTGTTTTCATGAGAGCCTGTATGTGTATTTGTGTTAGATTGTTCTGGTGGTGAGTGACAAGATTCAGTTGCGGCATTGTCATCGATTTGCTCTTCGATAGCCTCTTGTGTTTTTAGGAGGGAACAGCGGTTCCTCCTGAGAATCTGTCCTTCCTCAGTTCTAACAGTGTATGACCGTGGTCCTACTTCCTCAAGAACTGTAGCTTTCCTGTTCCATGCATCTGGATCCTCAATCCTGACAACATCAACCCTTGTCAATGGCTTCAGAGTTTTGGATGACTTGTCATAGTATGATTTCTGTTTCAGCTTTAACAGTTGAAGTCTCTGTCTCAGTTCCTTACTCTGCTTTTCTTTTGCACAGCAGGGTAGCATGGTACGCAACTTGCAACCCATTAGGAGTTCAGCAGGTGAAGAACCAGAGTCTAAAGGTAAGGCTCGGTAGCTCAGCAGGGCGAGATAAGGATCAGACTTGCTTTCTGTTGCTTTATTCAGTAGCTGCTTGAGAACTTGAACACCTTTCTCTGCCTTACCATTCGACTGAGCATACAAAGGGCTGGATGTGATGTGTTGAAAGTCATAATGTGCTGCAAACTGTTGCCACTCCTTACAGTTGAAGCACGGACCATTGTCGCTAACGGTAATCCTGGGAATTCCATGTCTGGCGAAGATGGATTTCACATGCATTATGACACTGCTTGCTGTGGTGCTTGAGAGCAGCGCCATCTCAAGATAGTTAGAATAGTAGTCAATCACTATTAGATAGTCTTTACCATTTAAATGAAAAAGGTCCATACCAACCTTTTGCCATGGTGCTGTTGGTATGTCAGCTACTATCATTGGTTCCTTTGCTTGTTTGTTTTGGTGTTTCTGACATGTCTCACATTTGCCTATCATGTTCTCAATGTCCTTATTTATGCCAGGCCAATAAACAGTGTCTCTTGCTCTCCTTTTGCATTTTTCAATTCCGAGGTGTCCCTCATGAATCCTTTTGAGCATGTCTTGACGTAGAGCCTGTGCAATTACTATTCTGTTCTGTTTTAGTAATAGTCCACTTGCGACACTCAATTCTGACCTTATGTGAAAATATTTTGGACAGGAACCTTTTGGCCAACCATGATGAATGTTCTCTATTACTGTTTGTAATACTGTATCTTTTACTGTTTCTTCTGCTATTTGCTTTGATTTTGTGTCTGGCACAGGCAGCGCAGTAGTGACCATACTCACATGAACATCCACGTCTTCTTCAGTAGAGCTCAATGACTCATTGTGGGTGCTCGGGATAGTGCATCTGCTAACACTATGTATTTGCCTGGTGTGTAGATCAGTTCAAAGTCATATCTTTGCAGCTTCATCATGAGTCGTTGAATCCTTGGAGACATCTCATTCAGGTTCTTTTTTATGATGGCAACCAGTGGGCTGTGGTCTGTCTCAACTGTGAAGGTGGGAAGTCCATATATGTAGCCATGAAACTTTTCTAGTCCAACTACCAAGCCTAGACATTCCTTTTCAATCTGGGCGTATCGACACTCAGTATCAGTCATAGACCTGGAGGCATAGGCAACAGGCTTCCAATCTTCACCCTCTGCTTGCAGCAAGACCGCATCTAGGCCATCTTTTGATGCATCCGTTGACACTTTGATTCTTTTTGTTGGGTCAAAGAAGGTGAGTACAGGTGTGGTTGTCAGCACTGTTTTGAGGTTTATCCACTCTTGTTCATGTCTTTCTGTCCATGCGAACTCATTTGTTTTACCTAGCAGGCCTCGCAGACAGGCTGTCTTGGCTGACAAGTTAGGAATGAACTTTCCAATGAAGTTTATCATCCCCATGATGCGTAACACTCCTTTTTTGTCAGTGGGTCGGGGCATTTTGAGTATGGCGTTTACTTTTTCCATATCTGGCTCTATTCCTTTACCAGATAGATTATCTCCTAGGAAAGTGACTTCCTGGACGCCAAACTGACACTTGGCTTTGTTGAGCTTCAGTCCATTCCGGCGTATGCTCTGTAGCACTTTAGTCAGTCTCTCATTGTGTTCTTTCAGTGTGGAGCCCCAGATGATGATGTCATCAACATACACCCGAACTGCTTCCAGACCTTCAATTATGTGTTCCATCGCTCTATGAAAGATTTCAGATGCAGATATTATCCCAAAAGGCATTCTGAGGAAACAATACCTGCCAAATGGTATGTTGAAGGTACAGTATTTGGTGCTCTCTGTTGAATCCGTGATTCTTAAAGTATGATGTTTTCCAATAACTACACGGAGGCTGTAACTTAACAATCAACAGGTGTTTACTGGAGGAGGGTAGTCTAAAGACTGACAGTACAGAGGCATGCTCAAGGCTTATGTACAGGTGTGGTCACTGCCGGTACTACAGTATACAGGAGCTGTGAAAGTAGTTCTCTCTTAAAGGTACATACACTACACTCTCTTCATCCAGTTTTAGTTGCTAAAATCCTTGTGAGGC
Source organism: Somniosus microcephalus (assembly GCF_052327205.1). Classification (NCBI taxonomy): domain Eukaryota; kingdom Metazoa; phylum Chordata; class Chondrichthyes; order Squaliformes; family Somniosidae; genus Somniosus; species Somniosus microcephalus. The sequence goes on along the minus strand of NC_140999.1, from coordinate 126,743,088 downwards.
ATCGAGCTTTGTAAAGTATCTGGCACCTGACATTTCACTGGTGATTTATTCTCGCTTGGGAATCTGGTAGTGTTTACGTTTTATGTTTGCATTTAAGTCCTTTGGATCCATGCATATTCTTAGATCATTGTTCTTTTTCTTTACACATACCATGGAGTTAACCCAGTCTGTTGGCTCTTCGACTTTCCTGATGACTCCTAGTGTGGTCATTCTGTCCAGTTCATTCTTGAGCCGGTCACGCAGGGGTGTTGGAACTCTTCGTGGAGCATGTACCACTGGCTGAACATCCTCCTTTAGCTGGATCATGTAAGTGAATGGTAGAACTCCAAATCCTTTGAACACATCCTGGAAATTATTCACTACAGAATCCACCGAGTCATCTGGTCTGCTTATGGCACAGTTTATACGGTAGACTCTCTTGACCAGTTCTAAGTCCTCACAAGCTTTGTCACCCAGTAGTGAATCAAGTCCTTCAGCACAACAGAAAACATGAGATGATGCACTTTGTCTTTGATTGTCACTTTAAATCTGCATACACCTAAGCTATCTATTTTTTGTCCATTATAGTCCTTCAGTAGTACTGACTTTTTCTGTATTTTGGGCTTTTCTTTCATATTGTTAATGCCACTCATACTGATTAAGTTCGCTTTTGCCCCAGTGTCTACTTTCAATGTAACTAATGCTCCATTTACCTGCAGTGGGATCATCCATTTGTCCTCTTTTACTGCATTAACTTTATGTTCAGCATTGTTTATGTGGTGTATGTAACCTGTTCCACCTTAAGAGAACTACCTTAAGAGATGTACTACTTTCTCTTGGCTGCTGTATACTGTAATACCGGTGGTGACCACACCGGTATATAAGTGTTGTGTAGGGATTTGCTGGGCAGTTCAGCCCTGACCTCCGAATAGTAAAGACCTGTTAAAAGTTATTCTTGTTGTCTGTGTCCAGTGATTGATCATAAGCATAACTGGGACACACAGACTCAACAGTGGCGACGAGTCCGATCTTACCCTGCGGCAGTTTTACATCCAAGGCAGTTTCGTCCTCAGAACGGGCGTCGAGAAGAGGCATCCGCCCTCATCATCCTGCTGAGCACCATCGCACGGGAGCATCGAGAACCCGGGTTAAAAAGAAAAATTCTGGCCACGAAGCCCTCCATCAGCGACAGGCAGTGATCATCCCTTCTACCACGGTGGTGGGTAAGCCGATCAGCGACACGAGCAGAAAGTCGGCCGTGTTGGCTGTGGAGTAGGGGAGGGAAAACGGAGGAATAAGGGCGGAGAACTCAACCACGGCCGGTAAAAAGGGCCGGGCTGCAATCGAGGCCGAGAGGCGCAGCGACTGGGGCAGCTTAAGGCACGAGAGCCGCGGAGAACTCAAACGCAGCCGGTGTAAAGGACCGGGCTGCAAGCGGGGCTGCGAGGCAAAGCAGCGTCGGGGAATTGAGAACCGCTGGGGAGGCGAGAACGGCAGCAGCACGGCAATCGCCATTGCGGCCAGCGGGGGAAGAAGGCAAACGCGGGAATCCGCCATTGTAGTCGGCAGGGGAAGAAGACGAGCGCGGGAAAGACCGCCAAGCACGGGAAGCCACCATTTTAGTAGGCGGGGGAAGAAGACAAGCGCGGGAAGCCGCCATTTTGAGAAAAAGAAAATTTTAAAACTTGCAAGGATGCCTAAACATGGGAACATTAATACCTTTATAGCGATATCGAAGATTGGACCACGTATGTAGAATGCATGGAAGTTTATTGTAAAGCAAATAAGGTACCAGATGATGAGAAAGCACTAACCTTATTAACCTCAATGGGTGCGAAGACATACGGGCTATTGAAGCACCTTCTATCACCAAATAAACCGGCGGATCAGACTTTTGCGAATATTGTTACTGTCCTGAAAAATCATTTAAACCCCACGCCGCTGATGATAGCGGAACGATTTAAATTTTACAGAAGAACGCAGCTGAAAGACGAAAGCAACGCTGAATTTTTAATTGAACTGCATAAGCTATCGAAGTACTGTTAGTTTGGAACAGGACTAGCAGATGCGCTGAGAGATAAATTTGTGTGTGGATTGTTAAAAGAAGGAACACAAAAGCGACTGCTTGAGGAGAATGATCTTACGCTTGATAAAGCTGTCACTATTGCAGCATCGCAAGAAGCCGCAGCGAGAGGCACGGCGGAAATGCAGCTACGGTCACCGGAACTCAGCACCAATCAAATGGTCTTGGGTACAGTAAAATGTTATCATTGTGGAAAGACAACGCACGATCAGAACCAGTGCTGGTTCAAAAATCAGGAATGCAGAAAATGTGGCAGGCTTGGGCACATAGCTAAAGTATGCCGGTCAGGAAAGAAGACCAGCAACAAAAAGTCACCGCAGGAAAAGTACAGAAAGGTACACAAGGTGACAGAGAACAGTTCGAATGAACAGAAGTCAGATTCAGACTCCAGCAGTAATGAACTGGGTAGTCTAAGAGTACACAATGTTGGTAAGGAAGCAAACCTCCAAACAATTTGGGTCACACTTCAGATAGCAGGAGTCCAAGAGAAGATGGAATTGGACACTGGATCGGCATTGACGGTCATGAATAAGCAAGATTACAAAAGGTTATTCCCATATATTCCCCTACGGGATACAGAGATTGTATTGAAAACATACACGGGGCAAAGAGTATACCCCATCGGGAAGATAGAGGTAAAGGTGGTCCACAAGGGCAAAGAAAGCCGAGGAATGGACTTATATGTGCTGCCTGAGGGAGGTCCACCACTACTGGGATGGGAGTGGATTAGGAAAATAAATATGGACTGGCATTCCTTAAAAGCACTAACGGTAGATTCCGGTAAAAAAAGATGTCAAACCTAAACGATTGTCCAGAATATTGGACGATGCTAAAGAGGTGTTCCAACAGGGACTGGGAACACTGAGAGGAATTACGACAAACATCAAGGTTGAAGAACATGCAAACCCGAAATTTTTCAAAGCCAGACCGGTACCTTATGCGATACAACCTGCTGTGGAAGCTGAGCTGGAAGGGCTAGAACGTTCAGGAGTACTGTCTAAGGTAGACTGGAGTGAGTGGGCTACGCCCATTGTTCCCGTCATGAAGCGTTCATCGAGCAACAAGCCGGGGGAACCGGGGAAGGTTCGCATCTGGGGAGATTTCAAGATCACTGTTAATCCGGTGCTTCACACGGTGCAGTATCCGCTTCTGCGGATTGAGGATATCTTCGCTTTGTTGTCTGGCGGGAAACACTTCACCAAGATAGACCTGGCGCAGGCGTACTTACAGATGGAAGTTGAGGAAGAGTCACGCCAGTATCTCACGATCAACACGCATAGAGGCTTGTACCGGTATAATAGACTGGTTTTTGGAGTGGCATCGGCTCCAGCAATTTGGCAGAGGGCCATGGAGCAGGTATTACAGGGAATTCCAGGCACACAATGTTACCTGGACGATATTCTGATTACAGGAGATGATGATGAGGAACACCTTGCAAATTTGGAACTGGTGCTCACCAGATTGAAAGAATATGGACTTCGAGTTAATCACCAGAAATGTGAGTTCTTTCAGAAGCGGATCACGTACTGTGGTCATGTCATTGACCAGGAGGGGCTTCATAAGTCTCCTGACAAGATTGAAGCTGTTGTGAAGGCTCCCGCTCCGGATAATGTATCCCAGTTGAGGTCGTTCCTAGGGTTGATTAACTTTTACCATAAGTTTCTGCCAAATTTATCCACGGTGCTGCACCCGCTGAACGCTCTTTTGCAGAAGGGAGTACCATGGAAGTGGAGCGAGGACTGTAAGAGGGCCTTTCGCAAAAGCAAGGCATTGATCACCTCAGAGGAAGTGTTGGCTCACTTCAACCCAACGCTGCCTATTCGTTTGGCTTGTGATGCTTCTCCATATGGTATTGGGGCAGTAATCTCACACAAGTTGCCAAATGGCCTGGAGAGGCCAGTCGCGTTCGCATCCAGATCATTGCCCTCCGCGGAGCACAACTATGCTCAGATAGATAGGGAGGCTCTCAGCCTTGTGTGGGGAGTAAAGAAGTTTAATCATTACCTGCAGGGCCAAAAGTTTACGCTTCTGACAGACCACGAGCTGTTGGTATCCATTTTTAACCCTAAGAAGGGCGTTTCGGTGATGACAGCACAGAGACTCCAGAGATGGTCCCTTTTCCTAGGGGCACATCAATATCAGATTGAATTCAAAGGTACAAAGCAGCATGGTAATGCTGATGGGCTGTCGCGCCTGCCACTACCTACAGAGGAGGAGGCACCGACGGTTGACCCTGTTGAGTTATTTCACTCGACCATCATCGAATGTTTACCAGTCACCAATGCAAGTATTGAAAGAGAAACCAGGAACGACCCGACACTGTCCCGGGTCTACGAAGTGACAGTGAAGGGATGGCCAGCACATGGTGATCCACTGTTACCGGCATTCTCAGCAAGACGAGAACAGCTGTCCGTCTGTCAAGGAACATTGATGTATGGAACAAGGGTGATTATTCCTCCTAAGTTAAGAGAGAGAGTTCTAAAGGAACTGCATGAAGGTCATCTGGGGGGAGTCAAGATGAAAAGCCTTGCTAGGGCTTATATGTGTGGTGGCCGGGTATCGACCAACAGATAGAGGATCTGACGAAAAGCTGCTCAGGGTGCCAAAAAGTGCAAAATGCACCTCCGATTGCACCGCTGCATCCATGGGAATGGCCTTCAACCCCATGGCAACGTGTACATATTGACTTTGCTGGTCCATTCATGGACTCCATGCTTTTAATTACGGTGGACGCACATTCTAAATGGCCAGAAGTGATTAAGATGACTACCACTACCTCGGAAAAGACGATCGCGGTGCTAAGAACAATATTTGCAAGAAATGGATTGCCAGAACAAATATGTTCAGACAACGGACCGCAGTTCGTGTCAGAAGAATTCCAGAAATTCATGAAGAAGAATGGGGTGAAACATTATACCTCTGCCCCATATCATCCGGCTACAAACGGGTTGGCCGAGAGATTTGTACAAACTTTCAAAAAAGCAATAAAGGCCATGAGCGAAGATCAGATTCCACTACAACACAAGGTGGACAAATTCCTACTGGCATATCGAAACGCCACTCATGCAGTGACAAACCAAAGTCCTGCCATGATGTTCTATAACAGGAGGTTGCGGTCCAGGTTGGACTTGTTAAAACCAAATGTGCGGAGGGAAGTTGAAAACAAACAGTTCCAGCATATAAATAACAAGACCACTCGGAGTTTCGAAATAGGACAACCAGTGTTAGCCCGGGACTATAAAAACGAGAAATGGCAATCTGGAACAATTCGGGCCAGACAAGGACCCCTGATGTACACGGTAGATATTGGTGAAAATGTAATACGGCGTCATGCTGACCAACTGGTAGAATCGAGAACAAGGGTCGAACCCATGGTTACGGCAGAGACAACCGTGGAAGAAGTTAGTGAACCTGAAGCATCTACCTCAGAAGTGAATGTACCTGATGATGATGTCCAATCCATAAGAGACCAACTAGATGAGTCACCCCAGCAACGAGAATCAGAGACCCCTGAAAGGTGTTATCCAACTCGAATCAGGAGGCCTCCTCAGAGACTGAATCTTTGAACTGTTTTGCATGAAGTTGTATATATATATATGTTATTATGTTATGTTAAATGGGGATATAACTGTTAGGCTAAAAAGAGAGGATTGTGGTGTATGTAACCTTTTCCACCTTAAGAGAACTACCTTAAGAGATGTACTACTTTCTCTTGGCTGTTGTATACTGTAATACCGGTGGTGACCACACCGGTATATAAGTGTTGTGTAGGGATTTGCTGGGCAGTTCAGCCCTGACCTCCGAATAGTAAAGACCTGTTAAAAGTTATTCTTGTTGTCTGTGTCCAGTGATTGATCATAAGCATAACTGGGACACACAGACTCAACAGTTTATTCCTGAGGGCTGCACATTTTCTGTATCCTTTTTGATATTGTCACATGACACCATTCCTACAAAACATGTCTCACTTAAATCAGTGTCCTCAATTACATTAACTCATTGCCCTTTCTTAGTTTTTACTTTTGAAAAGCATTGTTTGGCAAAGTGATTCTTTCCATGACATTTTGTGCACATTTTTCCAAACGCTGGACATTGTTTTAACTGGTGTTTGTAACCACAGCGTTTACAATTAAAAATTCCTTCCTCCGATTGCTTTTCACTTCTGTTCTGCCCATGTTTCTTCCCCTTGTAGGACACAGCACCGACAGCAGCACTTACTGCAATCGCATCATCATTGATTTCACTGAAAGTCTTGGCATGCTTTTGAGCTAGCTCGCTAGCTTGGCATATTTTCACAGCAATTTCCAATGTTAGTTCGGTTTCTCTCAACAGACGTTCCCTGACTTTTTTATCATGAATACCAAACACAATCTGGTCACGAATCATGGATGCTTTCAGCTCAGAAAAATTACATGTGCTTTCAGTTTCAGATCAGTCAAAAAGCTATCAAAAAGTCTCATTTTGCTGCTGTGCCTGAGAATGGAAGATGTACCTCTCATAGGTTTCATTGTTTTTGGGAGAACAATGTGTATCGAACTTCTTTAGCACATCGTCTAATTTTTCTCTGTTCTCCTCTGGATTAAATACAAATGTATTAAATACCTCTATCACTTGTGGGCCTGCAACCGTGAGCAGCAACGCTATTTTCCTTGCGTCTGGCTTCATATCGTACCCGATGGCAGCAATGTAGAGTTTGAATTGTTGTTTAAAAGTCTGCCAATTGTAGTCGACATTTCCTGTGAGTTTCAAACGCTCTGGTGGCTTCAAATTCTCCATGTCGCATTGCACAATATTCAGCAGATCTTACCAATCCTTGTACCATGTTATGTTCATTAATAACTAGTCATTTTTATTAAGAACAGCTAGCTTTTGCTAGACACTTTATTGAGCACATGTGGACTATGTACAGTATCTGTAGAGGCCTCCATCTTGACTGCTGCCTTGTGGGTAGCCTAGTGCATCCTGGGTAGCCCACTCTTATATACATACAGCACCACCTAGTGTACCATTCCAGAATGACAGGTTACTGATCATTACAGCGTTGGTATCACCAAGACAGCTGTTGCCTTTTTCAATCAAATTAATCTCAACTGCTTTTCAACGAGGGATGAGAAGACTTTTAATGAACTCCTTTGAGAACTGAATTCCTTTTGCTGCTTTCAAGACTCCTAAGAGTTGTTCTCACCATGGTCCAGTGGCTAAATGCACTGTTGTGTGTGGTACTGAGGCTTACAGGTTAGTAACTTTCCATGGCAAGTTGGGACTAGGGGTTCTAGAATTGGAGCCAGTGCCCCTTGGTTAGTGATGGAAACAACCGCCAGAGTTCCTTTTCCCAATTGCTGTCCAGTGGACTTGCTGGAAAGAATGCGCGTATAGACATCGAATGAGAACAAGATTCGGCTCAGCTGTGACCCCCATGGTTAATTCGACTCTCACGTGAAAAATCACCAGTTAAGCGAAGCAAACACGTGTAGAAAGCACAAATCAGCATCTTCAGGAAAACAGGTTTAAAAGAAGACATTTATATAAACACCTTATCATGTCTGTCAGAAATATGCCAGAAAACCTCAGAGAATTAATTGCTTTGAGGTGCAGTAATTTATGTAAGTAAAAGTAACAGCCATTTTGCACATATAGATCCCATAAACAACAATGAGGTGAATGACCAGTTAATTTGTATATTGGCTCAGGTGTTGGTATCGGCTAAGGGTGAAATGTTGCCCAGAACACCATGAGCACTCATGACTTGTCTTGAATAGCTTTAATGGCATCACCGCCTGCCCTCAGTAACACTGGACTCCAAGTGGTCTCCCTTGTGGCCAGCAAATTGGGACTAGGGGCCCTAGAATTGGAGCCAGTGCCCCTTGGTTAGTGTTGGAAACAACCGCCAGAGTTCCTATTCCCAATTGCTGTCCAGTGGACTTGCTGCAAAAGATGCCTACCCATATATGGGTGGATATGTTGTGTGCCCCCTGTCATTTCTGGTAAAAAATCCCAGAATTGGTGCCTCTGCTGCATTACTTACGCTAGTCCATACAAGTTATGCCTGGAGCCAGCAGAACTCAAGTAGAAAATTTTGGCTAATAATTTTATTTTGGTCAACCCTCCAGATGACACTTAAGCCCATCTGAATGCTAAAATAATTACAAATCTAAAAAGGTTAAATAATTTAAGAGTGCACTGCAACAATAATGAATTTTTAATACTTGTGGGGGCGACCAAAATTAGAGGCCATAAATATAAGATAGTCACTAATAAATCCAATACGGAATTCAGGAGAAATGTCTTTACCCAAAAAGTGGTTAGACTGTGGAACTTGCTACCACAAGGAGTAGTTGAGGCAAATAGCACAGATGCATTTAAGGGGAAGTTAGATAAGCACATGAGGGAAAATGGAATAGAAGGGTATTCTGATAGGGTTAGATGAAAAGGGGTGGGAGGAGGCTTGTGTGGAGCATAAATGCTGGCATAGACCAGTTGGGCCGAATGGCCTGTTTCTGTGCTGTAAACTTGATGTAACTCAATAATTTAAGGAAAAGTTCTTTTTAGGAAGACAAGTACTTTCAACAACTAAGAGATGTTTAGGAAAAGAAAAGGACTACACTTTGCCAATTATCTGTCATTTTATATTTTAAATGGAATGAAAAAAAAATTATTCAAGATGCCCACAATTTCCCCCAATCTCTCTTCGTTCAGAACACTCTGAATGAGCAGATTGGTGTAATTCCTTTCTCAGGAAAATCTTTAATCCAGGACATGCACAGCAACTTCTTAAAGCCATGTGAACCTCCATATAAGCCAGATGGGGAATTTATTTCCTGCAGAATGCTTGTGGTCTTTCCTTCATTTCAATCTTCATGGGGGAATTGAACAAAGGAATTCTTCAAGAAGACCACTTCTGGAACCTCATTGCCACCTGTTCCAATTACTGGAGGGGTTTGCTCAATAATACAAGTCTTATCACAAACTGGGAGTGATCTTCTGCAAGGCACTATCTTTACTGATTTAAAAATACTTAAGTCTCAGTGCAGTGCAGGATGGATGAATTGTGCAAGAAGGATTTCCAAAACTGAATTTACTTCATTATCTGGGATTGATAAGGTAAATAGGGGGGAAAAAGCTTGGATTGTTCTCCTTAGAGCAGAGAAGATTAAGGGGAGATTTAATAGAGGTGTTCAAAATTATATGGGGTTTTGATAGAGCAGATGGGGAAAAACTGTTTTCATTGGCAGGAGGGCCATTAACCAGAGGACACAGATTTAAGGTAATTGGCAAAAAATCCAGGGGGAAAATTATGAGAATTTTTTTTATGCAACGAGTTGTTACGATCTAGAATGTACTACCTGAAAGGGTGGTGGAAACAGATTCAATAGTAACTTTCAAAAGGGAATTAGATATATAGTTGAAACGGTGAAATTTGCAGGGCTATAGCAAAAGAGCAAGGGAGTGGGACTAAATGGATAGCTCTTTCAAAGAGCCGGCACAGACACGATGGGCTGAACAGCCTCCTTCTGTGCTGTATGATTTGGCCCATCACGCCTGTGCCAGCTTTCTGAAAGAACTATCTATTTAGTCCCATTCTACTGCTCTTTTCTTTACCCTTGCAATTTTCTTCTATTTATCCTTTTAAAAGCTATCATGTAATCTGTTTCCACCACAATTGCTGGGCACTCCATATCCTAACAACTCTCTACATAAAACAACTCTAATCTCTCCCTTCATTCTTTTGCCAATGATCTTAAATTTATGCCCTCCAGTCACTGACTCACAAAACAATGGACATATTTTGTTTCCTCTATTTTCCTTGTCCAAACACCTCATAATTTTGAACATCTCTATCAGATCTCCCCCTAACCTTTTTTTTTTCTTCATTCATGGGATGTAGGCATCGCTGGCAAGGCCAGCATTTATTACCCATCCCTAGTTGCCCTTGAGAAGATGGTGGTGAGCCGCCTTCTTGAACTGCTGCAGTCCATGTGGTGAGGGTACTCCCACAGTGCTGTTAGGTGGGGAGTTCCAGAATTTTGACCCAGCAATGATGAAGGAACGGCGATATACTTCCAAGTCAGGATGGTGTATGACTTGGAGGGGAACTTGGAGGTGGTGGTGTTCCCATGCACCTGCTGCCCTTGTCCTTCTAGATGGCAGAGGTTGCGGGTTTGGGAGGTGCTGCCGAAGAAACCTTGGCGAGTTGCTGCAGTGCATCTTGTTGATGGTACACACTGCAGCCACAGTATGCCGGTGGTGGAGGGAGTGAATTTTTCAGGTGGTCGATGGGGTGCCAAATCAAAAATGTTCTAATGAAAAGAGGCCACGTTTCTCCTCATAACTAAAGTCTCTCAACGAGTATCAGCTCTTCTGCACCGTCTCCATTCATTTTGGAGATAGAGACAACTTTTAAAAATCTGGGGTTTTCATTGTCTGAAAACTTGGTTCAAGCCCAGTTTTCAGTCAATTGAAAGCTCGTAATATAAGAATTTATACAGATGCAGCATCCAGGTCATTCTTTGTCATGTCTTTATGTCAGAAAAGTAAAAGCCCATGGGACCCAAGGGAAAGTGGCAAGCTGGATCCAAAATTGGCTCAGTGGCAGGAAACAAAGGGTAATGGTTGACGGATGTTTTTGTAACTAGAAAGCTGTTTCCAGTGGGGTTCCGCGGGGTTCAGTACTAGGTCCCTTGCTTTTTGTGGTATACATCAATGATTTAGACTTCAATGATTAAGAAGTTTGCAGATGATACAAAAATTGGCTGTGTGGTTGATAGTGAGGAAGGAAGCTGCAGACTGCAGGAAGATATCAATGGACTGGTCAGGTGGGCAGAAAAATGTTAAATGAATTCAATCCGGAGAAGTGTGAGGTAATGCATTTGGGGAGGGCTAACAAGGCAAGGGAATACAGAATATATGGTAGGATACTGAGAAATAACAGAGGGACCTTGGAGTCACACAGATCCATGAAGGTAGCAGGACAGGTAGATAAGGTGGTTAAGGCGGCATACGGGATACTTTCCTTTATTAGCCGAGGTATAGAATATAAGAGCAGGAAGGTTATGCTTGAACTATATAAAAGACTAGTTAGGCCACAGCTAGAGTACTATGTACAGTTCTGGTCACCACATCACAGGAAAGATGTGATTACACTAGAGAGAGTATAGAGGAGATTTATGAGGATATTGCCAGGACTGGAGAATTTTAGCTATGAGCAAAGATTGGATAGGCTGTGGCTGGTTTTTTTGGGAACAGAGGAGGCTGAGGGGAGACTTGATTGAGGTGTATACAATTTTGAGGGGCCTAGATAGAGTGGACAGGAAGGACCTATTTCCCCTAGCAGAGAGGTCAATAACCAGCGGGCATCGATTTAAAGTAATTGGTAGAAGGATTACAGGGGAGTTGAGGAGAACTTTATTCACCCAGAGGGTGGTGGAGGTCTGGAACTCACTGCCTGAAAGAGTGGTAGAGGCAGAGACCCTCATCACATTTAAATCGGATGTGCACGTGAAGTGCCGTAACCTACAAGGCTACGGACCAAGAGCTGGAAAGTGGATTAGGCTGGATTGCTCTTTTTCGGCTGGCACAGACACAATGGGTCAAATGGCCTCCTTTGGTGCTGTAAATTTCTATATGATTCTATATGTAAAACATCAAAGGGACTCTGCTGAAGAGACACCTCTGGGTAGCACTGGCACGCAACAACACTCTGATGAGTAAACTTGTTGCCGTGCGAGATGGGGTAAGTATTATTTTTGCCACTTTGTACCACTTTGAGGTACACTTACCATTTAGGTTTGGACTGATACAGATTGATATATTTGATATATTTGTCAAAAAAAAGAGCTGTGGGAAAGCATGAACTAGCAATTGTCAATCAATTGTCTTCAGGGCACATGGTTCAAACTGCATTGTAGGATGCAGTTGTTTGGGCTGGTTTCAGACATATTTTCAGAGACAAATTTCAGTAATCCATTTCTACATCCTGCACATCACTCTAGCACATCAAAGGCTTCACTGGTCGATGCCACCCTCATGCTGCCGTGACCCATGGGTGATAGCATATTGATCTTTCAGAAGCTTGTCAATGAGGTCTTGCACTCACTCCTTTCCCATGAATTACAGACCAAGGAAACTGTCTAGTCAGCAGAAAATTGTAAATGAGGTCATGGCCGTTCCATTAACCCGTTACTGGGTGCCTTGTAAACTCAGCTGATTGCTATAATATGGTAATACCTCTTCCACCAGCAAGTCCTCAAAAAAACAAATAATACAAGTTTCGTACTGTGTAGAGAGGAATACATTTTAACACTACTAACAAAGATTGTAGATGAGGTCAGTGAATAATCTAATCAATTTCTTTCTAACTCCCTCCTCACTCCCTTCATCAATGGTCCAGGACAGAAGCAAAAACAAACACCATAATAGCATTAATGAAACATATTAAACAAACAGAATCTTTGAATTGCTTCTTTTTCAAAGCAATGGCAACTTCTGTTTGTACTCTGCAGGTAAATCCAGGCACACAAAACCTCTATTTACCACAGTGTGTGCTAAATTGTTAAATCATGTATGAATTTGTCTATTCTGACACAACTGCCTCTCCAGTTACTGTTGATATTTCTATATGACTAGATTGGGCACCATGAATACCCACACCTGTTGATGTTTCATTTCTTTAAACTTAATTTGTATATCAGCTGCGGTTCAGTTGGTAGCACTCTTGCCTCTGAGTCAGAAGGTTAATAGTTCACGCCTCACTCCAGAGACTTGAGCACAAAAATCTAGGCTGACACTCCAGTCCCGTACTGAGGGCGTGCTGCACTGTCGGAGGTGCCGTCTTTTGGATGAGACATTAAACCAAGGCCCTGTCTGCTTTCAGGCGGATGTAATAGAACCCGTGGCACTATTTCAAAGAAGAGCAGGGGAGATTTCCCTGGTGTACTGGCCAATATTTATCCCTCATCCAGAATCACTAAAAACAGATTAATTGGTCATTATCACATTGCTGTTTGTGGGAGCTTGCTGTGCACAAATTGGCTGCCGTGTTTCCTACATTACAACAGTGACTACACTTCAAAAAGTACTTAATTGGCTGTAAAGCACTTTGGGATGTCCTGAGGTCGTAAAAGGCGCTATATAAATGCAAGTCTTTCTTTTTTTTAATTCAAAATTCTATGAAATTTTTGTTTTACCAAAGACCTTGGGGGTCAAATGGGTCTTGGGCAGTAGCGCAAAATGGGCAATAGCAAATTGTCCCCTATTTTACATCCTGTCTGGTTTGCTTTCCTGTTGACTTCAATGGAAAAGAGGATCGGGTAGAGTGGGAAACGGGCGACCGATTCGCTACCGCCCGTTCTGCGCTACCACCCAAGACCAATTTCACCCCTTTCATTTTTTGTGTGAGAAAGTTCTAGATCCAAAATTAAAATAACCCAATCGAATAAGGCACCTGCCTTTCAAGATATCAAAATGGCGATGTATACCTGAAAAATTTGAAGCTTTGAGGTGCATATGAAAATACAAATGGGATGTGGTGGTGTGTGGAAAATACATCACTTGTGAAATCAGATCTCAAGCTTGGTCATATGCCATCTCTACCCTGTAAGTATTTTCTATTTATATCAACATTTACTATAGAACCCATGTACTTTTTGCAACATCCTTACTGTTGTTCCTTTTATTCTACCTAAACCATTTTTTCTCAAGGCTGACACTTGACATTCCTTTTTCAAGCTGGACTCTAATCTGTAAATACTGGTACCTGTACAACACATTTGAGTATTTAGTAGCTCCACAATAAGCATATTGGACAGTCAACTTTGAAACAAAATCAAAATGGTGCGGATGCTGGGAATCTGCAATAAAACATAAAATGCTGGGAAAACTCAGCAGGTCTAACTACTGCCCCTTGACATTCAACGGCATTACATCGCAGGTCAGGCAGCATCTGTGGAAAGAGAAACAGAGTTAACGGGCTGGATTTTGTCAATGGGGGCGCATTGAGGGCGGGACTGCTGGTTTTGGGGTTTTAGTCCCGCCCCCAATGAGGTCCGGCCAACCCACGCTACTTTCCCTTGATTGACCTTGTTAAGCCCGCCCTGCAGGCTTAGCTGGCCAATTAAGGGAAAGCCGGTGACAAAGGACATCAGCTGACACTCTTTGTTCTAAGGTGAGTCCTTGTACTGAAGACTCACCGAACCTCTTTTCTCAGCAGAATTCAGATGGCTGCTGCATCTGAGAATGCAGCAGCCATTCTGTCATCTCTGCCGTTGAGATGAGGCACCTCCGGATCCCCAAACATTGAAGCTTGCAGGAAGAAGCAAAGGTAAGTAAACTTTTTCTAATACTTTACAATCACCTCTCATACTTACACTTGTACCCATCACTCACCTCTACAGCGCACTTTTTGATCCCTCTCACCCCCGCAGACCCACTGCTCGCTTCGCTGACCCTGGCGAGGTTCACAGCCATCGGGAAGCCCGCACTTGCAGGGGTAAAATGGGGATAATCCTCTTAACTGTCTGTTAACTACCTGTTAACAGGCAGTTAGATGGCTGTAATCCCTTTCCTGCCTCAAGGAGATGGGTCCCTGTACGACTCGGGGACCCGCCTCCCGGGAAGATGGCACTGAGGCGAGTTGGGAACGGAGTTGGTACCCGCTCCCAGTTTCTGCCATTGTCCCGGCAGTCCCGCCTCCATACCCGCCTCCCCAGGGCTGGCAAAATTCCCCCCCAATGTTTCAGGTCGATGACCTTCATCAGAACTGCTGAAAGGTCGTCGATCTGAAATGTTAACTTCTCTCTCCACAAATGCTGCCTGACCTGCTGAGTGTTTCCAGTATTTTATGTTTTTAAGTCAACTTTGAAATCTGCTTGACTCCATTCTGAAATGGTATTTGTACATGAGCTCGTCCTGGAAGCTGAGCTTTACTGCTCTTATCTAAGTTATTTGGCTGAGGGATCAAACTGTGGGGATCTCATCATACAGTGGTCAAGTGAACCTCATAAGTTAAATAAACACAGGCACTGATCCCTTATGTGAATTTCTGTGTGTTCGACCAAATTTCTCTCAGGAGGAGATGGGGAGCGGGTGGGGAGGGATCAAGCTCATTACAGCCTTGGTCCAAACATGGACAAAGGAGCTGAATTCCAGAGGTGAGGTGAGAGTGACTGCCCTTGACATCAAGGCAGCATTTGACCGAGTGTGGCATAAAGGAGCCCCAGTAAAACTGAAGTCAGTGGGAATTGGGGGAAAACTCCCCACTGGCTGGAGTCATACCTACCACAAAGGAAGATGGTTGTGGTGGTTGGAGGTCAATCATCACAGTGCAGGACATCGCTGCAGGAGTTCCTCAGGGCAGTGTCCTAGGCCCAACCATCTTCAGCTGCTTCATCAATGACCTTCCCTCCAACATAAGGTCAGAAATGGGGATGTTTGTCGATGACTGCACAGTGTTCAGTTCCATTCGCAACTCCTCAGATAATGAAGCAGTCCATGCCCGCATGCAACAAGACCTGAACGACATTCAGGCATGGGCTGATAAGTGGCAGGTAACATTCGTGCCACAGAAGTGCCAGGCAATGACTATCTCCAACAAGCGAGAGTCTAACCACCGCCCCTTGACATTCAATGGTACTACCATTGCCGAATCCCCCACCATCAACATCCTGGGGGTCACCATTGACCAGAAACTTAACTGGACCAGCCACATAAATACTGTGGCAACAAGAGCAGGTCAGAGGCTAGGTATTCTGCAGCGAGTATCTCACCTCCTGACTCCCTAAAGCCTTTCCACCATCTACAAGGCACAAGTAAGAAGTGTTATGGAATACTCTCCACTTACCTGGATGAGTGCAGCTCCAACAACACTCAAGAAGCTCGACATCACCAGGACACAGCAGCCCGCTTGATTGGCACCCCATCCACCACCTTAAACATTCACTCCCTCCACCACCGGCGTACCGTGGCTGCAGTGTGTACCATCTACAAGATGCACTGCAGCAACTCGCCAAGGCTTCTTTGGCAGCACCTCACAAACTCTCGACCTCTTCTACCTAGAAGGGCAAGGGCAGCAGGCGCATGAGAACACCACCACCTCCAAGTTCCCCTCCAAGTCACACATCACCCTGACTTGGAAGTATATCGTTATTGGGTCAAAATCCTGGAACTCCCTCCCTAACAGCACTATGAGAGTACCTTCACCACATGGACTGCAGCGGTTCAAGAAGGCGGCTCACCACAACTTTCTCAAGGGCAACTAGGGTTGGGCAATAAATGCTGGGCTTGCCAGCAACGCCCACATCCCATGAATGAATAAAAAAATGCTCTACTGACCATCACCATTAAAAAAGGCAAATTAAAACAATGCAGCTTGTCCTGTGAAAACTCTGGAGCTGAATCTTATGCTTATCACAGCTTGTTGCTCTAGGACTATGTTCTCTTCCATGGGAATTGCAACAAAAATTAAACATAAGAAGGGTAGAGTTTCCACTTTGGGAACAATCGGAAAACTGGGCGCAAATTGCGCGGGTTAGGTTACAGTTCAAGTCTCTGCTAAAATTAATTTGCATAAGCACAAATGTAAAATCTTCCATGAATCAGCGTAATCAGGCACCATAACAGAACGTAATCATTTTTTTTCCTTTGAATTTAAAATATAAGCCCGTATTTTCCGATCGGAGGCTTCCTGCGTGCGGAGGCTTCCGATCTGGAAAAAATCTACGGACTTACCTGAGGGCTCCCGAGGTGCATATACTTCCATTCCTGGGCCTCCCCAAACTCGAAATGTGCAGGGCCCACGTATCCCAGAGGCGCAGGCAGTTCGCAAGTGCCCCTGGGATCACATGGGCCATGGGGAGCCAGCAGGAGAAGGGAATCTCCCTTCATACACTTGACAGATAGACCTGTCAAATATATGAATGGAGATCACCCCAAAAACACTGTAAAACATTAAATAAATTTAAAAAAAACTATCACATTTTTAAATGAGTTGAAACTACAATAAATTAAATATTTTAAACAAAAATGTAAGTTTTTGAAAAAAATAATTAAAGTTTTTTACGAGGTTAAAAATAAATTTACCTTTTTTAAAAGTATTTTTAAATTATAAATGGATGAAAAGATTTTTTTTTTAACTTTTTTCAACTCTTATGCTGGTAAAAGCAGGCCTTACTGCTTTTACCAGGCGTAAGATTTCTAAGGGTTTTCTGCGGGTGGAGGGTCTCCAGAAAGCGGAACTATCCACCCGCAGAGGCCCTTCTCTGGAGCGCACAGGCGTCCAATCTGTCGAGAGCATTCTTGACAGATCGGAAATGCCGATTTTCAGCGTATGCGCTTGGCATGCCTGAAACCGCCATTTCCAGTGTCCCTACGGGTGTGTACACAGCCCGTACACACCCGTAGGCATCGGAATATATGACCCATCATTTTTGTATTTAGGAGTGGTAACTTGGTGCAGTTTTATTAATACAGTGAAAATGGGATTATCACAAAAAATAATATTTTAACTAAAAGTGTCCAGTCCTCCATCTATGAGTAACTTGATTTTAAATCACTGAGAATGACTTAAACAAACTATACTGAAACATTTACTGGTTTTGTTGGTGTACACGAGTCAGCTACTTAGTAAATTGAATATTTTTTAAAATGTAAAAACTTTTAAAACATGCCTACTAGTGCCTGTGTTCCTAAGAAAACTAGCTCAATTTGAAGAGCTTCCGCAAACTGGCACAATCAGCGGAAACTCGACATCCTCGTTATTTCAATCTGGGCGTGTGGCCAGTTTGTTGGGTGGGGCCGGCTTCAGGCAAAACGATTTTTAAACCAGCGTTAAAGATCGCAGAAACTCCATTTATGCTTGATGCAACTTACGTTTAAAATTCCGCTATCTTTTACGCTGGTTCGGCCGATATCACCCAGATTGTGCTGATAAAACAAGCTCAATCTAGCAGAAACTGTACCCCAAGGTATCCGGAAGGAGCCCTCCTTTCAACTTGTTTTTTTTTTATTTGTGCTGCCATTTAAGTAATATTTTATTTTTAAGTTTTCTGAAGCTTTATCACTGCCAAAACCATAGTACTGAATTTTATTTGAAGTGCCAGTTTAAATAGCATCTAATAACTGATTTATATTCAGCAGTATCACAATGACCTTCAATTGAAATCCTCAAAACAATTTTTCAGTTGATGCATTAAATAACACTTATCGCATCTTTGTGCCTACAGCCTAAGTAAAAAATGGTTGCAAATGGGATTTATTAAATAAAACTAGCTGGTAAACAATAGTGCATCATAGCACTGTGCGTAGAGGGACAACTTCTGTAATATTCAACAGATAAATATGTAACAGAACAGTTTGATAAATAGAATGGCATATTAAAATGTCCCAATATTAATATATTTCACATTAAATATTTACAAAACTACAAACACATTACAAGCATAATGTTTAAAACATACCACCTATACAAAAACAATTTAAAATCTGTTAAAATGCATTTTAATATTTTAGATTTGGAATTTAATCGATCTATCATTTGTATGTCCTGAAGGCTAATCTAATTTCACAGTTAAAATGGTTCTCTATTACTAGCATACAGCAATTCATAAACACTGAATTTCACTCGAGTGGCTTTGTATCAGTCATAAATACAGACAATAAAAAACTGCTGACAAAAAAAATGAAAATGATACTTAGCATAATCAAAGGGACTTGCATCTATCTAGACATTATTCAGACAACAAAAGTTTGCACTAACATAGTCCTCATGTACAGGAAGGCATATCATGGCATTTTACAGTAAAGGAGGAGAGGGAAATGGTGAACACTGACCACGGAGAAAGAGGAGAGAAATGGAAAGGCAAGGATTTGAGCCGAGGGCATCATCGAAAAGGAAGGCAAGCAGAGAGAGGGGGCAAGGTTCAATATTGAGAGATCCTCCTAAATAATCCACAAGTGTATCACTGGAGTTGATAAAATGATTGGGGGAACAGTTTGCTGTTTCTACTAAAATCATAACCAAAATTTATTGGAGCAATCACAGAGGTTCATTTTAAATGGAATTTAAATTGGGCGGATTCTGCAATGGGAAGTGATCCACTCCTCCAGGTTACTGCCCAGGCAGCAGCAGCGTTGAAATTGACCCCCATTATTTCCAGTTACTTTCTCTGTTTTGCTCCTAGGCTAAAAACATTAGGCATCATACAGTACAAAAGCAAAATACTGCGGATGCTGGAAATCCAAAATAAAAATAGAAAATGATGGAAATACTCAGCAGGTCAGGCAGCATCTGTGGAGAGAGAAACAGAGTTAACGTTTCAGGTCGATGACCCTTCGTCAGAACTGGAAAAAGCTGGAAATGGAACAGGTTTTTAAGCAAGTGCAGGGGCAGGCATCATACAGTGTTCAGTCATACCTGTACCATTTAGCAGATCATATAGAAAAGCATTGCATCACATGAAACAGCCTTACATTACCATAGACCAACTGGACATCTCAAAGAATAAACAGAACACAGGCCTACAACGAGTGAGAATTGTCCTCATTTTAGCAAGAAGCTGCCATACTATTCTGCAGTTTCTATCAGAATCTTCTGCAACATTCTGACATGTTCTTAAAAAAAACTGAAGCAAATGCAATGGTTTAAACAATGTGACTAATAAGATTCCTCATGAGGTTCAGGACCAATACCACAAAGCTATAACTCTGGGTGAGTAGGGAGTATCTGAATCTTGATACATGTGGCACCATGACATGGGACAAGCTAGATGGACCAGCTGATCTTTTCCTGACCAACATTTTCATACATTTATATGTAATACTGTAAACAGCAATAGTAAGCATATCTAAGGCTATAAACTGAATGTAAAGAAAAGGAGCCAGAGTAACATGTTGCACTCCTTGATGAATGAAGCTGATGTCAATAGAAAGTATAATGTAGCATCAGAATATTAGAGGGAATTTGGCTCATCAAGCTGTGCCACTGGGGTGAATTTTATCCCCCAAAATCGAGTGGGTTGGGGGTCGGGTCAGATGTTAAAATTTTTTAAATCTCAAACCCAACATGCCTCCAACCCGCCCACATCCGGGTTTAATGGAGGCGGGACAAGGAGCAGGCAGCCAACTCGCTCCCAGGAGCTGGGTTGGCAATTTAAATATTTAACTGAGGCTGGCAGCTTCTGATTTAACCTGTTTTGCCAGGCCTTGGGAAACCTGGCAGCTGAAGCGAGGTGAAGACAGCTTCGGAGAGAGAAGGTAAGTGCCTTTACAGCCCTGCTTGTGGGCCAGGAGGAGCAGGAGTGCTTTCCCCCCATCAGAACCCCCCTATACAAAGACCCCCAGGGTCGGGGATCAGACCCCCTGACCTCCAGCACCCCTACCCCCTACCTCCCATGATCTCTCCCACACCCCACTAGACACACCTGCTCTCAGCCCAGCTATGCTGTGGCCTTGCGCTGCGTGATATCCTGCTCGACAGGCAGACAACCTGTCAATCAGCCTGGCTGTAGGTGGGAAACCTACAGAGGAAAATGTAAAGTCTTCCTGCAGTTAAAAACTGCAGGATGTTTGGGAAACCCGTACTACTGCATTTCCCGACCTCAAAACAGCACCCCCCGCTCCCTCCCCGCCTCAGGGCTCATACCCAGCCCTATGTGTTTTCCCTGTGAGCTGTTTAGTTGAATTCCAATCTCCTGCTTACTTCTCATATCCCCTAATATTTGTCATATATTGGCAGGTGTTCTACCATTGGCCACACGTCAAGATCCCCTTCTGCCTGGGCAAAGAATAATGTTGGCACAGGGCACAGGATCTATACTCACAAATCATTTCAACTGGAAATATCCAGGCTCATTGCCTGGGAAAATATGGTTATGAATGCTAAAACAGAAGATTGGAGTTCGCTTCTAGAACAGAATGTAGCAGGCTGTAGGAGTCCTTTTTTTAAAAAATCCGAGAGACCTCAGTTACAGGCCAATTGAGGTAAGAGTTTCCTCTGATAACTGTTGTAAGTTACAACTTGTTTAAGTCCTCCCCCTGGTTTCCTGTCTGCAGTAGAAAAGAATCTGCAGTAAAATTGAATTTGGCACCAAGCCAGTGGAGCTGTGAGCTTGGGCTTTTAGTATTGAATGTGGAGAATGATTAAATCTTTATTCATTTGTGAATGCCTTTTTGAGGTTCAAAATAAAATTCCTCATGAGGAAAGCACAACATGACCTTGTTTCTGACCTCAATTGGGATCACCTAACGCTGCTGGTGAATTAAAATGCAGAAACCTATTCCATTCTTGAGACTTGTTACTTTTTAATCTAACAAACAACATGGGCCCTGAACTTAACAGGGAGGTGGGAAGGGTACGGGGGCGACTTTTAGCGGTCAGGAAACCTGGAAATACGGGGATTGCGGAGTTCCTGCCAAATTTACGGGCAGGACCTCATTTGAATTTTTTTCTCTCCTTTTCCTGCCCGACAGCCAGCCAGATTGAAGGTCGGCCGGCTGTCGGGCGGGAAGGCCTGTGGCAGAAGGCCGCAGCCAGGGACCGGAAAGGAGGGAGGGAGAGATCGCGGGGGGGATCAGATTACAGGGGAGGAGAGAGATCGTAGGAAGGATTGGATCACGGGGGAGGCGGAATCTGATTGCAGAGGGGTTGGCCGATCACAGCAGGTAAGCTAGGGGGGCCGTGGAGCAGCACTCCTGCTCCATGGCCCACAAGCACTTACCTGCAGCAGCTAGCAGTTCTCGCCTCCCTTTAGCTGCCGGGTTTCCCGAGCCCTGCAAAACCCAGTCCACAGCCATTAAATACAAATGGCTGCTAAAATCTAAGGCACGCTGCCTCATTTAAATATTAAAACTCCTGATCCACCTCTCGAGAGCTGGTTACTCGCCTGACCCCCAATTCACCCTGGTTGGGGCAGAGTTTTCCATTTTTAAGAATTTAACTCTCACACTTGCCCCTCTCCTGCCCATTCTGGGGGGGTTAAAACTTCCCCCATGAATCAGTAAACAAAATGACTGGTTCCAGGGGCCAGGTGCATAATGTTAGCACAATTAAAATAGGCAGCAACAAATGTTTAAATAGATTTTGCAGTCTCCTAATATTCTCAGTCAAGAAGTGAATTTAACTGAGGTGAATTATATTTGACAAAATGGTCTGGATTCTCCTCTGAGTTGGGCAGATTAGAAACATAGAAAAATAGGAACAGGAGTAGGTCATTCGGCCCTTTGAGCCTGCTCTGCCATTCAATATGATCATGGCTGATCCTCTATCTCAATACCATATTCCTGCGCTCTCCCCATACCCCTTGATTCGGGGTGATAAACAGAGAAAAGGGCATTCTTAAAGATTACCACCTCAAATCCACCACAAAGAAAAACTGTACCTGAATTCTTCTCCCCATAAAATGCTAGTTCCCTTTAAAGCCCACCACAAGGTCATTTGTACACATTTGAATGGGGTCAAGGGGGCGTGGTTGATCCTCTCTGCTCCGTTCCCCTCCATTTCTGCTCCAAATAATAACCACCACTGTATCAGTGGCAGTAAGAGCTGAGGCAAGGTATCGCTGAGTTGGATATCACATTGAGGAGGCCATTTTGTGCACTGCTACTGAAGGTTGCATAGTGCCTGTATTATGATCTTTTTAATGCTCCGGGGTTGAGCCAGTAACTTTTGCTGCAACTTTTACTCAGCTATTGATTTGCACATCCATTTCTCAATGGGAACGTCTTTACTTTGAGGATATGAAAAGGAAGAGAATGAAGAGGCTAGGTGGGAGACTCTTGGATTCAGGCATCACCAAAGCTATCTCTTTCCCCACATTCACTCACCAGGTCTACACACAAAGAAGCATGAACTTAGACATTCCCACAGCATGGAAAGGGTGCACAAGGAGGAATGGAGGTGGAATCGGAGAGCCAGCAGCCTGCTGCTAGACCAAGAAGAGTACAAATGAGGGCCTAGCACTGTCAATAAGTGAAGATTCATTCACCAAATCATGTCACTTCAGTCTTGGCTATTATGCCCCCAACACTCTTTTACAGAGTTCATCACTTTCCAAGACTTCTGTCAAGGTCCTTAATAAGTCTTAATATAGAATCATAGAAAGTTACAGCTCGGAAAGAGGCCATTTGGGCCCATCGAGTCCGCGCCAGCCAACAAAGAGCTATCCAGCCTAATCCCACTTCCCAGCTCTTGGTCCATAGCCCTGCAGGTTAGTGCATCCCAAGTGCACATCCATAAGAACATAAGAACATAAGAAATAGGAGCAGGAGTAGGCCAATCGGCCCCTCGAGCCTGCTCCGCCATTCAATAAGATCATGGCTGATCTGATCCTAACCGCCAATCCACTATCACAGAACCATCTCCTGAATCTAACAGAATTAGACACACGAAATAGGAGCAGGATCAGGCTACACAGCCCCTGGGCCCGCTCCGCTACCCACAGGGCCATGACCGATCCGAACCTAGACTCATGTCCAAATTCCTGCCCGCTCCCCGTAACCCTTAATTCCCTTTACTTCTAGGAAACTGTCTATTTCTGTTTTAAATTTATGTAATGATGTAGCTTCTACAGCTTTTTGGGGCAGCATATTCCATGGACCTACCACCCTCTGAGTGAAGTAGTTCCTCCTCATCTCAGTTTTGAAAGAGCAGCCCCTTATTCTAAGACTATGCCCCCTAGTTCTAGTTTCACCCATCATCGGGAACATCTTCCCCGCATCCACCCGATCCAAACCCTTCACAATCTTATATGCTTCAATAAGATCGCCTCTCATTCTTCTGAACTCCAATGAGTAGAGTCCCAATCTACTTAACCTCTCCTCATATGTCCATCCCCTCATCCCCGGGATTAACCGAGTGAACCTTCTTTGTACTGACTCGAGAGCAAGTATGTCCTTTCTTAAGTATGGACACCAAAACTGTACGCAGTATTCCAGGTGCGGTCTCACCAATACCTTGTACAACTGAAGCAATACCTCCCTATTTTTATATTCTATCCCCCTAGCAATGAAAGCCAACATTCCATTGGCCTTCTTAATCACTTGCTGCACCTGCATACTAACCTTTTGAGTTTCGTGCACCAGGACCCCCAGATCCCTTTGTACTTCAGTACTTTCCAGTTTCTTGCCATTAAGAGAATAACTTGCTCTACGATTTTTCCTGCCAAAGTGCATAACCTCACACTTTCCAGTATTGTATTCCATCTGCCAAATCTCTGCCCACTTACTTAGCCTGTCGATGTCCCCTTGCAGGTTTTTTATGTCCTCCTCACTCACTACTTTCCCTCCCATCTTAGTATCATCTGCAAACTTTGATATGTTACACTCGGTCCCCTCCTCCAAATCGTTAATATAGATTGTAAAGAGTTGGGGACCCAGCACTGACCCCTGCGGAACACCACTAGTTACTGATTGCCAGTCTGAGAATGAACCATTTATCCCAACTCTCTGCCTTCTGTTAGATAGCCAATCCTCTATCCATGCCAGAATATTACCCCCAATCCCGTGATTTTTTATCTTAAGCAATAATCTTTTGTGTGGCACCTTGTCAAATGCCTTTTGGAAGTCTAAATACACTACGTCCACTGGTTCCCCTTTATCCACCCTATACGTTACTTCCTCAAAGAACTCCAGCAAATTTGTCAAACATGACTTCCCCTTCATAAAACCATGCTGACTTTGTCCTATTAAATTATGATTATCCAAATGTCCTGTTACTGTCTCCTTAATAATGGACTCCAAAATTTTACCTACCACAGATGTTAGGCTAACTGGTCTATAGCTTCCAGCCTTTTGTCTACTGCCCTTTTTAAATAAGGGTGTTACATTAGCAGTTTTCCAGTCTGCCGGGACCTTTGCCGAGTCCAGGGAGTTTTGGAAAATTATTACCAATGCATCCACAATCCCTACCGCCACTTCCCTCAAGACCCTAGGATGTAAGCCATCAGGTCCAGGTGATTTATCCGCCTTGAGTCCCATTATTTTACCGAGTACCACTTCCTTAGTGATTTTGATCCTATTTAGCTCCTCCCCCACTTTAGCCCCCTGTTTGTCCAGTGTTGGGATATTCTTAGTGTCTTCTACTGTAAAGACTGATGTAAAATATTCATTCAGTGTTTTTGCCCTCTCCATATTTCCCACCATTAATTTCCCGGTCTCATCCTCTAAGGGACCAACATTTACTTTAGCCACCCTTTTTCTTTTTATATAACTATAAAAACTCTTACTATCTGTTTTTATATTTTTTGCTAATTTACTTTCATAATCTATCTTCCGTTTCTTAATCAATCTTTTTGTTATTTTTTGCTGTCTTTTAAAGTTTTCCCAATCCTCTATCCTCCCACTAGATTTGGCTACCTTATATGCCCTTGTTTTTAGTCGAATACTATCCTTAATTTCTTTACTTAGCCACGGATGGCTGTCTTTTCTTTTACACCCTTTTCTTCTCAGTGGAATATATTTTTTTGGAAGTTGTAAAATAACTCCTTAAATGTACACCACTGATCATGTATCGTCTTACCCTTTAATCTATTTTCCCAATCCACTCTACTCAATTCCGCTCTCATACCTTCATAGTCTCCTTTATTCAAGCTTTGCACGCTTGTTTGAGATCCAAACTTCTCACCCTCTAATTGAATATGGAATTCAACCATGTTATGGTCACTCATTCCAAGGGGATCCTTTACTAGGACATTTTTTATTAATCCCGTCTCGTTACATCCAAGTACTTTTTAAATGTGGTTAGGATTCCTGCCTCTCCCACCCTCTCGGGCAGTGAGTTCCAGACCCCCACAACCATCTGGGGGAAGAAATTTCCCCTCAAATCCCCTCTAAATCTTCCACCAATTACTTTAAATCTGTGCTCCCTGGTTTTTGACCCCTCTGCTAAGGGAAATATGTCCTCTGTATCCACTTTACCTGTGCCCCTCATAATTTTATACACCTCAATAAGGTCTCCCCTCAGCCTCCTCTGTTCCAAGGAAAAGCCTATCCAGTCTTTCCTCACAGCTAAGATTCTCTACTCGTGGCAACATCCTTGTAAATCATCTCTGTACCCTTTCTCGTGCAATCACATCTTTCCTGTAATGTGGTGACCAGAACTGCATGCAGTACTCTAGCTGAGGCCTAACTAGTGTTTTATACAGGTGAAGCATAACCCCCCCGCTCTTGTATTCTATGCCACAGCTAATAAAGGCAAGCATTCCGTATGCCTTCTTAACCACCTTATCTACTTGGCCTACTACCTTCAAGGATCTGTGGACACGCACTCCAAGGTCCCTTTGTTCCTCTACACTACTCAGTGTCCTACCATTTAATGTGTATTCCCTTTCCTTGTTAGCCCTCCCCAAATGCATTACCTCACACTTCTCCGGATTGAATTCCATTTGCCACTGTTGTGCCCACCTATCCAATTTATTGATATCTTCCTGCAATCTACAGCTTCCTTCTTCAGCATCAACCACACAGCCGATTTTAGTATCATCTGCAAACTTCTTAATCATACCCCCTATATTCAAGTCAAGATCATTGATATATACCACAAAAAGCAAGGGATTGTAAGGTTTCGCAAGAATTTCCAAAATTTCTACAGCCCCGAGATTATATTTCTGATTAAAGAAAACCTGGGTAGAATATACCTTAAAAATCCAGGGCATCAAAGGATGGCTGTCCGGCCTCATGGCAAAAGACACAACACAGCCTGTGTGTATGTGAAAGGAAAATCAAAGATGGCTGATAACGGATTTGAAAAAAAAAACCAGCCTCTTAAGTAATGAGGTATTTAAACTGTCAATCAACTGCAGTTTAGGGAGTTTCACCGCAGGACAATGGATGTTTGTTTACACGAACTCTCTACAATGTTGACTCAAGAGATTAAGTACTTGAGAGTGTCAATCAATTGAGGTTGGGCGGTGACCGCAGGACAATGGATTTGTTTACACTAACATCCAAGGGCTGTTTACTCAGCACTTAAGGAAACAGACATTTTTTTTTCAAACTAAGACAGCTTTATTCAAACCAGTCAATGAATGGGGGATACATTCAACTCATCACAGTCAATGGGGACAGATCGATTCCCTTTTGTATAGCCCAGATACATCCGGATTTGGGCGCGAAGATTATGGCTCCAAATGGGTATAAAATAGCCTCTCAGGAAGCCTTCGCTCTCTCTCTGCGCCTTGCCTCTGTACTCTGCCTGCAAGAAGAACAACTCTACAGCCCGCCCAAGGAAATGGAATACCAGCAGTTACTTTTAAATACTGGGGTATCTCTACTTCGGGGCGGTGAAGAATCTAGGACTGCAAGAGCATGGAGCAGGCATTCTCTGGTGAGCATAGATTTTCTGGCCCCTTACAAGGCAACTTAGATTGATATTAGGGGTGGGAATTAAGGGGAATTTTGTTAAAATTGTAATTTTAATCAGTTTTCCCTCGATGTGTCTGTTTCCTCTCCCCTATTAAGTAAAAGTGCTGTACTAAGAAAAGTCTGCTGTATTAAGCAAAAGTGTGCTGCACTAGGTAAAAGTGCTGTATTAATTAAAAGAGTGTTCTACTAAGCAAAAGAGTGCTGTAGTAAGCAAAAGTGTACTGTATTAAGTAAAAGTGTGCTGCACTGGGTAAAAGTGCTGTATTAAGTAAAAGAGTGTTCTACTAAGCAAAAGAGTGCTGTAGTAAGCATAAGTGTACTGTATTAAGTAAAAGTGCTGTATTAAGCATAGGTGTGCTGTATTGATTATTTTCAATTTATTTCCTTTTATTTCAATAAACACTAGTCTTCTTTGCACCCAACCATGAGTCTCGTTTTGTCTACATCGCTACTGAATATGTCTGGCAGTCAGAACCAGAAAAGGGGAGTGATTCGAAACCACACGGGGCTCTGGAGCAGCTCAGATACTTCTGACTGGCCAGAGACAATAACCCCAGTTATATGCCCCCTTTTAATTTCTACAAAATGGCGACCGTGGCAGGACCGTTGGTAATGGTATGTGATGTAGCAGACGGTGGTTTGGGTCTGGAGAGAGCAGCAGTTATTGGTTTTCTTTTCATCACCCCACTGGTCTGTTTGAGGATAGGTGCCTGCAGGCTTGGGGAAGTTACCCGCAGGCTTAGGGAAGCTAGAGCAGAGAGTTGGGATAGGGAAAGGGAGGTGGAAGAATACCAGGCCAAGATAGAGCACCTGGTGGTCCAGTTTAGTGAGGGCAAAAGCCACACGAGGCACGAGTCTGAGTACCTGAAGTGCCTAGTGGCAGAGGCCAAGAGCAATGAGATGAGGGTGCGGGAGGAGAACGCCCGCCTCATACAAGAAATAAAAGAGCAGGAGGAAAAGGTTAGGGAGGTAAAGGCAGCATATAAGCTGGCCTGCGAGCAAGGGTTTGAGGAAGCAGATCATGGTCCCTGTAGGGAAGAGATAGAAAGCTTGAATATGGCTTTAAAGAGGGCAAAGGGGATGATATGTCTGATCAGCCTGAAGGCAGGTCAGCCGGATTTTACCAGCAACCCAAATAAAACCATCCCACAGGCAACACCCAGGAAAAGGTTGGTCAGGGAATCCGAGGTCGCACCACCGCCACCCATGGCTCTGAGCTTTCAGGAGCTCTGGCAGCAAAGGGGGGTGGAGGATGAGGTGGTAGAGGAAGCACAGCAGGCCCTGCTAGATAGGCCGGGATCAGGACCAGTGTACCCCCTCCAACAACAGAGGTACGGTCCGCCCTTTGATGAAGATGACCCAGCAACCATCCAGAATCAGTTTCTGGTGCCGTATAGCACTCACCAGCTCAGGGACATAGTTAGCCACATCCCCAAGCTCACTAAAAAGGGAGACCCCTCTCTAAACTTCAGGGAGATAGAGCAGGCAGCTTGTGTAAATGACTGCTGTGACGCAGAGCAAGCAAAAATGCTGCTGTTTTCCCTGGCAGGTGATCTCCTCCAGTCCCTATCTGGCAAGTGCAAAAGGGGGCAGAGGGATTACGAGGGTCTCAAGAATGAGATATTGGAGGCCATGGGACTCAATGATGGTAGTCCGTTCGCCCGGGTAGAAAGAATGGTGCAGCTCCCAGGGGAGTCCCCGCAGGCGTTCGCAGACAGGCTGTGGCCAGTCTACCGGAGTGCATGCCCGGGAATGCCAGGGTGGGCAGCACTGGACCCAGTCCAATTGACCCACTGGCTCCGTTGTCTTATGACAAACAGCCTACCCCGGATCCAAGCCCAGGTCACGGCTTGGTTTGGCCCCCAAAACCCCCAGACCACCGAAGAAGCGGTGATCCGCCGGCTCACAGTAGCCTTTAGAAACCTAAGGTGTATCGAGATGCCCCAACCCAAGGGAAAGGTCCATGAGGTTAAACCTGGGAGCCAGAGTAAGAAAGAGTGGCACCAGGAGGGGAACCGTCCCTCCCAGGTTAGGTTAAATTTTTATGGGTGCTGGAAAGACGGTCACTGGAGAAAAGACTGTAAGAATCCCTTGAAGGATAACCAGGGAATGGATCCCACAGCCCCAGCCCAAAAGGCAGGGCCAGATATCCCTCCCGCTGCAATCGAGTCATTTTTACAGTCCCTACCATCTCTTCTGACTGGCCAGGGGAGAGTAGCAGCTACCACCGGTGCTTTGACCCCGTCTGCCCCATCCCACTCCCAGCAATGACTAGAGCCAGCGCAGCCTGTTGACCTGTGTCCCCGCGAAAATGCTGAGGGGAGCAGGCCCTTTGTTAAGATGGGGGTGAAGATGGTGCAGGGGAGATATTCGGTGGACATTGGAGCCTCCAACATGGTGGTCCACTCGGAAGACCTGACCAATTCACCCCGGTCTAACAAGGTCCCATTTAGCTTAATGGGACCCACAGGGAAACGGGCAGCTGGGAGTGCACCTGAGGACAGAAATCCTCAGCCCGCAGCGGGTACAAGCTCACAGGCTGCACCGGCAGGCGCTGTGGCTTGTGTTAGGGGAGGAGCCATTCATGACCAGTGTAAGCTGTTTAAGCAGGGGGGCAGGGAAGGAGAGTTCTGGGACCCTTGTAGAGCAGGTCCGGTAGCAACAATCTGGGACAGGGGAGGCACACAGGGGATAGCTTTGGCCCCGGACCAAAAGCAGGTCCAAGCCCAAGATTCTGCCTTTAAGGCCGCCCTGGTAAGGGAAAAGGATTTAGAACAGGATTACTGGCAGGCTGCCAGTTATATTAAACAATGCAGGTTGTTTGAGCCGAGGGCAGGGAAACAGGCAACTGGGATTGAACCTGAGAATAGAAATCCTCAGCCTGCAGCGTGTACGCTCACACAGACTGCACACACAGGCGCAGTCGCGTGTGTGAGAGGAGAAGTTCCCCAGCACTTGGCCCAAGCGATTCCCCCTCTCTTGTGGGACTCCGGGGAGGAGCCTGAACCAGGTCTCAGACCTGAAGGGGAAGACTCTCAGCCACCAGCAGATGGTGGCAAGGGATTGCCTGTCCCCAGCCCAGGTTTGGGTAGGGAGGGACCCAAAGGAGGCGGTCCCCAGCCAGCAAGGTGTGTGACCCGAGCTAAGTGTCCGCTCGCCGGGGTAGCCCCACCAGCGACACTCCCTAGGAGGTCTCTTCAGGCACCCCAGCCCAAGAAAGTATGGTCACCAGCTTTCCAGTGGAATAGGGTGGACTCCCAAGTCAGGGAGAACCCAAAAGACAGAAGTCCCCAACCAGCAGCCATAAGCTGCAAGGGACGAGAAGTTGGGATCAATCCAGCCACGCCACAGGGAGCAGCCTGTGGCAGCCCAAACAGGGATTAGGCTGGCCGCCCGGAGGCAGGCGGTGCTTGTATATAGCCTTGTTCAATTAATGTGTATAAAGGATTAAGGTAGAACGTGTTAATTTTAAATTTTATATTGCATATTGGTAGTGTTAATTATTAGAGTATAAGTTTTAAGTATGGTACTATTCCAGAAGTTGTATTATGTGAGCCAAGGTCACGGGACCTGATCACACTGCCCCGAGCCAGGGGACCTGGCTAGATGTTTTCTTTTTAAAGTCTTTTTCAGAGATCCGGAAGGTACAGAGGACCATCGTGTCTTTGGATGCTCGAGGAAAGGAGCACCCCTAGCCCACAATGGGAGGGGTCTGCAGGAGGCAGATGCCCACAGCATTTTAACTGTTATTGGAGATCCCGATTAAGATTAAGAGTTTACAAAAAGCGTGTTAATTATTTTATATTTTGTATTATGTATTGGTCCCAACTTCAAAGGAAATAATGTGTGAATTTAGTTCCTAACTGTAAGATTGTACTACTTGTTTAGAGTTAATTGAACAAATTGCATATGCCTACGGATTGTCGTGTTTGCAGATTGTAAAATTTGAAATACATTTATGGCTGTAGAATGGTGCCATTTATTAAAGTGTCAGGCTATTGCATTATATAAAAAAGGGAAAAGGGAAGCTCGTTTTCTTCAATTTGTTTTTTTAACAGATATGTTTTGGCTTGGTGGTAATCCCATTAAAGATGTTGTATCGTGTTAAAATTATGTCACAAGTGGTGCAGGGGCATTGCACCCCCTCCATGTTTGAATTATTGTACTAATCATGTTTTTCTGTCGATAGATGCCTACCCTGTACTGTGATTCTCTCTGGGTAGGGGAGATGGAGGTATCGGGGGATCAAAGACAGATATAGATAAGTATAAGGGAAGGGTGTTTTTGGGGGGGTCAGAAATTATTGCTTACCTTTGGACAGGATACTACAAGCAAGATTTAGTATCCGATGGGGGACTGTAAGGTTTCGCAAGAATTTCCAACATTTCTACAGCCCCGAAGATTATATTTTTGATTAAAGAAAACCTGGGTAGAATATACCTTAAAAATCCAGGGCATCAAAAGATGGCTGTCCGGCCTCGAGGCAAAAGACACAAGGCAGCCTGTGTGTATGTGAAAAGGAAAATCAAAGATGGCTGTCCGGCCTCGTGGCAAAAGACACAACACAGCCTGTGTGTATGTGAAAGGAAAATCAAAGATGGCTGATAAAGGAGTTGAAAAAAAAAGCCAGCCTCTGAAGTAATGAGGTATTTAAACTGTCAATCAACTGCAGTTTAGGAAGTTTCACCGCAGGACAATGGATGTTTGTTTACACGAACTCTCTACAATGTTGACTCAAGAGATTAAGTACTTGAGACTGTCAATCAATTGCGGTTGGGTGGTGACTGCAGGACAATGGATTTGTTTATACTAACATCCAAGGGCTGTTTACTCAGCACTTAAGGAAACAGACATTTTTTTTTCAAACTAAGACAGCTTTATTCAAACCAGTCAATGAATGGGGAATACAGTCAACCCATCACAGTCAATGGGGACAGATCGATTCCCTTTTGTATAGCCCAGATACATCCGGATTTGGGCACGAAGATTATGGCTCCCAATGGGTATAAAATAGCCTCTCAGGAAGCCATCGCTCTCTCTCTGCCGCCTCACCTCCATGCTCTGCCTGCAAGAAGAACAACTCTACAGCCTGCCCAAGGAAGCGGTATACCAGCAGTTACTTTTAAATACTGGGGTATCTCTACTTTGGGGCGGTGAAGAATCTAGGACCGCAAGAGCACGGAGCAGGCATTCTCTGGTGAGCATAGATTTTCTGGCCCATTACAAGGCAACTTAGATAGTTATTAGGGGTGGGAATTAAGGGGAATTTTGTTAAAATTGTAATTTTAGTCAATTTTCCCTCGATGTGTCCGTTTCCTCTCCCCTATTAAGTAAAAGTGCTGTACTAAGAAAAGTCTGCTGTATTAAGCAAAAGTGTGCTGCACTAGGTAAAAGTGCTGTATTAAGTAAAAGAGTGTTCTACTAAGCAAAAGAGTGCTGTAGTAAGCAAAAGTGTACTGTATTAAGTAAAAGTGTGCTACACTAGGTAAAAGTGCTGTATTAAGTAAAAGTGTGCCGCACTAGGTAAAAGTGCTGTATTAAATAATAGAGTGTTCTACTAAGCAAAAGAGTGCTGTAGTAAGCAAAAGTGTACTGTATTAAGTAAAAGTGTGCTGCACTAGATAAAAGTGCTGCATTAAGTAAAAGATTGTTCTACTAAGCAAAAGAGTGCTGTAGTAAGCATAAGTGTACTGTATTAAGTAAAGGTGCTGTATTAAGCATAGGCGTGCTGTATTGATTATTTTCAATTTATTTCCGTTTATTTCAATAAATACTGGTCTTCTTTGCACCCAACCATGAGTCTCGTTTTGTCTACATCGCTACTGAATAAGTCCGGCGGTCAGAACCAGAAAAGGGGAGTGATTCGAAACCACACGGGGCTCTGGAGCAGCTCAGATACTTCTGACTGGCCAGAGACAATAACCCCAGTTCTAACTCCATCCCCGTTAATTTCTACAGGACCTAGTACTGAGCCCTGCGGAACCCCACTGAAAACAGCCTTCCAGCCACAAAAACACCCATCAACCATTACCCTCTGCTTCCTGTCTCCGAGCCAGTTTTGAATCCAACTTGACACTTTGCCTTGGATCCCATGGGCTTTTAACTTTGTGACCAGTCTGCCATGTGGAACCTCATCAAAAGCCTTGCTAAAGTCCATATACACTACATCAAATGCACTACCCTCATCTACCCTCCTTGTTACCTCCTCAAAAAATTCAATCAAGTTTGTCAGACAAGACCTTCCCTTAACAAATCCGTGCTGACTATCCTTGATTAATCCATGTCTTTCTAAATGAAGATTTATCATGTCCTTCAGAATTCTTTCCAATAATTTTCCCACCACCGAGGTTAGGCTGACTGGCCTGTAATTATTTGGTCTATCCTTTTCTCCCTTTTTAAACAAGGGTACCACATTAGCAGTCCTCCAGTCCTCTGACACCACACCTGAAGCCAGAGAGGATTGAAAAATGATGGTCAGGGCCTCTGCTATTTTCTCTTTTGCTTCGCTTAACAGCCTGGGATACATTTCATATGGGCCTGGGGATTTATCCGCTTTTAAAGCTGCTAAACCCCTTAATACTTCCTCTCTCACTATTTTTATTTCATCTAATATTTCCCCTGCCATCATCCAACTCCCAAAAGTTGAAAGCAGACACAAAAATAAACTCTTAACTCTATGTGGTCAAGCCATGTTTACTTTAAACAATAACATTTTCCAGGTCACGCCACAAAAATCCATTCTTCCTATCTATAACTACTTCTTCACACCATCACTACTCTTTGTACCAGCTATGTTACTAACTCTAGTTCCCAATTTACTATTCCTACAGATGCTCCTAGAGTGGCAATAGATTGAGCAGTGGATAGCTGGGATGGTTCCCTTGGAGCCTTAGAGACCCAAGGTGACCCTTGCCTCATGGCAGCTTCTGAGCCAGAAGGATCAGCTTCTGGGAGGTTGGCACTTGCAATAGCAAGGGATGCCAGGCCCATGTCTGAAGCTCCCTCATGTGAAGGCATTGAAAGGGTCCTTAGGAAAGTGGGTTTACTGCCACTCTCTGGAGAGACAGTGACATCAGCACCCACTCCTTGAAGCTCACTGGCACTGGACACAGGCTCAGAGGTTCTCTGGTAGCACCAGACACAGAATAGTCCCAATGAGGTCTTGGAAATCTCTGAGAAAATGTTCTATGCAAAGCCTCTACTGAGTGTAAGAGTATTGAAATACTATACGAAAGCATAAGATATGTGAGTCTTGCCCAGCCTTTACCTCTCTTACCAGCTCATCTCCAACCTTGGCCTCTCCTACAGGCTCTCCATTGGCCTATTAAATCTAACACGTCCTCTTGTCTTATGTTCCATTAGGAAGACTGGAATTAGCATGCTGTTGCTGATGTTGATGTAAAAGAATAAAGATAATCCGTATTTTCCGAGGCCTACGGGTGTGTACGGGCTGTGTACACACCCGTAGGGACATTGGAAGTGCCGGTTTCAAGCATGCGCTTGACAGATCGGACGCCTGCACAAGAGAAGGGCTTCTGTGGGTGGATAGTTCCACTTTCTGCAGAACCTCCGCCCGCTGAAAACCCTTAGAAATCTTATGCCTGGTAAAAGCAGGCGTAAGGCCTGCTTTTACCAGCATAAGAGTTGAAAAAAAGTTTAACATTTTTTTTTCACTCATTTATAATTTTAAAATATTTTTTAAAAAGGTAAGTTTATTTTTAGCCCAATAAAAAACTTTAATTATTATTTTTTTAATTTAATTTTTGTTTAAAATATTTAATTTATTGTAATTTTAACTCATTTTAAAAACATGATGATTTAAAACAAATATTTAGGCCTAGAAATTCAGTGCCCTTAGCGCCGATTTTGCGGCGCTAGAGGGCCTAGCGCTGCAATTGGCGCCGGCGCCGAAGTTGCCTGGGGCCCTTCCGCCGCGGTAGACCGGTAGCGCTGCGCCGGCACCGATGACGTCATCGGTGTGCGCAGCGTCCCGGTTGCCATGCCGACGGGCCCCAGCGCCGAAATTCAGTTGCGGCCGCCTCGCCCGTGGCAGCCGCAACTAAGACTCTGGCAACAGAGTCTTACATGACTTTGCGCCGGCGCATTAAAGGCACCGCGGCGGCCGGCCGCTTTCCCGCCGGCCGCCTGGCCGCAGCTCCCTCCCCGGACTTCCCCCCCCCCCCCACCCCGGAACAGAAGCAAGCCCGGCACTTGTCCGAGGTGCCGGGCTCATTATTAAAAAGATTTTCGCGGGCCGCGGCCGGGTGCAGGCAGCTCCTCCTTAAGGGAAGGAGGAGGCCTGCACTTCCCGAACCTGCCGCACCGCAGCGGGCGCCGCAGCGCCGGAATAGCGCCGAAATTCAGCGCGTTGCGCCAGTTTTCAGGCACAAACAGCTCTCAGCAGCGCCGGCAGCCGTTTGGGCGCAGAACTATTGAATTTTGGGCCCGACCAGCGCGACTTAGCTCCGGCACTAACTTCCGGCGCTAAAGCCCTGGCTGCGCCAAAACTCAATTTCTAGGCCCGGCAAACGAGTGTTGCCGGAGTCTGCGCCGGCGCTTTAAGGAGGCGCGGCGGCCGGCCGCTTTCCCACCGGCCGCCTGCCCGCAGCTCCCTCCCCGGACTTCTTCCCCCACCCCCCCTGGAACAGATGCAAGCCCGGCACTTGTCCGAGGTGCCGGGCTCATTTTTGCAGAGATTTGCGCGGGCCGCGGCCGGGTGCAGGCAGCTCCTCCTTAACGGAAGGAGGAGGCCTGCACTTCCCGAGCCTGCCGCACCGCATCGGGCGCCGCAGCGCCGGAATAGCGCCAGTTTTCAGGCGCAAACAGCCTTCAGTAGCGCCGGCAGCCGTTTGGGCGCGGCGCTACTGAATTTTTGGCGCGCGCAGCGCGACTTAGCACCGGCGCTAAATTTCCGGCGTTAAGCCCCGGCGCAGCGCAACCTCAATTTCTAGGCCATTGACTACAAAAGCAAAGGCTGTGATTTTGCCATAGGAGGGGGGTTTGCGTCGGGTTGGCTGGTCAGAGCGTTCCTGTCCCGCTGCCAGTTTCAGCTGCACTGAAATAACTACTTTGACTTAACTGGGCTTATTAAGCCCACCGTGCGTGTTACCCGGCCCAATCAGTGAGTTCGGGTCTGTTGCTTGCCTCTGCTGGCGTCTTCCATCCAACTGCATTTAAGGGGCACATGCAGCTTTGGTGTTTCATTCACATTCTGATGCTTCTCAGTGTTACTGATAGCGAGATGACTGATTCAAGAGCCAAAGCTTCACTAAGATCGATGATGACTCCCTCCATGTTCTTGTGGAGGGAGTGAGAGGGCGCAAGGAGGTTCTGTTCCCCTCCAATAGATGTAGGAAGCCTCCACAGCAAACCAAGGCAGCCTGGCTGCAAATTACTGAGGAGGTTAGCGCCAGGTCTTTGTGTTCACGCACCTGGGTTCAGTGCAGGAAAAGGTTCAATGATTTGCTACGCTCAGCAAAAGTGAGTATAACATCACACTTACCTTCAATCTGCTTCCCATCTCTTCTCATCACCAGCACTCTGCATTGTCAACCTACTCCTGCACATCCCAACTTATCCTTACATCCCTTACACCCTTAACCATCCCTCTCTCTCTATCATAGAATCATAGAAAGTTACCGCACAGAAGGAGGCCATTTGGCCCATCTTGTCCACGCCAGCTGACAAAGAGCTATCCACCCTAATCCCACTTTCCAGCACTTGGTCCGTAGCCTTGTAGGTTACGGCACTTCATGTGCATATCCAAGTACTTTTTAAATGTGATGAGGGCCTCTGCCTCTACCATCCTTTCAGACAGTGAGTTCCAGACCCCCACCACCCTCTGGGTGAAAAAAATTCTCCTCAAATCCCCTCTAAACCTTGACCAATTACTTTAAATCTATGCCCCCTGGTTATGGACCCTTCTGCTAAGGGAAATAGGCCCTCCCTATCCACTTTATCTAGGCCCCTCATAACTTTATACATCTCAATTTGGTCCCCCCTCAGCCTCCTTTGTTCTAAAGAGAACAACCCCAGCCTATCCAATCTTTCCTCATAGCTAAAATTCCCCAGCCCAGGCAATATCCTTGTAAATCTCCTCTGCACCCCCTCCAGTACAATCACATCCTTCCTGTAATGTGGTGACCAGAACTGCACGCAGTATTCTAGCTGCGGCCTAACTAGTGTTTCATACAGTTCAAGCATAACCTCCTTGCTCTTCTTAACCTCTAAGTACAGAATCACTCCACCATTCTACTATGCACCCCTCACACTCGCTATCACTGTTATGCAATGGCAGCAACGAACAATGCACAGGGAGGGCCCTTGGTATTGGCACCTCACTCCAACTTTGTCTCCCTCTAAGCATCTATGCTATGGATTCTCTACACTCACTCCAACATTCTCATTCAAACTCCGATTATGTCCCTCATTGCAGGAAAAGAGAGCCCACAATAAGAGGGAGAGGGGGAGGACAGGAGGAGGCCCACCTTCCATGGTGCACTTAATTACCGCTGAAGAGGCTGCTATCGAGATCATCGGAGGTGCAGAGGAGCTGGAAGTGGGGGATGGAGAGATGGGCGCAGTAGAGCAAGCTGGTGACAGAATAGATTTGCAACCCTCTCATTTAGATTTCATGAGTGACTGATATGGCACCTGATGTTCATACAGGTTGAGTTCTGATCATTTGCACAATGGGATGTGTCTGCTACATTAATATCACATCTCTAACTCATGCCTTTACTCCCCCACAGGACCATCGAGAGCTCCCCTCCCCACTGTCCAGGAGGAAGAGCCAGAAGCCTCCTCAGAGGAAGCTGCAGCCTCTGAGGGAGCAGCATTAGCAGAAATGAGTGCACCTAGCACCAGCGCAGAGACGTGCACCTCGGTGGGTCATTCCCGAGATAGAGTAGTGTTGTCACCTGGTGTATCACAGCTCACAAGTGAGCATCAGCAGATAGTGGAGACAGGGACAGCAGAGACGAGTCCTCGTCGGAGGGTGCGGGACGCTCCTAGCTCTGCTCAGCTGCATGTGGACGCTGTGCCTCTGGGACCATCCAGAAAGAGAGCGGTGCTGGAACTTCAGGAACAAGTGCAGGAGGCTCTGACTGGGTTTGCAACCACTGTAGCTGCGAGTGTGCAGAGAATGGAGGAGTCCATGTCAAACATGAGCAATGCCGTGGTGCACGCAATGGCAAATGTAGGTGCCGCCATGGAATGGATGGCAACCTCCATGAAGGATATAAATCGCCAGACTCAAACGAACATGGTGACTCTTCTAAATAGATGGTATGCTATTGAGCATAGATGGGCATCTATTGAGGAGAGGAACCAGAGGTACATGGACATCCCCATTATGAGTGCTGTCAGTACAGAGATGGGTCCTCATGGCCCCACTGATGTGCAGCAAGGTGCTCTCCAGCTAATTGCTAGCAGTGAAGTGTGGGTGACCCATGAGAGGGATGTTGGTGGTCGACAACAAGGAAGTGTAGGCTCCTCTCCAAGCGCTCACACTACCATGCCACTGCAGAGCCCTCGGTCAGAGCCCCAGATTCCTCACCCAACTGAGATGGCCATCTCAGCCCCAACACAGCCGCAGGAGGAGCAGACTGTTATGGAACCCTTCCAGGCTCCCAAACTCAGAGGACGCCCACCAAAGGCGTTGAAGTAGGCGCAGCATAGAAGTGAGCAAGGTGCCTCTACATCTGCTGAAGCCACAGGGGAAGCACCACGTAGAGTTATGCATCAGAGAAAGTTAACACACAGTCACAAGGGTAGTCACTTGGGTGTTTTGATCTAATAAAAAGTTATGTTTTTCATCGTTATTTCAATTGTATTAAAGAAATGCGATGGCAAAGATTCAAAGAGTTGGCCTATGGAGAAGGACGATGTAGACATAGAAATCAGGCAGGGAGACTGTGATATACTTGAACATATTAGCATCGAGAGGGAGGAGGTACTAGCAGTTTTAGCAGGCTTAAAAATGGATTAATCCCCAGGCCCGGATGAGATGTATCCCAGGCTGCTGTGTGAGGCAAAGGAGGAGATTGCAGGGGCTCTTACACAAATTTTCAGAACCTCTCTGGCCACAGGGGATGTGCCAGAGGACTGGAGAACAGCTAACATAGTACCATTATTCAAGAAGGGTAGTAGGGATAAACCAGGGAATTACAGGCCAGTGAGCCTAACATCAGTGGTAGGGAAATTATTGGAAAAAATTCTGAGGGACAGAATTAGTCTCCACTTGGAGAGGCAGGGATTAATCAATGATAGTCAGCATGGCTTTGTCATGGGAAGATCATGTCTGACCAATTTGATTGAATTCTTTGAGGGGGTGACTAGGTGTGGATGAGGGTAGTGCAGTGGATGTGGTATACATGGATTTCAGTAAGGCTTTTGATAAAGTCCTGCATAGGAGACTGATCAAGAAGGTAAGAGCCCATGGGATCCAGGGTGCCTTGGCACATTGGATCCAAAACTGGCTTAGTGGCAGAAGGCAGAGGGTGATGGTCGAAGGTTGTTTTTGTGACTGGAAGCCTGTGTCCAGTGGGGTACCACAGGGATCGGAGCTGGGTCCCTTGCTGTTTGTGGTCTACATTAATGATTTGGATGTGAATGTAAAAGGTATGATCAGTAAGTTTGCAGATGACACGAAAATTGGTGGGGTGGTAAATAGCGAGGAGGGTAGCCTCAGTCTGCAGGACGATATAGATGGGTTGGTCAGATGGGCAGAACAGTGGCAAATGGAATTTAACCCTAAAAAGTGTGAGGTGATGCATTTTGGAGGGACTAACAAGGCAAGGGAATACACAATGAATGGCAGGACACTAGGAAAGACAGAGGATCAGAGGGACCTTGGTGTGCATGTACATAAATCCCTGAAGGCAGCAGAACAGGTGGATAAGGTGGTTAAAAAGGCATATGGGATACTTGCCTTCATTAGCCGAGGCATAGAATATAAGAGCAGGGAGGTTATGATGGAGCTGTACAAAATGCTGGTTAGGCCACAGCTGGAATACTGTGTGCAGTTCTGGTCACCACACTATAGGAAGGATGTGATTGCTTTGGAGAGGGTGCAGAGGAGATTCACCAGGATGTTACCTGGGCTGGAGCGCTTCAGCTATGAAGAAAGACTGGACAGGCTGGGGTTGTTTTCCTTGGAGCAGAGAAGACTTGAGGGGGGGACCTGATTGAGGTGTACAAAATTATGAGGGGCATAGATAGGGTAGATAGAAAGGAACTTTTTCCCTTAGTAGAGGGGTCAATAACAAGGGGGCATAGATTCAAGGTAAGGGGCAGAAGGTTTAGAGGGGATTTGAGGAAGAACTTTTTCACCCAGAGGGTGGTTGGAATCTGGAACTCACTGCCTGAAAGGGTGGTAGAGGCAGGAACCCTCACAACATTCAAGAAGCATTTGGATGAGCACTTGAAATGGCATAGCATACAAGGCTACGGACCAAATGCTGGAAAATGGGATTAGATTAGACAGGGATTGATGGCCAGCGCGGACGCGATGGGTCGAAGGGCCTCTTTCTGTGCTGTATAACTCTATGACTCTCTATGTGCTCAGAAATGGAAGTTGCACAGTGAGGGGTCAGGGCACCTTTCATCTGTAATGATGGTAGTGAGAGTGATAAAAAAAAACACAGTTTATTGTACAGGTGCTGTATGCTGTGTTAAGAAGGTCGGCCAGGCATTCATTTCCATGTGCCAGCCACTTGTGTTTGCTGCGTAAACTTACGCGAATATGGCATGGATTATTGTATCCCTTGCCTCACGGCCAGCAATGTGCTCACGTGCTGGTGGAACTGGCACATCCGCCTCTGCAAGATCTTCCTCATCTGCCTCCTTCTCCTCATCTGAGGAGGCTGCGTGCTGTGCCACTTGTTCCTCAAGCAGCGGTAATCCACGCTGCTGTGCGATGTTGTGCAGGGCACAGCAGACCACAATGATTCTGAAGGCCCTGGCTGGTGAGTACTGTAGGGCTCCACTAGATCTGTCGAGGCATCCGAATTGCATTTTGAGCAAGCCGACGGTTTGCTCTATGATGCTTCTGGTGGAGATGTGGCTCTCATTGTAGTGCTCCTCAGCTTCGTTTAATGGCCTCCTCATCGGTGTCATTAGCCACGTCTTCAGGGGATAGCCCTTGTCTCCAAGTAGCCATCCGGAAAGTTGGGTTGGCGGATTGAACAGCTGAGACACGGTAGATTGTCGCCGGATGAACGAGTCATGGCAACTGCCAGGGAACCTGGCGCAAACATGCATAATGTTCTTCCTGTGGTTACACACCAGCTGGATGTTAAGGGAGTGGAAGTCCTTGCGGTTGACAAATACAGTTGGGTTGTGATGGGGTGCCCTAATGGCCACATGTGTGCAATCTATGACACCCTGCACCCTTGGGAAGCCTGTCATATTTGCACAGCTAACCGCATGCGCGGCTACACTTGCTTCATCCATGGAAAAGTGGATGTAATTGTGCGACTTTGCAAAGAGGGCATCGGTGACCTGCATGATGCAAGTGTGTGTGGCCGACTGGGAGGTGCTGCTGATGTCAGCTGCTGATCCCTGGAAGGACCCTGAAGCAAAGAAGTTAAGTGCGGTGGTGAATTTGACAGCCACTGGTAAGGAGTGTCCACCCACCCCTCTGGGCTGCAGGTTTTGGTGCAGCATTGTGCAGATGTAAGCGACTACCTCTCGCAAAAGTCTCAGCCTCCTTTGGTGCTGCTGCTCACTCATGTTGAGGAAGCTCATCCTTGGCCTGTAAATCCTGTGTTGGGGGTATCTCCTGCGGCGCAGTGCAGCCCTGCGCTAACGCCATCTGCCCTGTGCAGCATCAGGTGGTTGAGGAGGAGGTTGGCGCTCCTATTGTTGGTGCTGCTGTTGTGCCTCATTCTGCTGCTGCCACGGCTGCTCTTCCTCTGATTCTGAGGACCAGGAGGAGAGGGTATAAATGGCTCCCATTCTGCTGTTATATATCTCAGTTGAGGAATAGATGTTATAAGCGCACAGTCAATGTGGGAAGAGGGTTTTCCAAGGAGGTCACAGAGCATATGGATCGCAGCTTAAACAGTCACAAGCTCAATAGAGCTGCAAAATGTGTTCCAAGACCTCAAAACAGAAAGTTCTGGCATCTGAAAGTGAGCCATGTTACAGGTCCGCTTTTATGCTGCAGGTGCAGCTGTGAACTATTCAGCGAGTTGCTGAGCCCGGCACAATCAGCTGGCATGTTTGTCACACGACGTGCAACATGCTGGAAATGTAGTAAAATGGGAAGAGCCTCTTAAAATTGGATTTTCTAGGCCATTAACAAGCTGTTAACTGCCTTAAGTGGCTCTCCCGCCGCTTGGTATCAGGTCTGATCGGGACTCGCTGACCCGACACTCTGTAAAGTTGTGTGGAGGCGGGATGGTGGCGGGTTTGCAACCCGCCATCAATCATTTTGATTTTAACTCTGGACCCGTCTCCAAACCCGCCCTCTCAGCGCCGGTAAAATTGTGGCCAAAGACTTTTGTTGGATTTGTACACAACATTGGTTAGGCTACATTTGGAGTACTGCGTGCAGTTCCAGACATGCCATTATAGGAAGGATTTTAGAGCCATGGAAAAGGTATAGTGAAAGCTCACAAGAATGATACCGGAAATGAAAGGTTATAGTTATGAACAAAGGCTAAAAACAGAAGTGGGACTTTTTTTCACTGGAACATAGAAGGGTAAGTGGTTTTAAAATTATGAAACGTTTTAAGAGGATAAACAACAAAAGATTGTTTTCACTGGTTGGTGAATCAGTTACACAGAATCAGAGGGGGAAACATTTGTTAACATTGCTAACATCATCTGGGCGGCCAGCCCAAAATAGCACTGACGATTTCTAACTTCAGTTTTAGTGCTCCAAGAGTGAGGTGTTTAGTGTATGTGCCTTTAAGTCAGAACTACTTTTACAGCTCCTGTATACTGTAGTACCGGCAGTGACCACACCTGTATATAAGCTTTGCGCATGCCTCTGTACCCCAAGTCTTGAGACTACCCTCCTCCAGTAAAGACCTGTTTATTGTTAATTTACAGCATCCGTGTGATTGTTGAATAACAGCATATCCTCAGAATCACGGATCTAGCAGTGGCGACGAGTGTCGATTCGAATCGACCTGCAAAAAAAAAAAAGTCGAGGCCAGGAACACGGGCGTCGACCACGAGCA
The DNA here is from genome assembly GCF_052327205.1 of Somniosus microcephalus. Lineage (NCBI taxonomy): Eukaryota > Metazoa > Chordata > Chondrichthyes > Squaliformes > Somniosidae > Somniosus > Somniosus microcephalus. The sequence continues at coordinate 126,699,489 of NC_140999.1, read as the reverse complement.
ACCGCCCAGTTGTCAGGCAGAGAGTGAACATCGCAGGGGAGGCTGTGGAGAGCCGGGCTTGGTTCCCCAGCCACGACGATCAGCAAGAGGCTGACGACAGGTCCAGCGCAGACCCTTCCCGAGCAGCGGTGGCTGGAGCCGACCGACGGTGGAGAGAAAGCCGAGCAGCGTCGATGGGGTAAGGCAGAGGGTGAAGCATGCAGGGTGCAGCCGGGGGTTGAACACAGAGCGGCGTCGAGAAAAAGAAAACAAACCGGAGAGAGAGAGGGTAAAGAAACAGCCGGGTTCAAGACCGAGCGGCGTCGGGAAAAAAAAAGAAGAACGCGCAGAGCACAGCCAGGGCTCACGGGCTGAACAGGGTCTGTGGGGAGAAGAAGGGAGAGCGCAGGAGACGCCATTGAGCTGCGGAGAAGAAGGAAGAGCGCGGGAGACGCCATTTTTAGAAGCCGCAGCGGAGAAGAAGGGCGAGCGCGGGAAGGAAGGAAAGCGCGGGAGATGCCATTTTTTGCCAGCGGAGAAGAAGGGGAAGTGCGGGAGATGCCATTTTTGACATTTAACTCACACCCAGGGATGCCGAAGAGTGGCAGTATCTCTACGTTCGACAATGAAGTCGAAGATTGGGCAACATATGTGGAACGTATTGAGGTGTACTGCAGGGCAAATGAAGTGCCAGATGCTAATAAAGCACTGGTTTTGTTAAATTCCATGGGTGCAAAAACTTATGGGTTACTGCGAAATCTAATAACCCCAGAGAAGCCAGTGAACAAGAATTTCGAAAGCATAGTAGAAACCCTACAGGACCACTTAAACCCCACACCGCTGCTGATAGCAGAAAGATTTAAGTTCCATAAAAGGAACCAAAACAAAGACGAAAGCAATGCTGAGTACCTAACGGAACTGTGCAAGCTATCGAAACACTGCCAGTTTGGAGCGGGACTAGCAGATACGTTAAGGGGCAAGTTTGTGTGTGGGCTACAAAGTGAAGGAACCCAGAAACGGCTTCTATCAGAAAAGGATCTTACGCTGGACAAAGCTTTCAGTATGGCAGTATCACACGAAGCAGCCGCAAGGGGCGCTGTAGAGATACAACGGAGACCGCAAGAATATGGCACCAATGAAATGTCCTATGGAACAGGGAAGTGCTATCGCTGCGGCAGAACAACACATGACCAGAAAGATTGCTGGTTCAAGGACCAAGTGTGCAGACAGTGTGGGAAAGCAGGACACATAGCAAGAGTCTGCAGGTCTGGGAAGAAAACCAACAGTAAGAAATCTCCACAGGAGAAGTACAAAAAGGTACACCAGGTGATGGACAGTGGTTCAGACGAACAGAAAAGTGACACAGACTCCGGAAGCAAGGAGCTGGGTTGCCTGAAACTACATCAGGTAACCGAAATGGAGGATCACCAGACTATCTGGGTTACACTCAAGATAGACGGAGTCCAAGTGAAAATGGAATTGGACACAGGATCAGCCCCAACAGTCATAAATCAAAGGGACTACAAGCGGCTATTTTCACATACACCCTTGAAAGCTACAGAGATTGTCTTGAAGACGTATACGGGGCAAAAAATCTACCCCAAAGGAAAAATAAGGGTGAAAGTGATATATAAAGGCCAGGAAATACCTAAAATGGATATATATGTATTGCCAGATGGAGGACCACCACTGCTAGGACGTGAATGGATCCGGAAGATACAATTAGATTGGCATTCCATACAGGCACTGAAGGTTGAGGCCAACAAGGATGACGACGTCACACCTGGACGACTGTCAAAAATGCTAACTGACGCAAAAGAAGTGTTCCAGGAGGGACTAGGAACACTAAAAGGCGTAACAGCAATGATTAAAATAGAGGAAAATGCAAGCCCAAAGTTTCTTAAGGCCAGACCAGTGCCTTATGCGATCAGACCAGCTGTTGAAGCAGAGCTGGAAGGGTTGGAATGTTCAGGAGTACTGTCCAAAGTGGACTGGAGCGAGTGGGCTACACCCATCGTTCCTGTAATGAAGAGGTCGTTGAGTAATATGCCTGGGGAACCAAAGAAGGTCCGCATCTGTGGGGATTTTAAGGTGACAGTGAACCCAGTCCTTCACACAGTACAATATCCGCTTCCACGAATTGAGGATATTTTCGCCTCGCTATCTGGAGGTAAACGCTTCACCAAAATTGATCTAGCCCAGGCGTACTTGCAAATGGAGGTAGAAGAAGCTTCGAAACAATACCTTACGATTAACACTCATAAAGGTCTCTATCAATACAACCGGCTGGTGTTCGGAGTAGCCTCGGCTCCGGCTATCTGGCAAAGGGCGATGGATCAGGTCCTGCAAGGGATTCCAGGGACCCAGTGTTATTTGGACGACATCTTGGTCACGGGCAAAAATGACAGTGATCACCTCGCCAACTTGGAGAAGGTGCTCACCAGATTAAAGGAGTATGGGCTACGAGCTAATCACCACAAGTGCGAGTTTTTCCAGAAACAGATCTCGTATTGTGGCCACGTCATCGATGAAGAGGGGTTACATAAGTCCCCTGACAAGATTGAGGCAGTAGTCAAGGCTCCAGCACCAGAAAATGTGTCACAATTGAGATCGTTCCCAGGCTGGTAAACTACTACCACAAGCTCTTACCAAATTTGTCCACGGTATTACACCCACTGAACACCCGACTGCAAACAGGGGTACCATGGAAGTGGGATGATGAACGTAGACGAGCTTTCCAGAAGTGTAAAGAATTGATCACATCAAAAGAGTTGTTGGCCCATTTCAACCCAGCACTACCAATTCGTTTGGCATGTGATGCATCACCCTATGGTATTGGAGCGGTGCTGTCGCACAAATTCCCAGATGGGTTGGAGATGCCAGTAGCCTTTGCGTCTCAGTCACTAACCTCAGCTGAGCGCAACTACGCCCAGATTGACAGGGAGGCCCTCAGCCTAGTATGGGAGTAAAAAAATTCAACCACTATCTGCATGGGCAGAAGTTCACCTTGCTGACTGACCACCAACCACTTGTCTCCATCTTTAATCCTAAGAAGGGCGTTCCAGTGATGACTGCACAGTGGTTACAAAGATGGTCCCTGTTTCTAGGGGCGAATCAATATGAAATAGAATATAAAGACACGAAACAGCATGGGAACGCTGATGGGCTATCGCGCCTGCCACTGCCTACTGTGGAGGAAGCACCAGCAGTGGACCTTATCGAGATATTTTATTCGTCTATAATTGAACGATTGCCAGTAACGAACGCGGATATAGAGAAGGAGACCCGCAATGATCCAACGCTGTCTCGGGTATATGATTTGATGGTGAGGGGATGGCCAACACATGGCGACTCACTGTTGCCAGCATTCTCATCCAGAAGAGAACAGCTGTCTGTATGCCAGGGGACAGTGATGTGTGGATCCAGAGTGGTGATTCCACCCAAGTTAAGGGAGAGAGTGCTAAATGAGCTACATGAAGGTCATCTGGGGGGAGTGAAAATGAAAAGCCTTGCTAGGGCTTATGTGTGGTGGCCGGGAATCGATCAACAAATCGAAGACCTAACTAAGAGCTGCTCAGGATGCCAGAAGGTCCAAAATGCACCACCACATGCCCCTCTACACCCATGGGGGTGGCCCTCCTCTCCATGGCAACGGGTGCATATTGATTTTGCTGGTCCATTCATGGACTCAATGTTCTTAATAGCAGTGGATGCTCATTCAAAGTGGCTTGAGGTGATAAAAATATCTTCAACCACTACAGAGAAAACGATTGCAGTCCTACGGACCATATTTGCCAGAAATGGTTTGCCAGAGCAGATTTCCTCTGATAATGGACCACAGTTTGTGTCCGAAGAGTTTCAAAAATTTATGAGAAGGAATGGAGTAAGGCATTACACATCTGCCCCGTATCATCCAGCCACAAATGGATTGGCTGAGAGGTTCATACAAACCTTTAAGAAGGCAATAAAGGCCATGTGCGACGATGAAATTCCACTACAGCATAAGATGGACAATTTCTTATTAGCCTACCGAAACGCGACACATGCAGTTACCAACCAGACCCCGGCCATGATGTTCTTTAACCGAAGGTTGAGATCTCGTCTGGACTTGCTCAGACCAAATGTGCGAAGAAATGTTGAGGACAAACAATTCCAGCACATCAATGAGAAGCCGACAAGGAGCTTCAATGTAGGGCAACCAGTCTTGTCCCGTGACTATCGAACAGAGAAATGGCAACCCGGAACGTTATGCACAAGGCAGGGGCCATTAATGTACACAGTGGATGTCGGGGAGAACATTGTGAGACGCCACGTCAATCAGATCTTAGCGTCACAGGAACGCGTCAACCCCATGTCTCGAGTACCTGGGGATGAACCCAACATACCGGTAGCATCTACCTCAGAACCAGTAGCAGTGGAACCTGATGAACTACCCGATGAAAAGGGTCAGAATCGCATCTGCACCAAGAACAAGAACCTCCGGAAAGGCGCTATCCCGAAAGGGTCAGGAAGCCGCCCCAAAGACTGAATCTATAAATGGACTATTGTTGTTTAATGTACATGTTAAAGTGTTAATTGTTATTTGAATATTAGGGGTACTACTAATCTAAAAGAGGAGGAATTGTAGTGTATGTGCCTTTAAGTCAGAACTACTTTTATAGCTCCTGTATACTGTAGTACCGGCAGTGACCACACCTGTATATAAGCTTTGCGCATGCCTCTGTACCCCCAGTCTTGAGACTACCCTCCTCCAGTAAAGACCTGTTTATTGTTAATTTACAGCATCCGTGTGATTATTGAATAACAGCATATCCTCAGAATCATGGATCTCACAAGGTGGAGCACAAATTCAAGCCCAAATATCGGGGTGGTGCATTCTGCAGCGCTACGCACTGGGCCACGTAGCGCTGTCACATGGAAGGACTCTTCCCCTCGTTAAGGGGAGGGCCCAAGCCCACAGCTCTGCGGAGCCCTACTTGGACCACCAGGGAGCGGGGAGCCATGCCAGCAGCTCGGCACTGAGGAGCAGTGCCAGACTGCCAGATCACAGCACGGACCCCGTGTTCAAAGACGCAACGGGCCACCACAAGTAAGTTGGCTGATTTTATTTTCCCCACCCGTCACCTTCCCTTTACTTAGCGCCCCGCGAGCCTCCTGCCGCTCCGTTCCCGGCCCCTGAATCGGTCGCTGTCATTGCCCGGTGCAGATTCAGGGGGCGCGGGCCAATTTTGCAGGCAGGGCGAAAACAGGGCGGTGATGACATCGTCATTGCCTGCGCAGCGGAGTGCGGCGCTACTGGTTACCGCCGCCACTAAACACCCACTGAATTTAGCGGGAGTTGTTAGCAGCGCCGCACCCGGGCGAAAAGTCATTTGCACCCCCCCGGGGGCACTAATGAGAGGCGCAAATGCACCAAATTCCTAGCCCAGAGACTCAGGAATATCACCAAAAGAACAAAAAGGGGATTTTAGCAGATGTTTCTCACACAGAGAATTATTAGACCACAGTGGTTTATCACAAGTGGTTATTAAAGCAAAGGCTCAACATCACTTAAAGTTGGATTGCTTATTGAAAACAAAGAATATAAAAGAATATGAGGTAAGGGGAAGGAAAGGTGTTAAAGTAGTTAGGTTCAGTTAAAGAACTAGCACCGATAAAGGAGGGATGGGCTGAATATCCTCCTTTTGTACTGTAAATTCTAAAAGATATTCCATAATGTGTTATGTTGTGGTTAATAGCTCGAATTTTGAAATTTAAAGCCTTTTTTGTGGAGGCGTGAGAAGACTTAGGCAACTGAAAGTCAGAAGTACTGGTTCTTGATCTCAGTATGATGGCTTTTTGTTTAATTGGCCTGAGATGAATCACCAGATTAAGCTTTTGTTGCTTTCCGCACCTTCAGAAGCTAAGTGGTATCACCTCCAGTTCTGCTTGTTAAGCAGTGGAGTGTTAGGATCAAGAGCAAAAATGATAGAATAACATGTTCAGCTTCATTCAAGTCAGATCTTGAAGCAGCCTTGTTGTTAAATGTGAGCAATTGTATTTGTATTGGATCTCTACAGTGTAAGCACATTAGAGTAATTCTATATGAGGCTCTAATTACCAACCGATCTAACTGGCTCCTGGCACTCAACGTGGTTTGTCCTTTAGTTAACTATTAATAGTAATGAGTTCAAATCTTAAAGAGTGTATGAGATCCAAGTTGTTACACAGGAGATTTATCTAGAACTATGCTGTAAAACTACAAAATATATTAAGTAATTTTTTATACCTCATGTTTGCTTCCTCTTCTAATCAAGCCTTGCCCAGAAGGATTGGAAATTCTTCCTAGAATCTTGGAATCATAGAAAGTTACAGCACAGAAGGAGGTCATTTCAGCCCATCATGTCCGCGCTGGCCAACAAAGATCTATCCAGCCTAATCCCATTTCCCAGCTCTTGGACGGCCCTGTAGGTTAGAGCGTCCAAAGTGCACATCAAAGCACTTTTTAAATGTGGTTAGGGTTCCTGCCTCTATCACCCTTTCAGGCAGTGAGTTCCAGACCCCCACAACTCTCTGGGTCAAGAAATTTCCCCTCAAATCCCCTCTAAATCTTCCACCAATTACTTTAAATCTGTGCCCCCTGGTTTTTGACCACTCTGCTAAGGGAAATAGGACCTTTCTATTCACTTTATCTATGCCCCTCATAATTTTATACACCTCAATAAGGTCTCCCCTCAGCCTCCTCTGTTCCAAGGAAAACAGACCTAGCCTATGCAGTCTTTCCTCATAGCTAAGATTCTCTACTCCTGGCAACATCCTTGTAAATCTCCTCTGTACCCTCTCTAGTGCAATCACATCTTTCCTGTAATGTGGTGACCAGAACTGCACGCAGTACTCTAGCTGAGGCCTAATTAGTATTTTATACAGTTGAAGCATAACCCCCCTGCTCTTGTATTCTATGCCATGGTTAATAAAGGCAAGCATTCCGTATGCCTTCTTAGCCACCTTAACTACCTGGCCTGCTACCTTCAGGGATCTGTGGACATGCACTCCAAGGTCCCTTTGTTCCTCTACACTACTCAGTGTCCTACCATTTAATGTTTATTCCCTTTTCTTGTTAGCCCTCCCCAAATGCATTACCTCACACTTCTCTGGATTGAATTCCATTTTTGACTGTTCTGCCCACCTGACCAATTTAGTGATATCTTCCTGCAGTCTACAGCTTCCTTCTTCAGTATCAATCACACAGCCGATTTTAGTATCATCTGCAAACTTCTTAATCATACCCCCTATATTCAATCAAAATCATTGATATATACCACAAAAAGCAAGGGACCTAGTACTGCAGAACCCCACTGGAAACAGCCTTCCAGTCACAAAAACACCCATCAACCATTATCCTCTGCTTCCTGTTTCCGAGCCAGTTTTGAATCCAACTTGACACTTTGCCCTGGATCCCATGGGCTTTTAACTTTGTGACCAGTCTGCCATGTGGAACCTTGTCAAAAGCCTTGCTAAAGTCCATATACACTACATCAAATGAAATACCCTCATCTACCCTCCTTGTTACCTCCTCAAAACATTCAATCAAGTTTGTCAGACATGACTTTCCCTTAACAAATCCAGGCTGACTATCCTTGATTAATCTGTGTCTTTCTAAATGAAGATTTATCCTGTTCTTCAGAATTCTTTCCAATAATTTTTCCACCACCGAGGTTAGGCTGACTCGCCTGTAATTACTCGGTCTATCCTTTTCTCCCTTTTTAAACAAGGGTACCACATTAGCAGTACTCCAGTCCTCTGGCACCACACCTGAAGCCAGAGAGGATTGGAAAATGATGGTCAGGGCCTCCTGCAAACGAATTTAGGGATTGTCATGGTAAACTGGAAATGTCAGAGAAAAACTGTGACATAAGGTATAAATACAGAAAGATGTCAACATAGGGTAAATAAACCAATTATTAATTTTAAATTATGAATCGTCCCTTAAAGCACTGTAAAATAAAATCTAACTTTTAATACAAATCAGTTTATTTAAAAAAAAACAATTTTCTCCCCTCATTTTTTGGGCTGAAGTTGACTCCTTTCTGGTGTACAGTTCCAGTGAAGGTGGTCACCCTCTGCTACCTCATATAAGTGATTGTATTAAATTGTGTCAGCTTGGCTTGGTTGGTAGCACTCTTAAAGAAAGATTTGCATTTATATAGCGCCTTTCATGACCACCCGACATCTCAAAGCGCTTTACAGTCAATGAAGTACTTTTGAAGTGAAGTCACTGTTGTAATGTGGGAAACATGGCAGCCAATTTGTGCATAGCAAGCTCCCATAAACAGTAATGCGATAATGACCAGATAATTTGTTTTTGTTATCTTGGTTGAGGGATAATTATTGGCCAGGACACCAGGGATAACTCCCCTGCTCTTCTTCAAAATAGTGCTATGGGATCTTTTATATCCACCTGAGAGAACAGACGGGGCCTCGGTTTAATGTCTCATCCGAAAGACAGCACCTCTCATAATGCAGCACTCCCTCAACATTTCACTGGGGTGTCAGCCTAGCTTTTTTAAAAAATGTGCTCAAGTCCCTGGAGTGGGACTTGAATCCACAACCTTCTAACTCAGAGGCAAGTGTGCTGCCAACTGAGCCACAGCTGACACTGTGTTCACAAGCCATGGATTTCCATACTACTGTATCCATGTGTATGCCCTGGCACTGAGCATCAGTAGACTGTTCAATCATAGGGGGCACGGGAAACACAGCTGAAACACTACTTCACAGGCAATTAATTTTTCTGAGATGCTGTGATCGTTAGGTCTGCAAACGCAACAGCCAACACAGCAAGATCCCACAAATAACACCGATGTGAACAAACAGTTAATTTGTTCTTGGTGGCATTGATGGATGAACTTTGGCCAGGACGCTGGGAGAATAATGCCATGGAATTCATCCTTGAAGAGGCAGGTAGGACCCACAGTTTTATCCAAAGGTGGCACCTCCAACAATGCAGCACTCTCTCAATACTGCAATGTAGTACTAGCCTAGATTATGTGCTGAAGTACACGAGTTGGGTGCGAATCCACAACTTGCTGACTTTAGAGTGCTACCAACCAAGCCAAGCTGACATGATTTAATATAATAGTAGACAAAGTATCTCATCATTTGTTTCCACCATTTTATTCTTGAAAGGTTAGATATTAGATACGCTGTGCTAACTGTATCCAGCTGCTGTATATTCAGTAAAGTAAGAATGATTGTTCATTTTCAATGGCTTTTGAAGAAATCCAGCAGAGGAGCTTAATTCACTTTTTGGTAAATATATTCTGAAAAAATATCATCCTCATTAGTAGTTCAGCTTCCGATGCTAAGCTCACACTGGAGGTGTCTGCTTTTCTGCATCATTCACAGTTCTATTTTGCTATTGGAATCAGCAGCAGCAGCAATACTATTAAAGATCTGGCCCATCATGGTGTGAAAATATATTCTGCCCTGCTGCAACAATATTAAAAATTCCATTTATATATCCTTTCAACATACTTCACCACACCACCACCTCATTCATACCACTAGAGAGAAATCAGCAGGCCGAGTCGGTATTTAAAAGGGCATGTCATATCTCAGCATTTTCAAAAAGTTTGCCATGGAAGGAACTAGATACTGGGTAGTACAGGCACTCTCCCAGAATCATAGAATGATACCGCACAGAAGGCGGCCATTCGGCCCATCATGCCTATGCCGGCTCTTTGGTACAGCTATCCAATTAATCCCACTCCCCTTCTCTATTCCCATAGCCCTGTGAATGTTTTCCCTGCAGGTATTCATCCAATTCTCTTTTGAAAGTTACTATTGAATTTGCTTCCTCCACCCTTTCAGGCAGTGCATTCCAGATCGCAAGGACTCGCTGTGTAAAAAATATTTTCTCATGTCGCCTCTGGTTCTTTTGCCAATCACCTTAAATCTGTGTCCTCTGGATACCGGCCCTTCTGCCACTGGAAACAGTTTTTCCTTATTTACTCTATCAAAACCCTTCATGATTTTGAACACCTCTAACAAATCTTCTCCTAACCTTCTCTGCTTGAAGGAGAACAACCCCAGCTTCTCCAGTCTCTCCACATAACTGAAGTCCCTCATCCCTGGTACAATTCTAGTGAATCTCTTCTGTTCCCTCTCCAAGCCCTTGACATCCTTCCTAAATTATGATGCCCAGAATTGAACACAATACTCCAGCTGAGGCCTAACAAGTATTTCCCCCTAAAGGTTTAGAATAACTTTCTTGCTTTTTAACTCTATTCCTCTATTAATAAATCCAAGGATCCCATATGCTTTTTTAACAGCCCTCTCAATTTGTCCTGCCACCTTCAAAGATTTCTGTACATACACCCCCAGGTTTCTCTGTTCCTGCACCACCTTTAAAATTCTACCATTTAGTTTATATTGCCTCTTCTCACTCTTCTTACCAAAATGTATCATTTCACACTTCTCTGCATTAAATTTCATCTGCCATGTGTCTGCCCAGTTCACCAGTCTGTCTATATCCTTCTGAAGCCATAGACATTCTTCTCATTGTTTACTATATTTCCAAGTTTCTTATCATTTGCAAACTTTGAAATTATGCCCTGTATATCCAAGTCCAGGTCATTAATATATATAAAAAGAGCATTGGTCCAAATACCGACCCCTGGGGAACACCACTGTATACTTCCCTCCAGTCTGAAAAACAACCATTCACCAATATTCTCTGCTTTCTGTCCCCTAGCCAATTTTTGATTCATGCTGTCACTGTCCCTTTAATCTCATGGGCTTTAATTTTGCTAACAAGTCTATTATGTGGTACTTTGTCAAACGCCTTTAGAAAGTCCACATACACAACATCCACCGCATTACCCTCATTAACCCTCTCTGTTACTTAATCAAATAACTCGATCTAGTTTGTCAAACACAATTTGCCTTTAACAAATGCGTGCTGACTTTCATTTACTAGCCCATACTTTTCCAAATGCCAATTAATTTTGCCCCAGATTATTGTCTCTAAAAGTTTCCCCTCCACCGACGTTAGGTTGACTGACCTGCAGTTGCCGGGTTTATCCCTCGTCCCTATTTTAAAAAGGGATGTAACATTTGCAATCCTCCAGTCCTCTGGCACCACCCCCATATACAAGGACGATTGGAAGATTGTGAGCAGACCCTTCGCATTTTCCACCCTTACTTCCCTCAGCAGCCTAGGATGCATCCCATCCGGACCGGGTGACTTTTCTACTTTTGAGGACTGCCACCCTTTTAAGTACAGCCTCTTTATCTATTTTTATCCTATCTAATATTGCTACTGTTTCCTCCTTTACTGCTACATTAGCAGCATCCTCTTCTCCAGTGAAGACAGATGCAAAGTTCTCATTTAGTACCTCAGCCATGCCCTCTGTCTTCACAAGAAGATCTCCTTTTTGGTCCCTAATCGGCCCCACCCTTTCTTTGACTACCCATTTACTGTTTATGTGTTTATAAAAGACTTTTGGGTTCCCTTTTATGTTAGCTGCTAATCTATTCTCGTATTCTCTCTTTGCCCTCTTATTTCCTTTTTTAGATCGCCTTTGTACTTTTTATATTCAGCTTAGTTCTCTACTCTATTATGAACCATACAATTGTCATAAGCCTCCATTTCCTGCCTCATTTTAATCTCTATGGCTGCGATTTTACTAACCTCGGCGGGTCCCTGGCGGGCAATGTCAGTGGCGGGTCGTGGCCCTGCTGCCGGCTCCATCCCGCTCTGTGAAATGACTTTCCATTGATAGAGCTTGTTAAACTTGCCCAGCGCATTTCCTGGGCCAATTAGAGGAAGTGGATCTGGTGACATCATTTCATGACGCGTCATCAGCCGGTTTCCTTAAAGGGACCATGGCCAAATTTATCTTGACATTTGTGCTGTCAGTGTTCTACAGCATTGAGGTGCTGCAAACACTGACAATGCTGCACAGATGCACAGGGCTGCACCCAGGATCTCCCATGACTCCCTCCATATGCTTATGGAGCGTGTCACAGCACGCAGGGAGGTCCTGTTCCCTTCCCATGGGTGGAAGAGACCTTCCCAGGAGACCTAAACAGCCTGGTTGCACATTGCACAGGAGGGCACAAGCAGTGATGTGGTCAGGAGGACCTGGGTGCAGTGACGCAAACTTTTCAATGATCTCAGTAGATCACGAAACGTTAGTACAAAACCTCACTCAACCTCATCCTGCTGTGCCTCTCATCACATCCCCATCATTCTGCCTTCCCTACCCTACTCTTGCACATCCTTACTCAAACCAACTTACCTTGCACCTCCACCCACCCCTCTCTATCTACATTATCACATCCCCATCTCACTAGCCACCCCTCACACTCACCCTCATCCTAGTGCAATCGTACCAACTAACAACTCACAAGGGTAGGCACTTGTGTGTATTATCCAATGTTCATGTAAAGTTTCTGTTAATGTGCTGTCAAACATTGAAACCTTTATTTTCAACACGTTGTCTTCTTGGACAGATTTGTGTGCACCTGTGGAAGTGGCTTAGTGAGTTGCAGTGAATGGTGAGACATAACGTTACCCCCTCACAATGGTTGTGAATGTGAAAGTAATGGCTTGGGCATTGTAGGGATGCTTTATGGTATTGGTGTAGGGTGGTGCCAACCTGGCGCATCATGTGGCAGCCGGGGTGTACAGTGCTAAGTTAAGTAAATCTGGCCATGGCGAGGCCATCCCTGGCCTCCTGGGCTGCAATGTGCTCAGGTGCTGATGCCCTCTGTCCTGTGCAGCATCAGGTGATTGCAGAGAAGGTCGGTGTTGTTGTTGGTGCTGCTAGTGTGCTTGGTTCTGCTGGTGTTGGGGATGATCGTGGGTAGAATCTGAGGACCAAGGTGAAACAGTATAAATGGTACCCATGCTGATGGAATAGATGGCAGGTGAAGTTGAAATGACAGAAGCAAGCTGTCAATGGTGAGAGAGGTTGTTCCAATGAGATGACGCTGGATAAAGAGTTTGCTCCAAACACTTGTATGCTGCATAAAGCTCAATCTGTCTTCCAAATGGAGTATGCAACAGCTTCTGAGCTTGGAAAGTGAACAGCTCATTCAATAGCCTCAGTTTAACAGATGTGATCTCTGAGCAGCGTGGACCCTGTGGGCGAGCAGTTAAATAGAAATGGTAAGGTTAAATGTGTTATTAATAATCTGCTAACAAGGCAATAATCAGCTTAATTGGATCTCCCACCACTGCGTGTTGGTTCTGCTCAGCACTGAGAGACCCGACATTGGGAAAGGCGTGTGACAGTGGGTTGACAGCGGGGTCCCGAACCGCTGTCAACAAAAAACACTTTCCCACCAGACCCACCACCGATCCCACCTGCTGACCCCCCGGAAAATTCTGACCTATATCTTTAGTCATCCAGGGAGCCTAGCTTTGGATACCCTTTTTACCCCTCATAGGAATGTGTCAACTCAGCACCTGAACCATATCCTATGTGAAGACCTCCCATTGTTCAATTACTGTTCACCAGGCTGATACCTGGGATGGCAGGAATGACGTATGAGGAGAGATTGTGTCGATTGGGCTTATACTCACTGGAGTTTAGAAGATTGAGAGGGGATCTCATCAAAACCTATAAAATTCTGTCAGGCCTGGACAGACTAGATGCAGGAAGGATGTTTATGATGACCGGGGAGTCCAGAACCAGGGGTCATAGTCTAAGGATAAGGGATAAGCCATTTAGGACTGAAATGAGGAGGAATTTCTTCACCCAGAGAGTGGTGAACCTGTGGAATTCTCTGCCACAGAGGGCGGTGGAGGCCAGTTCATTAAATATATTCAAAAAAGTGTTGGATATGTTTCTTAAGGCTAAAGGGATCAAGGGATATGGGGAGAAGGCAGGGACAGGGTACTGAATTTGGATGATCAGCCATGATCTCATTGAATGGCGGAGCAGGCTCGAAGGGCCGAATGGCCTACTCCTGCTCCTATCTTCTATGTTTCTATGTTTCTATGTTTTGCCTATCAATTTTTGTTTCCAATTCACCTGGGCCAGATCCTTTTCCAATTCACTGAAGTTAGCCCTTGCCCAGTAAAGCCTTTTTATGCTTGATTTTACCTTATGCTCTTCCATAACTATTCTAAACCTAATGATATTATGATCCCTGTTCCCCAAGTGCTCTCCCACTGAATCATGCACCACTTGCCGCATTTCATTCCCCAGAACTAGATCCAACACTGCTTCCTTCCTCGTTGAGCTGGAGACACATTGATCAAGAATGTTATCTTGTACATATTTCAGGAATTCCTCCCCATCTTTGTCTTTTACGCTGTTTCTATCCCTATATATAACATCTACTGCACTAAATTCATCAATCCTCTCTGTTACTTCATCAAAGAGCTCAATCAGGTTAGACAGACACAATTTGCCTTTAACAAATCCATGCTAGCTGTCCCTTATTAATCCTTGTTCCTCCAAGTGAGAATTAAATTTGTCCTTGACAATGGTCTCTAGTAGTTTTCCCACCACTGACATTAGACTGATTGGCCTGTAGTTACCAGGTTTACTGCCTCCCCTTTTTTGAACAGGGGTGTAACATTTGTAATCCTCCACTCCTCTGGCACCACTCCAATATCAAAGGAGGATTGAAAGATTGTAGTAGGAGCTTCTTCTATCTCTCTTAGCAACCTAGGATGCATCACATCTGGACTGGGTGACTTGTTGACTTTGAGTGAAGCCAACCTACTTAGCACCTCCTATTTAACTATCTTTATACTATCCAATGAGCTCGATTTTGTCATTGGGCGGGCTGGGGTCGTGTCATCCGCTTTTTGTGTTATCCACCCGATTCCAAATCGATGTGGGAGATTGATGCAATTTTCACCTAATTGGACAAATGAGTTCCAGCATGTGGGAACCCATGGCCCAATTAGGTTTTTCAGTCTGAAGTTCGCCTCCGATGACGTCATCATTGCTGCTGCATTTAAGGTCTGCAAGAAGCCTTGCTTCTTCTGCAGACTGCCAACCTTTTGGCCTTTGCAGTAAGAGGGACCTGGAGGCAGAATGAGCAGCGGGAGACCTAAGTCTGCTCCAAGATTTGATGGCGTCGCCCTGCAAGCTTTGGTGGAGGGAGCAAGAGCTAGTAAGGAGGTGCTCTTCCCTTCTTCAGGGAGGAAGAAGCCTCCCCAGCAGACGAAGGCTGTGTGGATCCAGGTGGCCCAGGAGGCCAACTCGTTGTCGCTGATCCGCAGAACCTGGCTTCAGATCAGGAAGAGGTTTCATGACCTTCTGCGCACTGGAAAAGTGAGTATGACTTTCCCATTACCCTCAATCTGATCCCCATTGCCTCTCCTCACCAGCACTCAGCTTTAGCAACCTCTTCCTCCACATCCCACTTGACACTGACATCCCTGCACCCTTACCCATTCCCTCTCTCTCTATGGTCACATTCACCTAACTATTTGACTATGCAGCCCTCACACTCCCTATCACTGTGATGCTATGAAAACAACTTACAAAACACAGGGAGGACCCTTGGTCTTGCCAACTCACTCCATCTTTGTCTCCTTCTCAGCATCTATGCTATGGATTCTCTACACTGCTTCATTCTCACTCAAACTCCAATTGTCTCCCTCATTGCAAGAAAAGAGAGCTCACAATAAGAGGGAAAGAGCGAGGACAGGAGGAGAGCCACCCTCAGTAGCCCACCTCACCCCTTGGGAGGAAGCGGTCCTGGAGATCATGGGACTCGAGGATGATGCGCAAATGGGGGACGGACAGACGGGTGCATCAGAGCAAGCTGGTGACAGAATAGTTTTTCATCTTTCTCATTGACATTGCATGAGCCACTGATAATGATTCTGAAGCTCTAACAGATAGACTTATGATCATCTGCAATATGCAATGTACATGTAACCTTGGCCTCACATCTCTGACTCTTTCCTTTACTCCCCCACAGGACCATCGCAAGCACCCATTCCCACTATCCAGGAGGAACAGCCTGAGCCTCCAGACTCCTAAGAGGAAGCTGCGACTTCTGAGGGCACAGCGTCAGCAGAAATCAGCCAACCAAGCACCAGCGCAGACACTCACACCTCGGTGGGACCATCGCGAGATAGAATAGTGTTGTCACCTGGTGTATCACAGCTCACAAGTGAGCATCAGCAGATTGTGGAGACAGGGACAGCAGTGGAGTGTCCTAGTCAGAGGGCACAGGACTCTCCCAGCTCAGCTCAGCTGCATGTCGACCCCACTGCCTCTGGGTCCAAACAGAAGAACAGCGGTGCTGGAACTCCAGAAACAGGTGCAGGAGTCTCTGGCAGGTTTTGTCTCCAGGGTCGCTGCGAGTGTGGAGCGAATGGAGGAGTCCATCGCGGACATGAGCAGAGCCTTTGTGGAGTCATTGGCGCATGAACGCAGCACCACGGAAAGGATGGCAACCTCCGTGGAAAGGATGGCTACAGTAGGCGAGAGAATTGCTATGGCCATGGAGGAGCTAAGTCGCCAGAGTGTAGAAAACATGGTGAGTGTTCAGAATAGACTGACATCTCTGGATGAGTGATGGTCAGATATTGAACAGAGAAACTACACCTTCATGGAAGTCCTTCTGAATAGGACTGCCAGTGCAGATACGGGTCCCCATGGCTCCCCTGATGTGCAGCAAGGTGCTCTCAAGCCACTTGCAAGTGCTGAGGTGGACCTGACCCATGAGAGGGATGTTGGTGGCAGAGAACAAGGAAGTGGGGGCTCCTCTCCAAGCACTCACACTTCCATGCCACTGCCAAATCCTTGGTCAGAGCCCCACCAGAGTCCCCACCCAACTGAGATTGGCGTCTCAACCCCTGCACAGCCGCAGGAGCAGCAGACTGTTGCCATGCCCTCACAGGTTCGCAACCCCAGAGGAGGTCCACCAAAGGTGTCAAGACAGGAGCAGCAAGAAAGTGAGCAAGGGGCCTCCACATCTGCTGAAGTCACAGGGGAAGCACCACGTAGGAGCACGCATAAGAGAAAGATACTGCACAAATAGTCATAAGGGTAGCTACTTGGGTGAAATGTTGTGTTTATTTTTTAAATGCCATCAGTTGGTTGTTGTAAATAAAAATTCTAATGGCAAACTGTTGCAGTTGTGGCGTGTGTCATTTCACAAATGGGACTTCCACATTGAGTGCTTAGGATTACTTGCAATTGTCAGTATGGTGGTCAGAGTGCTAGGAATCCATTGGTTCCTGGCCATTGTTGATGCTCTGGTAAGAAGCTATGAGGCAAAAGTGCTTGATTGGCTAGGCTAAGCAAATGAATAATGCATCCCTTGCATCCCGGGCAGCAATGTTCTCGCGTACTGTTGCCGCTGTTTGATGGGCCTCTGCAAGATGTTCGTTTTCGCTCCCCTCCTCCTCCTCATCTGAGGAGGATATGTGAGGAGCCACTTGGTCCTCAGGAATCTGCAAGCCACGACACTGTGCCATGTTGTGAAGTGCACTGCAAACCACTACGATTCTGGAGACCCTGGTTGCACCTGATCTATCCAGGCATCTGAAACACATCTTCAGCAAACCAATGGTTTGCTTGATTATGAATCTGGTGGAAATGTGGCTGTAGTTGTAGCTCTCCTCAGCTTCGTTGGATGGGCTCCTCAACGGCATCATTAGCCACGTCTTCAGGGGATAGCCCTTGTCTCCAAGTAGCCATCCAGTAAGTTGGTCTAGTGGACTGAAGAGCGGAGGCACACTAGACTGGCGCAGTATGAAGGAGTCATGGCAACTGTCAGGGTACTTGGCACAAACATGCAAATTTTCCTTCTTGTGGTCACACACCAGCTGCACGTTGAGGGAGTGGAAGCCCTTGCGGTTGACAAAAATACCTGGATTGCGATGGGGTGCCTTAAGGGCCATATGTGTGCAGTCAACAACTCCCTGCACCCTTGGAAAGCCTGACAGATTAGCTAATCCAACCGCACGCACCGTGACACTTGCTTGATCTTTGGAGAAATGGACGTGATTGTGCGCGATGGCAAAGAGGGCATCGGTTACCTATGTCTTGCAAGTGTGTGCGGCTGCCTGGGAGATGCCGCTGATGTCTGCTGCTGATCCCTGGAATGAGCCTGAGGCAAAAAAGTTGAGTGCGGTGGTGACTTTTGTTGTGTCTGTGTATAATAAGACACAGACTGCAGGAGAACGGTATAACAGGTGTTTACTCAACGTGGCTCACATGGGAACTGGTCTGTACAGATTACTACTCAGTTCTATATACAGGTGTGGTCACTGCCGGTACTGCAGTATACATGAGCTGTAAAAAGTAGTTCCCCCCTTAAAGGTATATACATTACAATTCCTCCCCTTTCAGATTAACAGTACCATAACACTCATTTAACAATTAAATATCAAACTAATTACAATTAACACTTTTAACATGCAACATTAGCTGAAAATAGTCTATTTATATATTCAGTCTTTGGGGAGGCTTCCTGATCCTTTCTGGATAGCGCCTTTCCCGAGTGTCTTGCTCTTGGTGCGGAGGCGATTCTGGCCCCCTGTCGTCGGTTGGTTCATCAGCTTCCGATGCTACTGTTTCTGGGGTAGATGCGACCTGTACGTCGGGTTCATCACCAGGTACGTATGGGCGAGGCATGGGGTTGACTTGTTCCTGTGACTCTAGGATCTAGTCAGCATGGCGTCTCACGATGCTCTCCCCAACGTCAACTGTGTACATTAGTGGGCCCTGCCGTGTGCATATCGTTCCTGGCTGCCATTTTTCTGTTCGGTTGTCGCGGGCCAAGACTGGTTGCCCTACATTGAAGCTCCTTGTTGGCTTCTCATGGATGTACTGGAATTGCTTACTCTCAACATCTCTTTGTACGTTTGGTCTGAGCAAATCCAGGCGAGATCTTAACCTTCGGTTAAAGAACATCATGGCTGGGGCCTGGTTGGTGACTGCATGTGTCGCATACCGGTAGGCGAACAGGAAATTGTCCACCTTGTGCTGCAGCGGAATGTTGTCATTGTACATAGCCTTTATTGCCTTCTTAAAGGTTTACACGAACCTCTCAGCCAATCCATTTGTGGCAGGATGATACGGGGCGGATGTGTAATGCCTTACCCCATTCTTTTTCAAGAACCTCCGGAACTCTTCAGACACAAACTGTGGTCCGTTGTCAGAGCAAATCTGTTCTGGCAAGCCATTCCTGGCAAAAATGGTCCGTAGGACTGCAATAGTTTTCTCCGTGGTGGTGGAGGACATTTTGATGACCTCAGGCCATTTCGAGTGCGCATACACGGCTATTAAAAACATTGAGTCCATGAATGGACCAGCAAAATCAATATGCACCCGTTGCCATGGAGATGAGGGCCACTCCCATGGGTGTAGAGGGGCCTGTGGTGGTGCATTTTGGACTTTCTGGCATCCTGAGCAGCTCTTGGTCAGGTCCTCAATTTGTTTATCGATTCCCGGCCACCACACATAAGCCCTGGCTAGGCATTACATTTTTACCCCTCCCAGATGACCCTCATGAAGCTCATTGAGCACTCTATCCCTTAACTTGGGTGGAATTACCACTCGGGATCCACACATCAAGGTCCCCCGGCACACTGACAGCTGTTCTCTCCTTGTTGAGAATGCTGGCAACAGTGAGTCACCATGTGCTGGCCATCCCTTCACCGTCAAATCATATACCCGAGACAGTGTCGGGTCATTTCGGGTTTCCTTTTCGATACAAGCGTTAGTTACCGGTAAGTAGTCAACTATAGTCGAATGGAATATTTCGACAGGATCCACTGCTGGTGCTTCCTCCGCAGTAGGCAGTGGCAGGCGTGATAGCCCATCAGCATTTCCATGCTGTTTCATGCCTTTATATTCAATCTCATAGTGGTGCGCCCCTAGAAAAAGTGACCATCTTTGTAGTCGTTGCGCAGTCATCACCGGAACGCTCTTCTTCGGAATAAATGGAGACAAGAGGCTGGTGATCAGTCAGCAAGGTGAATTTCTGCCCGTGCAGATAGTGATTGAACTTTTTCATTCCCCACACTAGGCTGAGGGCCTCCATGTCAATCTGGGCGTAGTTACGCTCAGCTGAGGTTAGTGATCGTGACGCAAAGGCTATTGGCCTCTCTGAGCCGTCCGAGAATTTGTGCGACAGCACCGCTCCAATGCCGTAGGGTGACGCATCACATGCCAACCGAATTGGTAATGCTGGGTTGTAATGGGCCAATACCTCTTTCGATGTGATTAGTGTTTTGCTCTTCTGGAAAGCTCGTCTACATTCGTCACTCCACTTCCATGGCACCCCAGTTTGCAGTAGGGTGTTCAGTGGGTGTAGTATTGTACACAAATTTGGCAAGAACTTATGGTAGTAGTTTACCAGCCCGAGGAACGACCTCAGTTGTGACACGTTTTCCGGTGCTGGAGCCTTGACTACTGCCTCAATCTTCTCTGGGGACATATGTAACCCCTCTTTATCGATAACCTGGCCACAATACGAGATCTGTTTTCTAAAAAACTCGCATTTGGGGCGGTTAGCTCGGAGCCCATATTCCTGCAATCTAGTGAGCACCTGCTCCAGGTTGGCAAGGTGATCACTGTCATTTTTGCCCGTGACCAGGATGTCGTCCAAATAACACTGGATCCCTGGGATCCCTTGCAGGACTTGTCCCATTGCCCTCTGCCAAATAGCCAGAGCTGATGCTACCCCAAATACCAGCCGGTTGTATTGGTAGAGACCTTTATGGGTGTTGATTGTGAGGTATTTTTTTGATGCTTCTTCTACCTCCATTTGCAGATACGCCTGGGCCAGATCAATCTTAGTGAAGCGTTTCCCTCCAGATAGAGAGGCGAAAATATCTTCAATCCGCGGAAGTGGATATTGTACGGTGTAAAGGACCGGGTTCACTGTTACCTTAAAGTCCCCACAGATGCGAACCTTCCTTGGTTCCCCAGGCGTGCTGCTCAACGACTTTTTCATCACAGGGACGATGGGTGTAGCCCACTCGCTCCAGTCTACCTTGGACAGTACATCTGAACGTTCCAGACTCTCCAGCTCTGCTTCGACGGCTGGGCGGATCGCATAAGGCACCGGTCGGGCCTTAAAAATTTTGGCTTGCGTTTTCTTCAATTTTAATCATCGCTGTCATGCCTTTTAGTGTTCCGAGTCCTTGCTGGAACACTGCTTTCGTGTCAGTTATGATCTTTGACAGTCGCCCAGGTGACGTCGTCATCCTTTTTGTCAGCCAGCCAGTGCCTGTATGGAATGCCAATCCAGTTGTATTTTCCGGATCCATTCACGTCCCAGTAATGGTGGTCCTCCATCTTGCAATACATACAGGTCTAGTTTTGGTGTTTCCTTACCGTTATATATAACAGTCACCCTTATTTTTCCTTTGGGGTAGACTTTTTGCCCCGTGTACGTCTTCAAAATAATTTTTGTGTCTCTCAAGGGTATGTGTGAGAATAGCCGCTCGTAGTCCCGTCGGTTTATGACTGTTAGGGTTGATCCTGTGTCCAATTCCATCTTTACCTGGACTCCTGCTCTCTTGAGAGTGACCCAAATAGTTCGGTGATCCTCCGTTGTGATCACATTATGTAGTTTCAGACAACTCAGTTCCCTGCTTTCGGCGTCGTTATCACTCTTTTGTTCGTCTGAACTATTCTCCATCATCTTATGTACCTTCTTGTACTTTTATTTGATAGGTTTCTTATTGTTGGTTTTCTTTCCCGACCTGCAGACTCGTGCTATGTGTCCTACTTTTCCACACTGTCTGCACACTTTGTCTTTGAACCAGCAATCATTCTGGTCGTGTGTTGTTCTGCTGCAGCGATAGCACTTCTCTGTTCTATATGACATTTCGTTTGTGCCATATTCTTGCAGTCTCTGTTGTATCTCTGCAGCGCCCCGTGCTGCTGCTTCATATGATACCGCAATGCTGTAAGCTTTTTCCAGCGTAAGGTCCTTTTCAGATAAAAGCCGTTTCTGGGTTCCTTCACTTTGAAGCCCACACACAAACTTGTCCCTTAAGGTATCTGCTAGTCCCATTCCAAACTGGCAGTGTTTCGATAGTTTGCGCAGTTCTGTTAAATAATCAGCATTGCTTTCATCCTTATGCTGGTTCCGTTTGTGAAACTTGAATCTTTCTGCTATCAGAAGTGGTGTGGGGTTTAAATGTTCCTGTAGTATCATTACTATATCTTCAAAACTCTTTTCCATTGGCTTCGTTGGGGTTACTAGATTTCGTAATAAACCATACGTCTTTGCACCCATTAAATTTAACAATACCGACGCTTTCTTGTCATCTGACACCTCATTTGACTTGCAGTATACCTCTATTCGTTCGACATATGTAGTCCAATCTTCGACTTCATTGTCAAATGCGGTGATACTGCCACTCTTCGGCATTTTGGGTGTGGTTTAAAATGGCGTCTCCCAATGGCTTAAAATGGCTTCTCCCGCGCTTTCCTTTCTCCCCCGCTGCTGCCAACGCCGCTCCCAGCAGTTCTCGTGGCAATGGCGGCACCCTGTTGGTTTCGTGTGCTTCTCCTGCACTGCTGCCAATGCCGCTCTCGGCGGCCCTCGTGGCAATGGCGGCGCCTCGCGGGTTGCTGCGCGTCTCTCTCTCCCTCTCTTCAACGCTGCTCGGCCCCTGAACACCGGCTGCGCCCTGTGCGCTCTGCCCTCTCTCTCTTTCCCCCGTCGACGCTGCTCGGCCCTTTGCTGTGCTGCTCGGTCGGGCTCTAGCCCGCCGCTGTCCGGGAAGTGCCTGCGCACTACCTGTTCCCAGCACGTTTCGCTGGACCACCTCGACTGGAAAGCCAAGCCTGGCTCTTGACAGCCTCCCCCGCAATTCTCGAGTCTCTGCTGGATGACTGGGCGGTTGCCCGTGGTCGA
Source organism: Somniosus microcephalus (assembly GCF_052327205.1). Lineage (NCBI taxonomy): Eukaryota > Metazoa > Chordata > Chondrichthyes > Squaliformes > Somniosidae > Somniosus > Somniosus microcephalus. The sequence continues at coordinate 126,676,665 of NC_140999.1, read as the reverse complement.
CGCCCGAGTCTCTGGCCTTGACCTCCAATCCACTGATCTCCAGGAACGAATCCCCGGGAGGTGATGCAGAGTTGCAGATATGTTCGAACTTGCCTTGTCGCTAACGTTGTGTCTGTGTATAGTAAGACACAGACTGCAGGAGAATGGTATAACACGTGTTTACTCAACGTGGCTCACACGGGAACTGGTCTGTACAGATTACTACTCAGTGCTATATACAGGTGTGGTCACTGCCGGTACTGCAGTATACATGAGCTGTAAAAAGTAATTCCCCCCTTAAAGGTATATACATTACAACTTTGACGGCCACTGGTAAGGGGTGTCCACCTGCTCCTCTGGGCTCCAGGTCTTGCTGCACCATTGTGCAGATGTCACCCACTATTCAATTCAATTCAAATCGCTTTATTGGCATGACTCTTGCAAAAATCGTAGCCGCCTTTGGCACTGCTGCTCAGTCATGTTGAGGTAGCTGATCCTCTGTCTGTAGACCCTGTTAGGGATATCTCCTGCGCCGATGGGCTTCCATGCGCTGGCGCCTTCTGGCCTGTGCTGCTTCATTTGGGTGAGCAGCAGCTTGACGCTCCTGTTGTTGCTGCTGCTGTTGTTCATGGTTCTGCTGCTGCCGCGGCTGTTCTTCATCCGAATCTGATGTCCAGGAGGAAAGGAAATAAATGGTTCCCATGCTTCTGGTAGATGCCTCAGTTGAGGAAGCGCTCAGTCAAGGTGGCGAGAGGGGTTTCCCAGGAGGTCACACTGGAGGTGGGTGTCAGGCTCCAAACTTCCACAGCTATGGTTATGCCTGCTAAATGTTCCCCCAGACCTGAGACAACAAAGTCCTGCCACCTGCAAATGATGACTGATCAGATCTCCTATTTAATGGTGGAGCTGCAGCTGATAGTCAGCAATCCAATTGTGCTACCACCAGGTTTCACCGTCGTGTTTCAGAGGAGGCATGCTTCACGTTGGAAAAGGTTTAAAATCGGAACGGCCTCCCAAAATGGGATTATAGAGGCAATTCAGTGGTTGTTAATGGCCTTAAGGACCTATTCCGCCTCTTGGAGGCGGGTCGGAGACGAGATCAGAAACCACGCATTTGGGAAAATTGCTTGGAGGCGGGGTTGGGCCCGCCCGCCACTTTTTGCAATTTTAACACCCCACACGCCTCCATTCCCGCCTCCTCGGGCCTGGCAAAATCAAACCCAATATCTCTGCTCCCCCCATCTCTACTCTGACATTAACTTCAACCTCCTCTTTTGTGAAGACAAATGCAAAGTACTCACTCAGTACCTCAGTCATGCCCTCTGCCTCCACAGGAAGATTTCCTTTTTTGTGCCTAATTGGTTCCAGCATTCCTTTATCTATCCTTTTACTTTTTATATCTTTAGAAAAGATTTTTGGTTTCCCTTTTATGTTACCTGCTAATCTTTTCTTATACTCTTTCTCTTTGCCCTTCTTATATTTTTTTCAATTTCCCACTGCACTCTCTGATTTTCGATTGTATTCTGTATCTGCATTTGTAATAAACCTCCTTTTTCTGTCATATTTTAACTTCTATTTCCATCCAGGGAACTCTAGCTTTGAATGCACCATCCTTCCTCCTTATGGGAATATCCTTTGAAGACCTGTCATTGCTCATTTACTGTTTTTCTGGCCAATCTTGTTTTCCACTCCGACTATGGCAGATCCCTTCTCAAATCACTGAAATTGTCTCTCTTCCAGTTGGTATTTTCATCTTTTATTTTTCTTTGTCCCTCTCCATAACTACTTTAAACCTAATTATAATATGATCACTGTTACCCAGATGTTCTACCACTGAAACACCCACTCTCCACTTGCGCTACTTCATTCCCCAGAACTAGATCCAGCACTGCCTCATTCCTCGTTGGGCTAGAAACATACTGATTAAGGAAATTCTCCTGTACACATTTTAGGAACTCTTCACCCTCCTTGCCCTTTACTCTGTTTTTCACCCAATCTATATTAGGGTAATTGAAGTCCCCTATTATTACTGCTCTATTGTTTTGCATTTTTCTGAAATTTGCCGGCAGGTTTGCTCCTCAATCTCCTTCGCACTATTTGGGGGTCTATAGTAAACATCCATCAATGTAACAGCCCCTTTTCTGTTCCTTAACTCTAACCAAATGGATTTAGTCTTTGAATCCTCTAGTATACCATCCCTCTGTAGAACTGTAATGTTATCTTTGATCTATATTGCCACCCCACCCCGTCCTGTCTTTTTCCCTTCCCTATCCCTCCTGAATATATTATAGCCAGGAATGTTTAGCTCCTGTTTAGCTCTCATTTCTGCCCATGTTTAAGCCAGGTCTCCGTTATAGTCACTATATCATAACCCCATGTGGCAACTTGTGCCTGTAATACATCAACCTTATTTGTAACACTCCTCACATTAACATATACATGCATTCCAACACCATACCAGTCAGCTTTGCTTTTTTCCTCCATCTAATTCCTGCTCTTTCGACACTATTCTTCATTCTGTTGCAGTTTGCCCCTCCTAGTTTTCTATCCACCTTGTCTTTCCTCTCTGCTGCTGCATCCTGGTGCCCCTCCCCCTGCCACATTACTTTAAACCCTTCCCCACAGCACTAGTTAACCTCCCTGCAAGGAAATTGGTTTCAGCCCTGTTCAGTTTGTACAGATCCCTCCTGCTCCAGAACTGGTCCCAATGCCCCAGGAATCTGAAGCACTCCCTGATCAGGAAAGGTTTTGAAATAATAAAAACTAGTTGCTAAGAGGTATCAATGAACAACATGGAGTCTCTTGAATGTTATAATTTCAAGGTCTTTGTCCTGACCTTCAAATCCCTCTGTGACCCCCCACCCTACCTCAGATATCTCCTCTAGCTGTACCTCCTCACACACATCTTCTGGTGCTCTGACACCAGCTTACTCATTACTCCCTCTACCCAACCATCGGCCTCTGCCATCTGGAACTACTCCTTAAACCATGCCATCTCCATGCATGTTTTCAAATACCTTCTTAACATATTTCCCTTCAACCTCCCTGACCCCCCTCTCCCTACTGTTTGGTGCTCATGATGTCATTGCCTGCAAAGTGTTCCAAGATGTTTTTTTGTATGAGGCACACCTACTTCCACCTACGTAACATTGCCTGTCTACACCCCTGCCTCAGTTCATCTGTTGCTGAAACCTTCAGCCCTGCCTTTGTTACCTCCAGATGTGACTATCCCAGTTCTCTCCTGTCTGGCCTTATTCAAAACTCTGCTGCCCGTATCCTAACTCGCACCAAGTCCTGCTCACCCATCACCCCTGTACTTGCTGACCTATACTGACTCCTGGTCCAACAGAGCCTCAATTTTAAAATCGTCATCCTTGTGTTCAAATCCCTCCCTATCTCTGTAGCCTCCTCCAGCCCTACAACCCTCCGAGATCTCTGCGTTCCTCCAATTCTGACCTCTTGTGCATCCCCAATTTCCTTCACTCCACCATTGGTGGCCGTGCCTTTAGCTTCCTAGGCCCTAAGCTCTGGAATTCCCTCCATAAACGTCTCCGCCTCTCTACCTCTCTCTCCATCTTTAAGTCACTCCTTAAAACCTATGTCTATGACCAAGTCACCTGTCCTAATACCTCCTTATGTGGCTTGGTGTCAAATTTTGTCAGATTACACTCCTGTGAAGTGCCTTGGGATGTTCTGCTACATTAAAGGCGCTATATAAATGCAAGTTGTTGTTGCTGTTGTAGTCATCCAAGGCACCCACCTGGAACAGGGCTCAATACCTTGTCCTGATGGTACAGATAGAGCAAGACTTGAGAACTTATATTTAGGGAATCACAGGCCAGCTCCTCTATCTTACCAATCTGTGGCATCATGCAGCCTGATCATCTCAGCACGTAGTACACTCAAACACGTAAGACTGCTCTGCATTGATATTATTCCTGTTGCATGTTAAAGAAGACAGTGCTTCACCTGGTACCTGCATCGTCTAATATGTAACAGTCTTTGTAATGTCCGTGTGTAATTGAGACACGGACTGCAGAAGTTGGTTATAACAGTTGTTTACTGAATGGAGGCAAAACTGGAACTACTATACAAAGTTACTTCACAGGCTTATATACAGGGGTGGTCACTACTGGTACTGCAGTATACAGGAGCTGCAGAATATAGTTCCTTCTTCAAGGTACATACACTACAATTCCTCCCCTTTTAGCTAAACAGTACATAACATTCGATTAATAATTAAATAACATATTTACAATTACAGTTGCTATATACATTAGCTGAAGTTAATCAATTATAAATTCAGTCTTTGAGGAGGCTTCCTGATTCTGTCCGGATAACACCTCTTTGGGGTATCAGGTTCTTCTGGCAAAGTTGATTCGGGATCAACGTCGTTGTTTGGTTCGTCTGCTTCCAATGTCACCGATTCTGAGGTAGATGCAATTGGTACTTCGGTTTCATCACCAGGTGTATAGGATCGTGGTGTAGATTTGACGTTTTCCAGTGACTCTAGAATCTGGTCAACATGGCGTCTTAAAATGCTCTCTCCAATGTCCACGGTATACATTAGAGGTCCTTGCCATGTGCAGATCGTTCCTGGCTGCCATTTCTCTGTGCGGTAGTCCCGGGCCAAAACTGGTTGACCTATCTTGAAACTCCTGGTTGGCCTTTCATTCATATTCTGAAACTGCCTGTTCTCCACATCTCTTCTGATGTTTGGCTTAACCAAATCCAAGCGGCATCTTAGTCTTCGATTGAAGAACATCATGGCTGGAGTTTGGTTGGTAACCGCATGTGTCGCATTCCGGTAGGCAAACAAGAAGTTATCCACCTTGTGTTGTAGGGGTATGTCTTCATTACACATTGCCTTGATAGCCTTCTTGAATGTTTGAACGAACCTCTCAGCCAATCCATTGGTGGCTGGATGATATGGGGCGGATGTGTAATGCTTAACACCATTGTTCTTTAAGAACCTCCGGAACTCTTCAGACACAAACTGTGGTCCATTGTCGGAGCAAACCTGTTCAGGCAGCCCATTTCTGGCGAATATGGTTCATAAGACTGTGATAGTCTTTTCTGTGGTGGTTGAGGACATTTTTATTACCTCTGGCCACTTTGAATATGCATCCACCGCAATTAAAAACATCGAGTCCATAAATGGACCAGCAAAATCAATGTGTACCCTTTGCCATGGAGATGAGGGCCACTCCCATGGATGTAGAGGGGCTTGTGGTGGGGTGTTTTGGACCTTCTGGCATCCTGTACAGCTCTTGGTCATCTCTTCGATTTCTCTATCGATTCCCGGCCACCACACAAACGCTCTGGCTAAGTTCTTCATTTTTACCCCTCCCAGATGACACTCATGAAGCTCATTGAGCACTCTATCCTTCAATTTGGGTGGAATTACTACTCTGAATCCACACATCAAGGTTCCTCGGCACACTGACAGCTGTTCTCTTCTTGGCAAGAATGCTGGCAACAGTGGTTCGCCATGTGCTGGCCATCCCTTCACCGTTAAATCATAGACCCTGGAGAGTGTCGGGTCATTTCGTGTTTCCTTTTCTATGTTTGCATTCGTCACAGGTAGACATTCGACTATGGTAGACATTCGAATATCTCCACAGGATCCACGGCAGGTGCTTCTTCCACCGTCGGCAACGGTAGGCGCGACAATCCATCAGCATTCCCATGCTGTTTAGTTCCTTTGTACTCGATGTCATATTGGTGTGCCCCTAGGAAAAGGGACCACCTCTGTAGCCGTTGTGCTGTCATTATCAGGACACCCTTCTTAGGGTTGAAAATGGAGACAAGAAGTTGATGATCAGTTAGTAGAGTAAATTTCTGTCCGTGCAGGTAGTGATTGAACTTCTTCACCCCCCACACCAGGCTGAGGGCCTCTCTGTCAATCTGGGCGTAGTTACGCTCGGCTGCAGTTAATGAGCGTGACGCAAAAGCTATCGGCCTCTCTCAACCATCAAGGGATTTATGTGACAGTACCGCTCCAATGCCGCAGGGAGACGCATCACACGCCAATCTTATCGGTAGTGATGGGTTGTAGTGAGCCAATACTTCTCTTGAAGTGATCAGGCCTTTACAATTCTGAAAGGCCCGCTTACATTCATCGCTCCATTTCCATGCTACTCCAGTTTGTAGCAGGACGTTCAGTGGGTGCAGAATTGTGGACAAATTCGGCTAAAACTTATGGTAGTAATTCACCAATCCGAGGAATTACCTCAGTTGCGACACATTATCAGGCACTGGAGCCTTAACTACCGCTGCAATTTTGCCAGGGGACTTATGTAACCCCTCTTCATCAACCACGTGGCCACAATACGGTATTTGCTTCTGAAAAAACTTGCACTTGAGGCGATTGGCTCGTAGCCCATGTTCTCTTAGTCTAGTGAGCACCTGCTCTAGGTTGGCAAGGTGTTCACTGGCATTTTCACCTGTCACTAGGATGTCGTCCAAGTAACACTGAGTCCCCGGAATCCCTTGCAGGACTTGTTCCATCACTCTTTGCCATATAGCCGGAGCTGATGCTACTCCGAATACCTGTCGATTATACTGGTAAGACCTTTGTGAGTGTTTATCGTGAGATATTTCCTAGAGGATTCTTCAACCTCCATCTGCAAATATGCTTGCGCTAGATCAATTTTTGTAAAACGTTTCCCTCCAGATAGTGAGGCGAAAATATCTTCTATCCTCGGAAAAGGATACTGTACTGTGTGAAGAACTGGGTTCACAGTCACCTTGAAGTCCCCACAGATGCAAACCTTCCTTGGCTCCTCAGACTTATTGTTTAACATTTTCTTCATGGCAGGAATGATGGGTGTCGCCCACTCGCTCCAGTCTACCTTAGATAACACGCCTGCATTCTCCAGATTCTCCAGCTCTGCCTCGACGGCTGGGCGAATTGCATACGGTACCGGTCTTGCTTTGAAAAACTTGGGAATTGCATTCTCTTCTATTTTTATCGAGGCGGTTATGCCTTTAAGAGTTCCCAGTCCTGGTTGAAATACTTCTTTAGCTTTAGCTAAGATTTTTGACAATCGTCCAGGTGTGACGTCGTCATCCTTTTTACCAGCCACTGTCAGTGCCTGAATGGAGTGCCAGTCTAAACTTATCTTTCTGATCCATTCACGTCCCAATAACAGTGGTCCACCATCTTGCAGTATGTACAGATACAATTTCTGTATTGCCTTGCCGTTGTATTCGACAGGCACCCTTATTTTCCCTCTGGGGTATACTTTCTGCCCCGTATATGTCTTCAAGACAATGGATGTGTCTTTCAAGGGTATGTGTGAGACTAGCCGCTCGTAGTCTCGTCGATTCATGACGGTCAGGGCTGATCCTGTATCCAATTCCATTTTGACTTGGGACCCTGCTATCGTGAGGGTGACCCAAATGGTTCGGTGATCCTCTTTTGCAATTACATTGTGTAGTTTGAGACAGCTTAGTCTCTTGTTCCCGGATTCACTATCGCTCTTCTGGTCTTCGGAACTACTGTCCGTCATCTTTTGTACTTCCCTGTACTTTTCCTTAGTAGTCTTTTTGTTGTCGTTAGTCTTCTTCCCAGACCTGCAAACTCGTGCAATGTGTCCCATCTTTCCGCATTGCCTGCATGTTTTGTCCTTGAACCAGCAGTCCTTCTGGTCATGGGTTGTTCTGCCGCAGCAATAACATTTTTCAAATCCCCGTGTCATTTCATAGGTGCCGTATTCCTGTGGCTTTTGCTGTATTTCCGCAGCTCCCCTTGCTGCTGCTTCGTATGATACTGCCACGCTGAAAGCCTTATCTAGCGTCAGCTCTTTCTCCGAGAGTAACCTCTTCTGGGTTCCTTCACTCAGGAGTCCACAGACAAATTTGTCCCGTAGGGTATCTGCCAGTCCTGCTCCGAACTGGCAGTGCTTTGATAGCTTGCGTAGTTCCGTAAGGTGATCAGCATTGCTCTCATCTTTATGCTGATTTCTCTTGTGGAATTTAAATCTTTCTGCTATCAGCAGCAGTGTAGGATTTAGGTGTTCCTGTAGGATATCAACAATTTCATTAAAACTCTTCCCCATCGGTTTGACTGGCGTGATCAGGTTCCGCAATAGGCCGTACGTTCTTGCGCCCATTAAGTTTAGTAGTACCGATGCCTTTTTCTCATCGGCTACTTCATTTGCCTTGCAATATACTTCGACTCTTTCCACATATGTGGTCCAGTCTTCTACTTCATTATCGAAGGCAGTGATATTGCCAGTCTCCGGCATCTTGGAGATCTAAGATGGCGCCTCCCGTGCTTTGCCTTCTTCCCCGATTGAACAACATGGCGCCTCCCGCGCTTTGCCTTCTTCCCCGCTGGATTAAGATGGCGCCTCCCGCGCTTTCTGCCTTTTCCGCTGTTGCTGGCGTTTTTATGCCTTGATGGCGACGCCCTATGGTCTTTGCACGCTTCCCCCGCGCTGCTGCCAACGCCGCTCTCCGCGGTCCCCGTGGCAAACTGCAGCTCCTCGCGGCTTTCTGCGCTTCTAACTTCTTTTTCCTTTATTTTAATTACTGTTCCCGTCGTCAGAGCCGACCCTATGGGATACTTTCCTCCCTCTTCTCGGGTCTGTACGCTGCCCGGCTTCGTAGCACCGGCCGCGCCCTGTGTGCTCCACCCTCTCTCTCTCTCCTCTTTCCCGACAACGCTGCTCGGCCCCGTTGAAAAGCTACCCGATCGAGCTCTAGCCCGCCGCAGCCCAGGAAGGATCAGTTTACTACCTACCACCAGCCCGATTAGCTGGAACACCATAGACTGGATAACCAAGCCCAGCTCTCGACAGCCTCTCCTTCAAATCTTCGAATTCGATGAATCAGAGGGTGGTTGCCCACGGTCGACGCCCGTTTCCTCTGTCTGTTTTTTTTCTTTTTCCTTTCTTTTTGGATTTCTTCCTTCTGGCTTCGACCTCCAATAACTTCGCTTCAGGGATGGATCCCCTTGAGGTGGTGCAGAACTGTAGGTAAGTTTGGATCTGTTCGTCGCCAATGTAATGTCCGTGTGTAATTGAGACACGGACTGCAGAAGTTGGTTATAACAGGTGTTTACTGAATGGAGACAAAACTGGAACTACTATACAAAGTTTCTACACAGGCTTATATACAGGGGTGGTCACTACTGGTACTGCAGTATACAGGGGCTGCAGAATATAGTTCCTTCTTCAAGGTACATACACTACAGCCATTTATATCAGGAAACCTATAGGTTTGATTTCCAGTTTGTGCTGAACTATCTGATCTCAGTTATGCCAGCTGTGGGGTGTCACAACTTGGCATCAACACTGGATGAGAGAAGGGGCAAAATTAGCCAAGGCTCTTGCTCTTGAATGTTATCCAGTGACCCTTGCTGGGAGGTGCAGGTCAGTGGACATTTAGTGAAGGCAGCTTTGGGGTCATTCGCAAAGGCCCTGCAGACAAATGCTCTGCTGGCACTCACTGGATGGACTTCACATATGAAAAAAAGGCTGGTTGAGTGAGGTGCTAAAGGATGGGTAAATCCCAAGGTACAATATCCCAGGATGAATAGGTGCTTTCAGGAGAGGGGTGAGAAAACATATGGGGAGAAGTACAGATCATCATATTCACGATGACAGTATGTAAGATCCGGATCACAGGCTCACACAGATTACCCAACAGGGCTTTAGAAGTTGTAAGGCTTTTATTAAAGAGCTACAGTTTTAAAGCATAATCAGATATTACATATGGTTTAAGCTGAGTATAATAGACATACAACCCGTGATAGTAGAAAGCGATCTACGACTCCTGAAGTGGAAGGCCATGACCGGATGGTGGTTGGTTGGATGTCTGATGAGGCAGCGTGGAGGTCTTGGGTCAGCAAGTTTCTGCAGTCAGTATGTAGGGGGTTTTGGCGTGTGCCCAGTCAGCTCTGCCCCTGACTGTCTCTGAGCAGTTCAAATCGCTCCCACACCCCTTGGGTTCTAGACACCGGACTTAGGTACAGGCGGCGATACAGAAAATCGAGAAGACAACTGGTTCGGTGAAAGAAACATAGAAGATAGGAGCAGGAGTAGGCCATTCGGCCCCTCGAGCCTGCTCCGCCATTCAATGCAATCATGGATGATCATCCAAATTCAGTACCCGGTCCCTGCTTTCTCCCCATACCCTTTGATCCCTTTAGCCTTAAGAAATATATCCAACTCCTTCCTGAATATATTTAATGTATTGGCCTCTACTGCCTTCTGTGGTAGAGAATTCCATAGGTTCACCACTCTCTGGGTGAAGAAATTCCTCCTCATTTCTGTCCTAAATGGCCTACCCCTTATCTTTAGACTGTGACCCCTGGTTCTGGACTCCCCGACCATCAGGAACATGCTTTCTGCATTTAGTCTGTCCAGTCCTGTCAGAATTTCATAAGTTTCAATGAGATCCCCTCTCATTCTTCTAAAGTCCAGTGAGTACAAGCCCAATCGACCCAATCTCTCCTCATACGTCATTCCTGCCATCCCAGGTATCAGCCTGGTGAATCTTCGCTGCACTCCTTCCATGGCAAGAACATACTTCCTCAGATAAGGTGACCAAAACTGCACACAATACTCAAGATGTGGTCTCACCAAGGCCCTGTATAACTGCAGCAAGACATCCTTGTTCCTGTACTAAACCCTCTCGCTACGAAGGCCAACATACCATTTGCCTTCTTAACCGTCGGCTGCACCTGCATGCTTACCTTCAGCGACTGGTGCACAAGGACACCCAGGTCTCGTTGCACTTCCCCTTCTCCCAATCTATTGCCATTCAGATATTAATCTGCCTTCCTGTTTTTGACACCAAAGCGGATAACCTCACATTTATCCACGTTATATTGCATCTGCCATGCTTTTGCCCAATCACCCAACCTGTCCAAATCATACTGGTGTTTCTCGGCATCCTCCTCGCAGCACACACGCCCACTCAGCTTTGTGTCGTCTGCAAATTTGGAGATATTACATCTAGTTCCCTTGTCTAGATCATTAATATATATTGTGAATAGCTGGGGTCCAAGGACCGATCCCTGCGGTACCCCACTAATCACTGCCTGCCACTTGGAAAAAGACCCGTTTATTCCAACTCATTGCTTTCTGTCTGCCAACCAGTTCTCTATCCAAGTCAAACCTTGCCCCCAATCCCAAGTGCCTTAACTTTACACGCTAATCTCTTATGCGGGACCTTATCGAAAGCCTTCTGAAAGTCCAAATACACCACATCCACTGGTTCTCCCTTATCTATTTTACCAGTTACATCCTCAAAAAATTCCAGTAGATTAGTCAAGCACGATTTACCTTTTGTAAATCCTTGCTGACTTTGTCCGATCCTGTCACTGTTTTCCAAGTGCTCTGCTATTACATCTTTTATAATGGACTCTAGCATTTTCCCCACTACCGATGTCAGGCTTACCGGTCTGTAATTCCCCGTTTTCTCTCTGCCACCTTTCTTGAATAGTGGGGTAACATTAGCTACCCTCCAATCCATGGGTACTGTTCCAGATTCCATCGAATGTTGGAAGATGACCAGCAATGCATCTACTATTTCTAGGGCCACTTCCTTAACTACCCTAGGATGTAGATTATCAGGCCCGGGGGATTTATCGGCCTTCAATCCCATCAATTTCCCTAACACCATTTCCCTACAAATACTGGTTTCTTTCAGTTCCTCCCTTTCATCAGACCTTATGTTCCCTGACATCTTAGGGAGGTTATTTGTGTCCTCCTTTGTGAAGACAGAACCAAAGTATGTATTTATTGATCAGCCATTTCTTTGTTCCCCATAATAAATTCCCCTGATTCTGACTGCAAGGGACCTACGCTTGACTTCACCAATCTTTTTCTCTTCACATATCTATAAAAGCTTTTACAGTCAGTTTTTATGTTCCGTGCAAGCTTACTCTCATATTCTATTTTCCCTTTCTTAATTAATCCCTTTGTCCTCCTTTGTTGAATCCTAAACTGCTCCCAATCCTCAGGTTTACCTAGAAAACCGTAATTTTTATTAAAGGCAAAACAAAATCACAATACTGAGAATTACTAGGATAATTACAGGCATATAAAAACACTACACTTATTTGTGAATGGGGAACACACGGCACATCGAGGGAGCAAACACATTAAAATCCCCCTACCCTTGTCGCACCCCCAATACCTAACTAGATTAAGCTATGTGGGGCCAGGGATTCATGCTCACCAATTCGTAACCTGTTGATTTAACTGGTTGTGGTTTTTGGGGTTCACTCTTGTTGTCCTTTGGGGTTCGTCGTCGTCACATGGGCACAGGGCGCGGCGATGGAGTTGTTTGTGCAAAGCACCCTCCTTTTCCTCCATTAACGTCTTCGTTGGGTGCTTTGTCGCGATGGGTCTTCTTATCTGGCGGTTTGGTCGCCGACGGTTTTATTACGGTTGGGGCTCGGTTGGCGGTCTATATTGTCAATATGATTTTACTACCCATGCTTCGAACGCCAGCTTATTCATCAAACGCCAGCTTATAACTAGGCCGTTTGTCCCCCAGTGCGTCTTTCCGCTGCCCTTCTCTGCCTTTACGGTTTTACCATTCTTCTCGTCTTGACTCGTCTCATCTCGTCTGCCCGTTCATGGCCCCATATGTCCTGTGCGTAATTGAATCGGGTATCGTTCTCCTCCAGCGTTTGGCCCTCGGTGTAGTAATGGGCATCCTTGGTGTTGAGCGGTGCGGGGAGGGAGAAGAGAGCCCGCAACGAGGCATGAAGCAAGAGGCAAGGGGCAAGAGCGAAGAGCAAGAAAAGCTTGGCTACCGATGGGCCTACAATTATACTTGGTTCTTCATCCCTTATCTGCGTGCCAAATCAGGTCAGTCCTTTGTCTAACTTTTGGTGGGCTCATCCAAAGTGATTACGGTCATCCACTTTAACTGCTTTTGGGGTGGTTGCCTCCTGGTTTAATGGCTCCGATATCCTGGCTGTTTGTTATTTATGAAATTTAATTGTCCTTTTCCTGGCTTGGTGGCTACTGTGAGCTGTTACCGATTATGTATGCAGAAACTTAATGGCCTCAAGATTAGGCCCATTCTGACTTGATCTATTCCAAGATGAAGAATGCATATTCTCTGTTTACCTAGCTGTCTGGCTTTACAAAGTCTTTCACAGATTCATGCATGTTAGGTTTCGTTTCATGTTTTGAAAGTGCCTGCCTTTTGCAGGGCCTTGCTTTAAAATCCTGTACGTTTTGGTCACGAGGTTTCAGAAGCCATTTTGGGTACCCTTTTTAATCACTTGTCCATACAGGGTCCTTTATCCATAACTTTTGGGGACTGTGGGAATTTTGAGAACCGTACACTCCCCGCTGTTGATGCTAAACTTGCTTTAAGTATCATCCTGACAAGGTGAGCAAAATTCCCGACCCTCCATAGTCAATCCTTCCCTGTAATTACCTATCTTTGATCCCACGACACATGCATTTCCCATTCTGTAAAAATCTAGTGTACATAAGCATACATAGACAGATTACAGGCGTTTACACACATCCAAGCATGGAGGGGTTCCAACACCCCTGCACCACTTGGTACACATACATCTTTATTAACATAACACTTTGAAAATCTTTATTAAAAATAACAAAAAAAGAACAACGACCTTTATTCAGAAACACAAACAAAAAAAATTCAGACAGGTGTATCTCCCTCCACCTTAACATAATGGCCCAGAAATTCGGGTCGGGGACTTCCCGCGGGTGCAAGCCCCCGACCTGCACTTACCTTGCACGCCAGCCGTTGAGCTGTGGGCCCGCGTGGAATTCCGATCCGGGGCCTGGTCCAGCTGCTGGCATGCAGTGCTTGTGTGTCCCAGGGGCGCAGTTAGTTCGATGCGTCCCCTGGGATCACGTGGGCCATGGAGAGCCAATCGGAGCAGGGAATGCTCCATTCATAAGATTGACAGGAAGAGCTGTCAAAACTTATAAATTCTACGGCCCAAAATAGCACTAAATCTTCAAATAATTTTTTTTTAAATCACATTTTTTAAATAAACTATAAATTACATGAAATAACTATTTTAAACAATAATTTAAATTTTTGAAAAAATGATTTTATTTTCTAACGGGGCTAAAAATAAACTTACCTTGCTTTAAAGTATTTAAAAATAATAAACCTGTGTAAATTTTTTTTAAATTTTAATTAATTCACCACTTACCTTGTAAAAAGCAGGCCTTACACCTGCTTTTTACATGTCTAACTTCTGGAGACTTACCCTCCCGGGATAACCTGTAAAATAAACCTAAGTTTGATGCGCACACGCCGCCTCTCCCACGCACGTGTTCCACCTCTGAACCCCTTCGTTCAGGGGATCGGAAGTGCCGGTTTCCCGCGCATGCGCAATGCATGCAGGAAACCGGCACTTCCATTGGGCCTACGGTGAGTACCCCGTGCGTACTCACCCGTGGAGACCCGACTTTCTGGGCCATTGTTCCTTCCAGGTCCTTTGGTTTCGGAATTCTAGTATTTGGCCTTTCCCTTGCACTGAGTGCACACCAGGTACAATACTATTCCCAGCTGGCAAACCACGAGGATGTGGGAAGCCAGTCTAATCCACGAAGGGACCTCTATGTTTTCAAAAATGTCCCACCAGCGTGGAACTACAATGTCCAGTATCTTGGCCCCTATCGCTACTGTCTTCTGCTCCAGAGTGTAGAAATGTTTCTGTGAGACTATTGCTGCCTTGAGTATTTTGGTAAGATTTTCTGGGAGAGGGGGGATTTCATAGCCGAAATGCGCTACATACATTTGCAGGTTAGTGAAATTCTCTTTTACAGTGAGGTGAACAGTGGTGGGTTCAGGAATGGGGACAATTCGTTCCTGGGCCACTTGAACTTCTGCCTCGGGTTTAAAGCAGAAACTGCTATCACTTACCAGACACCAGCTATGCTGTCCATGCTGGTGGTGGGGCACACCTGTGGTGACACAATATGTCCCACCTCTTATATATGCTACCTGTGGGGGAACATGGTCTTGTGCCATTACCTCCATGGTACAGTTTATAGGTTTTGCGCCAGCAGCTCTAAACCCGCACTGTGGTTTTGAATAGGCATTCAAGTGCTGGGGACACAGTATTATGTGTGCTCCCCGGCTCCAGCACCCCGAGAGGTCAGTACCTGTCATAGTGTGCTCCCACTTTATGACGTAAGGTGGGACCACTGTGAAATGGATTTGTGCACCCCCTTGAATGACTCCAATGTTCTCTACCCTGTATACTGGCATGGGTCGGGCTGTCCCACCCATGACCGGCATCCTTACTACTATACCAATGATAGTATGATTTGACTGTCTACAATCTACTGGGACTGGGTAGGCCTCAGAAGCTAGCCGGAGTTGGCACGGGCTTAATGCATTCTCAATTGGATGGAGGGCTGTGAGGTGCTTGTTGCTGATCCAGGAGGGGACTAAACCCTGTTTTAAATCCTCCAGATTACTGCGGCCCTCGCCCAGCAACCATGCCCCGTACAGCACGCACACCTCGTTCTGTGCAGCCTGATCCGAAGCATTTCTGTCCTCTCTTATACGGGCATTTACTGTCTTTGCGTACTTCTCCAGCTCAGCTATAATTTTTTTTAATGGACCGTCATGACTTGGTCCTCATGTAACTCTGAGCCTACTACCTTATTCTCCTCCATTAAGATTTTCTTTAATTGAGTTTTTAAACTGTTTATTTGTGTTTGCAATTCTATGTCATCCAAGCTGTTGATACAGAGGACCCTGTGTTAAACACAGTAAAAACATCATTCAAGGCTTCCCTTCTTTGCCTTCCCGTATTACCAAAAAACTCATGGTGTGTGGCGTACCGTTCTGTTTTGTCGGCATTGGCGAAATCAAACTCGTAAAATTTCCTAAACATCTCCTTTAATAGGGCCTGGTATAGCTGTTCTGTCTCTTTGGGGCACCACTCCGGTAAGTGTACCTCGGTGAGGTTTAAAATAATGGAGGCTACCACGTAGTGTACCCCCTGGTATAGCACCTGATCCGTAGACACTAGTACCAGCCCATTCCCTGGTCTCTTGGTGGTGGCAGGGCATCCCCCCCTGTGTGTCCTTGCTGCCTGGGTCATGGGCAGGTTCTTTCGGGGGCAGGTTACAAGTTCAGTGGCATTGACTGGGTTCGGGGAGTATGGGACCGCGCTCGCCTTCAGGCTGGAATCCCACTTCACCCCCTCCCCAGCATCTTGCCACTGCCGGTGGAAAATGATGGATATGCCTGTGGGGCAGACCTTTTCTGACCCCCACATACAGACATAAATCCCCTGATCCGGTTCCCACCACTTGTCCCAGAACACACTCAATCCCCCGTGAGTCCCTGTAATCGTCCGGTGGGTAATGTTCCCCAACCGTTCCCACCTGACTGCGGGGTTTCCCATATCCTTGCTCAGTTTTCTGAGCCACCACCACCTATCCAAAGGAATCTGTCCCATGAATGTCAAGCATACACGCTTCCCTACAGTGACGCTGACCCTCGTGGCAATGACCTGTACCCTGGGGCACAGGAGGGAGGCCTCCCCCTATGTGAACCCGGCCTGGCTGGAGTACTGAGACGAATTGGACCCCAGCCACCCTCCCTCATGGAAGTAGGCGGCGAGCTCCTCCACATCCCGTTCGCCGCTTCCGTCGGTTACTATTGGTGCTCTATTTCCTGAGGACCCATAGATGTGGGATTTCTCCACGTCACCTCACTTTCCAATGCTCATTCCTATCAGGGCGAGTAGGAGTACGCCCCCCTTCATCCTGAAATCCTTTCTGCAAAGAGATACAAGAACATATAGCCAGGTCCCGAGGAGATTCTTTGGCTTGGGTGAAGCATAGTCGAGTCTTGCGACCTCGACTCAATATAAACACTCTTAACAAATTACTACTATTTAAACTACCCATCACCTCGTTTAACTTAAACCAAACACCCAAACGTAATAATACCAAACTTAAATTACTAAACTATGTATGTCATAAATCGCAACTTCTACAAGAAGTAACTCAGGAAGTACTACTGAACGGCCAGCTGAGGGCGCCGTCCGAGGAGTATAAATACTCGGGCATGGGCCCAACTTGGCCAGAGACAATCTGGAAACAGGAAGCTAGTGACGACTAACTAGACCTCCATGTTTTGTTACAAGTCGATTAAAGCCTTGCTTTATGTACAACCAAGTGCGTAGTGAGTCTTTATTATGTCAATGTACATCCACCACCCGTCTCCGGGCATCCAGCCTAATTCCTGTTCGGGCTGCGGAACACTGCTCCCTTCGGTGTGGCCGTGCTGTCCTGTACTTTCGGTCCCTCACAGCCTGTGGCTGCTGGCTGGGGACCTCTGCCCTCAGACCGATCCCTCACTCGAGAGGCTGCCCTTTTTAAATGGGGAGCCGGCGACCACGGTTTCCTTGGCTGGGGTGTCCGTGGGGACCTTCTAGGGACCTTGGGGGGTGGGGGTTTTCTGGCTGGTGGGCCTTTAACCTGAGCTGCTGCCCCCTCCGGTGCGGTCTGTGGACTTACCACTACCGCCAGCTGGGGATCTTCTTCCTCAGGCTTTACCTCTCCTGAACCTGGGCTAAGGGCAGGTAACTCTTCGCAGCCTGGTACTAAAGGCTGAGGGTCTCCGCCCCCAGGTCCCAAATCTGGGTCCAGGGCAGGGTCTTCGCCCTCGGGTCCCTCCTCCTCTAAAGCTGGGTCAGGGGGGGGTCTTCGTCCTCGGGTCCCTCCTCATCTGGATCCCAGAATAGCGGGGGAGTGTCCCAATCGGTGGGCGGGATGGCCCCTCCCCTTAAACAAGCCACAGTACCTGCCTGTGCAGTCTGTGAACTTGTTCCCACTGCAGGCTGAGGATTTCTATCCTCAGACCTTCCCCCAACTAACTGTTCTCTCTTCTCGGGCTTAAACAGTTTACACTGATTAATATGGAACCATTTGGTGCGCCGAGGCATCTTAATGGCGTATACCATGGGGCTGGCCTTGTCTACAATGCTGTAGGGCCCCATGTATAGCGATTTTAGACTTCCTACCCGAGCATAATTCCTCACCATAACCTGATCCCCTACATCCCACTCGTGGTGTTTTCGGGGTTCTAACAGCAATCGGTTACCCTTTTTCCCTCAGTCACTGCGCTGAGGACTGCCTTAAGGACGGGGTCTTGGGTTGGACTGTCTTGAGTTCCGGGGCTAATGCTACTCCTGCACTCCCTTGTGTCCCATCCCTACCCCTGACTTCTGCTATGAGTCTGGACCCATATGCGTCCCAGAAAGTGCATGTGCGGGCACCCTCCTTAGCTAGCATGTCAGCCTGCTGGTTGCCCTGACTACGGGGTTCTGTGGAGGAATGGGCTTTCACCTTATGGATGAAAACCTCTCCTTCCTCCCCCACTGCTGCTAAGATTTTCTCCATCATGGGTTTCACTGTGAGCGGTCTCCCGTCAGCGGAGGTGTATCCGCGGCGGGACCAGATGGCCTGGTACTCCGTACACGAATTGCACGTAAACATGCTGTCTGAGCAAATCGTGTACGGGGTGGGGAAGATTTCGGGGTGTGTAATGACATACACTACCGCGGACAGTTCAGCCTGCTGGGCGCTCATGGTGCTGGGGAGCTTAATTGCCAGGGCAATGTTTGCCGCTGGGTTATAAACTCCGCACCCCGTGAGTCGCTCACCAGCAGATACCATGCTGGAGCCGTCCACATAGATCTCGCAGCCCGTGGGATGTATTCCAGCCCGTAAACCTATGTCCGCTTCCCAAAACCCTTCTATGGAACACCGGTGGGCTGTTCCAGGATATACCAGGTTGGCTGCGAGCTTTGGCTCGCAGAGACCCTTCACCTTTAGGTCCATCTGTGAGAGGAGCAGGGTCCAGTGAGCAATGCGGGCACTGCTCACCATCCCATCCTTGATCCTCCCATCCAGGAGCATCTGGGTGGGTGTGTGATGGGTGAGGAGGGTGATGGGAGAGGTGCCTGTGAAGATCAGCAATCTTTTCACAGCCCAATATGTGGCCAAGAGGTGCCTCTCACAATTGGAGTAGCTCCTCTCCACATCCGTGAGTACCCTGGAGGAGTAGACCACCGGCCTCAGCCGGCCATGCCGCTCTTGGAGCAGCACAGCACTCAGGCTGCCTCCGCTGGCTACTACCTCCAGGAAGAATTCTTTTCCCCCATCTATGGCCCCTAGCGCTGGTGCGGTCTGCAGATCCTCCTTGAGCCTGACAAATGCGGCCTGGCAACCCTCATCCCAAGCCCACTCCACTCCCTTGTGTAGGAGTCAGAGCAGAGGGGCTGCTGTGGCTGCATAGTCCTCAATGAAGTCTCTGCAGTACCCGGTTAGCTCTAGAAACGACCTCACACCCGCGACTGTGTTGGGGACTGGTAACTCCTGTACCGCCTCCCTTCTAGCCTTATCTATGGCCCTTTCCCCAGCGCGTACGGTCAGGCCCAGGAATTTCACCTCCTGCTGGCCGATCTGTGCTTTCTTCGGGTTTACTTTAAAAACCTCCTGCCTGAGCACCTCCAGCAGTTCGGCCAGTAGTGGTGTAGTGTATGTACCCGTCTACCTTTAAGAGAACTATTGTATGTAACCGTCCACCTTTAAGAGAACTACTTTAGGTGTTGCACTACTTTGTTGGCTTCTGTATACTGTAATACCGACGGTGACCACACCGGTATATAAGTGCTGTGTCAGGATTTATTGGGCAGATTCGCCCTGACCTTCGAATAGTAAAGTCCTGTTTTAAGTTACTCTGGTAGTCTGTGTATTAATTAACTAAACAACCCACAGACTTTACAGTGGCGATGAGTCCGATCGTACCCTGCGGCAACAATACTTCCGAAGCAGTTAACGAGCGTCGAGAAGAGGCAACCGCCCTCGTCGTTCTGCTGGGAGAAAACTCGAGGCTGCAGAACTAGAAAGGAGGAAGAATTTAGAGACAAAGACTTCCATCAGCAACAGGCACTGACTGTCCCTTCTGCCACGGTGAGGAGTGAGCCGATCAGCACGAGAAGCAAGGCGGCCACGGTGACTGTGAGTAAGGGAAAGTAAAAAGAATAACCGGAGGATAAGGGCGGTGCACTCGACCACGGTCGAGGGGGAAAGGAGCCGGACAGAAGTCAGGTCCAGAGGCGCTGAGACTGGGGCAGCGTGGAGAAAGGAAGCCGCGGTACAGACAGGCTGGGGGACGCAACGGCGTCGTGAGACAGCTAGACCACGACCGGCAAAAAAGGCCGGGCAGCGACCGAAGCCACGAAGCACTGCGACCGGGAACGTAGGCACGGGAAGAGATAAACTCAGCTGCAGCCGGGGAGGGAAGCACCGGACGGCGAGAGGGCTGGGAGGCGCGATTGGGAGCCGAGCGAGCGGGAGAGGCAGAGCCGACCAAGGGAGACTGAGCGAGAGCCAGTCCAGCGGCTGAAACTGTTCTCCGTCAACGGGGTGTACCCAGCGCCGGTAGAGCCGAGCGAGCGGGAGAGAGACAGAGCCCGAGCAAGGGTAACTGAGCGAGAGCCAGCCCAGCGGCTGAAACTGTTCGCCGTCAACGGGGTGTACCCAGCGCCGGTTGCCCTGCCGAGAAAAGGGAAAGCACTGAAGCCGACGCGCAGGCTGTGAACCTGAAAGCCAGCGGCCATCGCCCGTGGGGAAAGTGTACCCCTCCCGCCAGGGGAAGAAACGCGGGAAACCGCCATTAGGCGGAGAAGAAGACAGAAGCGGGGAACCGCCATTGAAGTGGGCGGGGAGAGAAGATAAGCGCGGGAAACCGCCATTTTCGCGGGAACCGCCATCTTGAAAAAAAAAAAGAAAATTTAAAGAAATAATCTGTGGTGTTATCAGGAAGAGAGGAAGGTGCCTAAGCGTGGTAACATCAACAATTTTAATTCCAAGGTAGAAGACTGGGCCACGTATGTGGAACGCATTGAGATCTATGGTGAGGCCAATAAAATAGAAGAAGATGACAAAGCTATAACCTTGCTAAACTCGATGGGCGCGAAGACATACGGGCTCTTGAAGCATCTACTAGCACCAGCTAAACCGGCGGATCAGACTTTCGATGATATTGTTGCTGTCCTGAAGGATCATTTTAACCCTGCACCACTGATGTTAGTGGAACGATCCAAATTCTATGCGAGAACGCAAAGGAAAGACGAAAGCAACGCAGAATACTTGGTCGAACTGCGTAGACTAGCGAAACACTGCCAGTTTGGAGGGAATCTGACAGAGGCATTGCGAGACAAGTTCGTGTGCGGGTTGTCAAAGGAAGGAACGCAAAAGCGACTACTCGAAGAGAACGACCTTACACTTGACAGGGCTGTCCTTATTGCAGCATCGCACGAAGCCGCAGCGAAGGGAACTGCGGAAATGCAGCTAAAGGCAGTGGCACTCAGTGTGGATCAAAGTACCTCGAGTACAACAAAATGCTATCGTTGTGGGAAGACAACACATGACCAGAACCAATGCTGGTTTAAGAACCAGGAATGTAGGAAATGTGGCAAACTGGGTCACATAGCTAAGGTATGCCGGTCAGGGAAGAAGACCAACAACCAAAGGAAGCCATCACAGGAAAAGTACAACAAGGTACACAAGGTGGCTGAGAAGAGTTCAGACGAACAGAATTCGGACTCAGACCCAAACGGCCAGGAGCTGGATAGTCTGAGAATTCACAATGTGAGTAATGAAGCTGACCGACAAGCTATCTGGATCACACTACAGATTGCAAAAGTCCAAGTGAAAATGGAAGTGGACACCGGATCGGCGTTGACGGTCATGAATAAGCATGATTATAAAAAGTTATTCAAGCATATTCCCCTACGGGATACGGAACTAGTATTGCAGACATACACGGGGCACAAAGTATACCCCATCGGAAAGATAGAAGTCAAGGTGAGATACAAGGACAAAGATCACCAAAGGATAGACCTGTATGTGTTGCCTGAGGGAGGTCCACCACTTCTGGGACGGGAGTGGATCAGGAAAATAAAGATAGACTGGCATTCACTAAACACCATGACGGTAGATTCTGGAAAGGAAGATGTCAAACCTGAACGGTTGTCCAGAATATTGGACGAAGCTAAAGAGGTATTCCAGCAAGGACTGGGAACACTGCGAGGAATTAAAGCAAAGGTTAAGATTGCAGAACATGCAAGCCCAAAATTTTTCAAAGCCAGATCGGTACCTTACGCGATACGACCTGCTGTGGAGGCAGAACTGGAAGAACTTGAACGATCAGGGGTACTGTCAAAAGTGGACTGGAGTGAGTGGGCCACGCCCATTGTTCCCGTCATGAAGTCTTCACCAAGTAACAAGCCAGGGGGACCGGGGAAGGTCCGCATCTGCGGAGACTTCAAGATCACAGTGAATCCGGTGCTTCACACGGTACAATACCCGCTTCCGCGGATTGAAGATATCTTTGCTTCGTTGGCTGGAGGGAAATACTTCACCAAGATAGACCTGGCACAGGCATACTTACAAATGGAAGTCGAGGAAGAGTCGCGTCAGTACCTCATCATCAACACACACAGAGGCTTGTATCGCTATAATAGACTGGTTTTTGGGGTAGCTTCGGCTCCAGCAATTTGGCAGAGGGCCATGGAGCAGGTATTACAAGGAATTCCAAGCACGCAGTGTTACTTAGACGATATCCTGATTACGGGAGAAGACGATGAAGAACACCTCACAAATTTGAAACTGGTGCTCACTAGGTTGAAGGAATATGGCCTTCGAGTTAATCGCAAGAAATGTGAGTTCTTCCAAAAACGGATCTCGTACTGCGGTCATGTCATTGACCGAGAGGGGCTGCACAAGTCACCTGACAAGATAGAAGCTGTCGTGAAGGCCCCCGCTCCGGAAAACGTATCACAGTTAAGATCATTCTTGGGGTTGATTAATTATTATCACAAGTTTCTGCCGAATCTATCCACGGTGCTGCATCCGCTGAATGCTCTGTTGCGGAAAGAAGTACCATGGAAGTGGAGTGAGGAATGTAAAAAGGCCTTTCGCAGAAGCAAGGCGTTGATTACCTCTGAAGAAGTGTTGGCTCATTTCAACCCAACGTTACCTCTTCGTCTAGCTTGTGATGCTTCCCCCTATGGAATTGGAGCAGTACTTTCACACAAGTTACCAAATGGCTCGGAAAGGCCAGTGGCATTCGCGTCCCGATCATTGGCCTCCGCGGAGCGAAATTATGCTCAAATAGATAGGGAGGCCCTCAGCCTTGTGTGGGGCATAAAGAAATTCAATCATTACCTGCAGGGCAAGAAGTTCACATTACTGACAGACCACCAGCCGTTGGTGTCCATATTCAACCCTAACAAGGCCGTTTCCACCATGACAGCGCAAAGGTTACAGAGGTGGTCCGTGTTACTTGGGGCACACCAATATGACATCGAATACAAAAGGTCCAAACAGCACGGAAATGCTGATGGGGTATCGCGCTTGCCATTGCCGATAGTAGAAGAAGCGACTACAGTGGACCCGGTAGAGATGTTCCACTCATCCATAGTGGAATGTCTACCAGTAACAAATTCGATGATCGAAAACGAAACAAGAAATGACCCGACTCTCTCACGAGTCTATGATTTAACGGTGGAGGGATGGCCAGCACAGGGCGAACCAACGCTGCCAGCATTTTCGCAGAGAAAAGAACAGCTGTCAGTGTGTCGAGGAACCCTGATGTGTGGATCTAGAGTGGTGATTCCACCCAAACTTCAACAGAAGGTGTTAAAGGAGCTGCACGAGGGACATCTGGGTGGAGTGAAAATGAAGAACCTAGCAAGAGCGTTTGTGTGGTGGCCAGGCATTGATGGGGACATCGAAGAAATCACTAAGAGCTGTCTAGGATGCCAGAAGGTCCAAAACGCGCCAGCACAGGCTCCTCTGCATCCATGGGAGTGGCCCTCATCTCCTTGGCAAAGGGTACACATCGACTTTGCTGGTACATTTATGGACTCAATGTTTCTAATAGCGGTGGATGCACACTGCAAGTGGCCGGAGGTAATAAAGATGTCCACCACCACCACGGAAAAAACCATCACAGTGTTAAGGACCATGTTTGCTAGGAATGGGCTGCCGGAACAGATCTGTTCTGATAATGGACCGCAATTTGTGTCCGAAGAATTCAAGAAATTCTTAAAGAGCAATGGGGTTAAGCACTACACGTCAGCCCCATACCATCCCGCCTCCAATGGATTGGCTGAAAGGTTTGTCCAGACCTTCAAGAAGGCCATAAAGGCCATGGGTAATGAAGCCATTAACTTACAACATAAGGTGGATAGCTTCTTGTTGGCGTACAGGAATGCAACACATGCGGTCACAAATCAAACTCCCGCCATGATGTTTTTTAATAGACGACTAAGATGCCGGCTGGATTTGCTTAAGCCAAACGTCAGAAGGGACGTAGAGAACCGGCAATTCCAGGGCATGAATGAAAGGCCAACTAGATCTTTTCAGGTAGGTCAACAAGTTTTGGCCCGGGACTACTGTACCGAGAAATGGCAGCCTGGAACTATTGGAAAAAGGCTAGGGCCGTTGATGTATACGGTGGACATTGGGGACAGTATAATAAGGCGCCATGTTGACCAGATCATAGGGTCAGCCACAAATGGCCAACCTACTCCACCACCTTACACGGTTAATGTTGAGACAGAGATACCCAGAACACCTACCTCCGATCTGGTAATACTGGAATCAGATGAACCTGACACTGTCCTTCAAGCCGAATCGACCTTGCCAGAAGCACCTACTACCCCGTCGGGTGTTACGACACCACCGAGGCGTTATCCGGACAGAGTCCGGAAACCTCCAGAGAGACTGAATCTGTGAACTGTCTTGCATAAAGTTGTATATATGTTATAATGTATGTTTAATGGGGAATCAGTATGTTGTAAGCTAAAAAGGGAGGATTGTAGTGTATGTACCCGTCTACCTTTAAGAGAACTATTGTATGTAACCGTCCACCTTTAAGAGAACTACTTTAGGTGTTGCACTACTTTGTTGGCTTCTGTATACTGTAATACCGACGGTGACCACACCGGTATATAAGTGCTGTGTCAGGATCTATTGGGCAGATTCGCCCTGACCTTCGAACAGTAAAGTCCTGTTTTAAGTTACTCTGGTAGTCTGTGTATTAATTAACTAAACAACCCACAGACTTTACAAGTGGGCCATGCTCCTCTCTCAAATCAGTGAAGAGGAGCAGGTCATCCACATACTGCACCAACTGTCTGGGCTGGCTGAAACCCTTTAAACTGTTTGCCATGAACTGGTGGAAAATGCTGGGGCTGTTGTGGAAGCCCTGAGGCAAACTGTTCCAGGTGTACTGTTGCCCTTTAAACGTAAAGGCAAACTTGTCCTGATCCTCCCTCCTTAAAGGGATGGACCAAAACCCGTTGGAAATATCCAGCACCGTGAACATGGTCGCAGATGCTGGGATACTTCCTATCAGGTCGGCAACTGCTGCTACCGTGGGTGCACAGGCTGGGATGTTGCTGTTGAGCACTCGATAGTCCACCATGGCCCTCCAGGAATTGTCTGGCTTTCTAACCAGCCACAGTGGAGAGTTTACGTGGGTGGCTATCGGTCTCAGGACCACTTGCTGTACTAAGGAGGATATGGCTGCTTCCATGTCTGCCAAGCTTCCCTGGGGAAGTTATACTGTTTCTGTGGTCGGGCCATGGGTTTTCCATCTACGCTGACCTCAAACCCGTTGACCCTCCCGCAGTCGAGTTTGTGCGTGGCAAATGTGGCTAGATGGGCGCGCAGAAATGCCTGGAACTCTTTTGGGGTATTGCTGACCATGAGCTTGAGGTTATAAGAACATAAACATAAGAACATAAGAAATAGGAGCAGGAGTAGGCCAATCGGCCCCTCAAGCCTGCTCCACCATTCAATAAGATCATGGCTGATCTGATCCTAATCTCAAATCTTCTATCACTCTCCATCCCACCCGAACCCATGTGATCTCCCGGGAGAGGCGAAAAACCAGATAAAAGACCCAATGGCCAATTTGGGAGAAAAAAATCTGGGAAATTCCTCTCCGACCCATCTAGGCGATCGAAATTCTTCCAGGAGATCACTCTGTCCCTATATTTTCTACAGTACTTACCTTCTGTAAAGGCAATCTCCACCCCAGCCAGGAACAGGAATAAAACCATCTCCTGAAATCTAACACAGAATTAGAACACAGTAGGAGCAGAACCAGGCTACACGGCCCCTGGGCCCAATCCACTACCCACAGGGCCATGACCATTCCGAACCTAGACTCATGTCCAATTTCCTGCCCACTCCCCGTAACCCTTAATTCCCTTTACTTCTAGGAAACTATCTATTTCTGTTTTAAATTTATTTAATGATGTAGCTTCCACAGATTTCTGGGGCAGCAAATTCCACAAATCTACCACCCTCTGAGTGAAGAAGTTTCTCCTCATCTCAGTTTTGAAAGAGCAGCCCCTTATTCTAAGATTATGCCCCCTAGTTCTAGTTTCACCCATCATTGGGAACATCCTCACCGCATCCACCCAATCAAGCCCCTGCACAATCTTATATGTTTCAATAAGATCGCCTCTCATTCTTCTGAACTCCAATGAGTAGAGTCCCAATCTACTCAACCTCTCCTCATATGACCACCCCCTCATCCCCGGGATTAACCAAGTGAACCTTCTTTGTACTGACTCGAGAGCAAGTATGTCTTTTCTTAAGTATGGACACCAAAACTGTATGCAATATTCCAGGTGCGGTCTCACCAATACCTTGTACAACTGCAGCAATACCTCCCTGTTTTTATATTCTATCCCCCTAGCAATAAAAGCCAACATTCCATTGGCCTTCTTGATCACTTGCTGCACCTGCATACTAACTTTTTGAGTTTCTTGCACCAGGACCCCCAGATCCCTTTGTACTACAGTACTTTCCAGTTTCTTGCCATTAAGATAATAACTTGCTCTATGATTTTTCCTGCCAAAGTGCATAACCTCACACTTTCCAGTATTGTATTCCATCTGCCAAATCTCTGCCCACTTACTTAGTCTGTCTATGTCCCTTTGTAGGTTTTTTATGTCCTCCTCACTCAGTACTTTCCGCCCCATCTTTGTATCATCTGCAAACTTTGATATGTTACACTCGGTCCCCTCCTCCAAATCATTAATATAGATTGTAAAGATTTGGGGACCCAGCACTGACCCCTACGGAACACCACTAGTTACTGGTTGCCAATCTGAGAACGAACCATTTATCCCAATTCTCTGCTTTCTGTTAGAGAGCCAATCCTCCACCCACGCCAGAATATTACCCCCAATCCCGTGATTTTTTATCTTGAGCAATAATCTTTTGTGTGGCACCTTGTCAAATGCCTTTTGGAAGTCTAAATACACTACGTCCACTGGTTCCCCTTTATCCACCCTGTATGTTACTTCCTCAAAAAACTCAAGTAAATTTGTCAAACATGACTTCCCCTTCATGAAACCATGCTCAGTTTGTCCCATTAAATTATGTTTATCCAAATGTCCCGTTACTGTCTCCTTAATAATGGACTCTAACATTTTACCAACCACAGGTGTTAGGCTAACAGGTCTATAGTTTCCAGCCTTCTGCCTACTACCCTTTTTAAATAAGGGTGTTACATTAGCAGTTTTCCAATCTGCCGGGACCTTTGCTGAGTCCAGGGAGTTTTGGAAAATTATTACCAATGCATCCACAATCCCTACTGCCACTTCCCTCAAGACCCTAGAATGCAAGCCATCAGGTCCAGGGGATTTATCCACCTTGACTCCCATTATTTTACCAAGTACCACTTCCTTAGTGATTTTAATCGTATTTAGTTCCACCCCCTAGAGCCCCCTGTTTGTCCAGTGTTGGGATATTCTTAGTGTCCTCTACTGTAAAGACTGATACAAAATAATTGTTCAGCGTTTTTGCCATCTTCATGTTTCCCACCATTAATTTCCCGGTCTCATCCTCTAAGGGACCAACATTTACTTTTGCCACCCTTTTTCTTTTTATATAACTATAGAAACTTTTGCTGTCTGTTTTTATATTTTTTGCTAATTTACTTTCATAATCTATCTTCCCTTTCTTAATCAATCTTTTAGTTCTTTTTTGCTGTCTTTTAAAGACTTCCCAATCTTCCATCCTCCCACTAGATTTGGCTACCTTATATGCCCTTGTTTTTAGTCAGATACTATCTTTAATTACTTTACTTAGCCACGGATGGCTATCTTTTCTTGTACACCCTCTTTTCCTCAGTGGAATATATATTTTTTGGAAGTTGTAAAATAACTCCTTAAATGTACACCACTGATCATGTACCGTCTTACCCTTTAATCTATTTTCCCAGTCCGCTCTAATCAATTCCGCTCTCATACCTTCATAGTTTCCTTTATTCAAGCTCAGCACGCTTGTTTGAGATCCAACCTTCTCACCCTCTAATTGCATATGGAATTCAACCATGTTATGGTCACTCATTCCAAGGGGATCCTTTACTAGGACATTTTTAATTAATCCTGTCTCATTACACAGGACCAAATCTAAGGTTGCTTGCCCCCTGGTCGGTTCAGTTACATACTGCTCAAGAAACCCATCCCTAATACACTCAATGAACTCATCCTCAAGGCTGCTCTGCCCAATTTGATTTGTCCAGTTAATATGATAATTAAAATCCCCCATAATTATAGCTGTTCCCTTATTACAAACCTCAACTATTTCCTGATTAATACTCCGTCCAACAGAGTTGCAACTGTTCGGAGGCCTATAGACTACACCCACTAGTGTTTTTTTCCCCTTATTATTCCTTATCGCCACCCAAACTATTTCACTATCCTGCTCCTTTGACCCAATATCATTTCTCTGTATTATAGTGATTCCTTCCTTTATTAACATAGCCACCCCACCTCCTCTCCCTTCCTGCCTGTCCTTCCTGATTATTAAATAACCTGGTATGTTTAATTCCCAGTCATGGTTACCCTGCAGCCATGTTTCTGTAATGGCCACAAGATCACACCCATATGTCGTTATTTGTGCCGTTAACTCATTCATTTTGTTACGAATGCTACGTGCATTCAGATAAAGAACTTTCAAATATGTTTTGTAACACTTAGTTCCTATTTTTTCCCTTTTTAGTACTTTACTTTTTACTCCATACCTTCTGTCCCTTCCTGACACATTCTGTTTTTTAATTTCCCCACTGCTACCTAAGTCTATGACCTTCTCTGTTGTCATTTCTATTATTTGCTCTCTAGAAACCGCCCCCCCCACTAATTAGTTTATAGCCCTCTCTACAGCCCTAGTTATATGATTCGCCAGGACTCTAGTCCCAGCACTGGCCAAGTGGAGTCCGTCCCAACGGAACAGCTCCCTCCTGTCCCAATACTGGTGCCAGTGTCCCAAGAAGCAAAACCCATTTCTCCCACACCAGTCTTTGAGCCACGCATTTAACTCTTTAATTTTATTTATCCTAGCCAATTTCACTCGTGGCTCAGGTAATAACCCAGAGATTATTACCCTTGAGGTTCTGTTTTTTAATTTGACCCCTAGCTGCTCATACTCCTTTAACAGAACCGTCTTCCTTGTCCTATCTACGTCGTTTGTACCAACATGGACCATGACAACTGGATCTTCCCCCTCCCACTCCAAGTTTCTTTCCAGCCCAGAAGAGATGTCCTTAACCCTGGCACCGGGCAGGCAACACAGCCTTCGGGACTCCCGCTCTTGACTGCAGAGAACCCTACCTATCCCCCTAATGATACTATCCCCTACCACTACAACATTTCTTTTTACTCCCTCCACTTGAATGGCCCCCTGTACCACGGTGCTGTGGCCAGGTAGCTCATCCTCCCTGCAGTCCCCGCTCCCGCCCTCACAGGGAGTAAGAACCTCGATCCTGCTTGACAAGAGTAAGGGCGGCATCTCCTTCAACACTACATCCTGGATCCCTGTACCTTCCTCACTCGTAGTCAAACCGTCCTGTCCCTGACCACGGACTACATCTGCATTAATTAACTTCATAGGTGTGACCATCTCCTGAAACATAGAGTCCAGGAACTTCTCCCCCTCCCTGATGTGTCGCAGTGTCTGCAGCTCGGTCTCAAGCTCTTTAACATGGAGCTTGAGTTCCTCTAGCAGCAAACACTTATCGCAAATGTAATCACCGTGAGCCTCAATTGGGTCCACCAGCTCCCACATTTCGCAACAGTGACACATCACCTGTTCGCCCATATCTATGTAATTAATTTAATTTATTATTATTAGTTATGAAGGCCCTCTGCCCCGATGAAGATGATACTATTACACCACTATTCAATGGGACTTACCAACTTAAAGTAATAAAAGAGAAGGAAGAAAACCAACCAACCAGCTGAACACCAACCTCCTCCTTGAATACTGTCTGTGGGGCCTGTTTGGTTGACTCGTCTCGCTGCTCCGCTTCCGCAGTGCTGTCTAAGCCTGGGAGTGGGGAACAAAACAGAACAAAAAACACACCCTCACCTCCCACTTGCCCAAACTCTCCCTCTTACCAAACTCTAGCAGCACTCAATGCACAGCACTCCGTGCACAAGCACTAGTCCCGCCCCTTTTATACCCAGATTCTACTTCCGGGTTAAACTCCCCAACAGTTTAATATACACTTAAAAATTAAACACACTTCAATAATTAACTTTTTAACACACTAAAATTCACAAAATACACTTAAATGACTTTTCTCCCTCTTACCAAACTCTAGCAGCACTCAATGCACAGCACTCCATAACCTTCCTTCAGCTTCATGGTGCACAGGGCCCCCTTCCCTTCTTTCCCTGGGATGACTACTACCTCGCCATCCTTTCTGGTACTTGCCCCCCATAGGCAATGGTTTCTTAAATCCACCAGGATCCCGTGGCCTACAATAAAGTCGGCTCCCAAGATTCCCTTTCCACCCTCCTGTTCCCACTTCATTAGGATGCAGGTCCACTTAGAGCGGAGTGTACCCAAACGAATAGAGAGCGGGATGGAAAACGAGCTGGCCTGTTCTCTGCCTGTGAATCCTGCCAGACTGTATGGGACCCCGCTAGATACAGGCGAGGTGGTGGGGTTAGCTGAATGGACCACGGTGCATGATGCCCCCGTGTCCAACAGATAGATCCCCTTCACCTTTTCTACTTCCATCTCAATGAGGGGTCTCTTCCATACATCTTACCACAGGGAACACAGGTAAACAGGCTGCGCTGGCTCTAGTCATGGCTGTGGGTTGGATGGGGCTGATGGGGTCAGAGTATCGGTAGCGGCGGCTACTCTCCCCTGGCCAGTCAATAAGGACCTCATGGTGTCCAAAAATGACTCAACCGCGGCGGGAGGGATCCCTGCCTCTATCTTTTGGGCTGAGGCTGTGGAGTTCTTTCCCTTGTTATCTTTCCAAGGGTTTTTGCACTCCTTCCTCCAGTGGCCATCTTTCCCACACCCGTAGCAATTGAGCTTATTGTTGAAGGGTTACTCCCTTCCTGATGCCACTCCTTCCTACCCTGTCCGGGTTTTACCTCATGCACCTTCCCCTTAGGTGGGTGTGCATTGGTTCCCCTACCGTTCTTATAGGCTAGGGTCAACTGTCTGATCACCGTAAGTTCGGTGGTCAGGGGATTCTTGGGGTCGAACCAGGCTTCCGCCTTGGCCCGGACCTGTGGCAAACTGTTTGCCACCAGGCAACGGAGCCAGTGGGTCAGCTGATCCCTGTTCAGGAATGCCCGGTTAGGTGTCCCAGGACAGGCACTCCGGTACACCGGCCATAAACTGTCCGCGGAAGCCTGCGGGGTTTCCCCTGCGAGCTGCACCGTCTTCTCCACACGGGAGAAAGGGCTTCCCTCTTTCATCCCCATGGCCGCCAGAACTTTATCCCTGAGCGCCTCATACCCACCTTGCCCCCTCTTACACTCATCAGAGAGGGATTGGAGGAGCTTACTCTCCAAAGAGAACAGCAGCATTTTTGCCTGCTCAGCACCATCGCATTTGTTGATGCTGGCTGCCTGTTCCACTTCCCTGAAGTGGACCGAGGGGTCCCCTTTCTCGGTGAGCTTTGAGATATGGCTCACCATAGCCCTAAGCTGTTGGGTGCTACAGGGTAATACGAACTGGTTTTGGAGTGGTCCCTCTTCCTCGCCATCTACGGGTGGGCCGAACCTCCTATGCCGGGCTGGGCACATCAGTTCTGGTTCTAGCCTCTCCTGCAGGGGTCGTTCCACCACCGCTTCTACCCCTGACTTCACCCCCACTTGCTGCCAGACCTCGCTAAAACCTGGTGCTACGGGTGGTGGTCACGGGACCTCCTGTTCCTCAACTGGGTCGCCCCTTGGCACTACCTGTGGTGTCTGAACTGTTCTCCCCTCGTTCCCTGTGAAATCCACCTGGCCTGCCTTCGGGTTTATGAGGTGCACCATGCCCTTTGCCTTCCTTAGGGCCAGGCTCAGATTCTCTATCTGTTCCTTGCAGGGGCCATGATCTGCGTCTTCAAACCCCTGTTCGCTTGCCAACTTATAGGCTGCCTTTACTTCCTTTACCTTTTCCTCCTGCTCCCTTACTTGTCTCGCTAGGCGGGCGTTCTTTTCCTGTAACCTCAACTCGTTACCCTTGGCTTCGGTGACTTGGCACTGTAGGTATTCCAGCCTGGCCTTATGTTCTCCCATTAATTGCACCCTTTCCTGATTCAGGGCCTGCAATTCTACCAGTAACTTCTCCCCTGCTAGAGCCTTGTCTTGGACCTCCAGGGCTGGCTCCCTTATCTCGGCTGCCTGTGCTGCAACGAGCCTGTCCAGAAGCTGGACCTGTTTCTTGAAACACATCAGCCAGACTGCCTTCTCTAGAGATTTCTTGTGTTCGTTTCCTTCTGTCCACTTAACTGCGGCATCTACCGGACGCCCAGCCTTTAACAGATTGGTGATCCACTTCTTTGTGATATTCACCTTACTAAACACATAATCAGAAATCCTTTCCTCCATCATGGTTTGCTCTTCCGAATCATTGTCTACTGTATCGCACCCCTGTTGCCGGTGTCCTGCCACGGTCGCCATTTCTGTAAGGGGTTTTGGCGTGTGCCCAGTCAGCTCTGCCCCTGACTGTCTCTGAGCGGTTCAAATCGCTCCCACACCCACTGGGTTCTAGACACCGGACTTAGGTACAGGCGGCGATACAGAAAATCGAGTAGACAACTGGTTCGGTGCAAGAAAACCGTAATTTTTATTAAAGGCAAAACAAAATCACAATACTGAGAATTACTAGGATAATTACAGGCATATAAAAACAATACACTTATTTGGGAATGGGGAACACATGGCACATCGAGGGAACAAACACATTAAAATCCCCCTACCCTTGTCCCACCCCCAATACCTAACTAGATTAAGCGATGAGGGGCCAGGGATTCATGCTCACCAATTCGAAACCTGTTGATTCAACCGGTTGTGGGTTTTGGGGTTCACTCTTGTTGTCCTTTGGGGTTCGTCATCGTCACGTGGTCACAGGGTGTGGTGATGGAGTTGTTTGTGCGAAGCACCCTCCTTTTCCTCCGTTAACGTCTTCGTTGGGTACTTTGTCACGATGGGTCGTCTTCTTCTTCTGGCGGTTTGGTCGCCGACGATTTTATTATGGTTGGGGCTCGGTTGGCGGTCTATATTGTCAATATGATTTTACTACCCATGCTTCGAACGCCAGCTTATTCATCAAATGCCAGCTTATAACTGGGCCGTTTGTCCCCCAACGTGTCTTTCCGCGGCCCTGCTCTGCCTTTATCGGTTTTACCGTTTTTCTCATCTCGTCTTGTCTCGTCTGCCCATTCGTGGCCCCGTATGTCCTGTGCGTAATGGAATCGGGTCTCGTTCTCCTCCCGCGTTCGGCCCGCAGTGTAGTAATGGGCGTCCTTGGTGTTGAGCGGCGCGGGGAGGGAGAAGAGAGCCCGCGACGAGGCATGAAGCAAGAGGCAAGGGGCAAGAGTGAAGAGCAAGAAAAGCTTGGCTACCGGTGGGCCTACAATTATACCCGGTTCTTCATCCCTTATCTGCACGCCAAATCAGGTCAGTCCATTGTCTAACTTTTGGCGGGCTCGTCCAAAGTAATTACAGTCATCCACTTTAACTGCTTTTGGGGCGGTTGCCTCCTGGTTTAATGGCTCCGATATCCTGGCTGTTTGTTATTTATGAAATTTAATTGTCCTTTTCCTGGCTTGGTGGCTACTGTGAGCTGTTACCGATTATGTACGCAGAAACTTAATGGCTTCAAGATTAGGCCCATTCTGACTTGATCTGTTCCAGGATGAAGAATGCATATTCTGTGTTTACCTAGCTGTCTGGCTTTACAAAGTCTTTCACAGATCCATGCATGTTAGGTTTCTTTTCAGGTTTTGAAAGTGCCTGCCTTTTGCAGGGCCTTGCTTTTAAAATCTTGTACGTTTTGGTCACGAGGTTTCAGAAGCCATTTTGGGTACCCTTTTTTAATAACTTGTCCATACAGGGTCTCTTTATCCATAACTTTTGGGGAATATGGGAATTTTGAGAACCCTACAAGCAACAGCAGTCACCTCTGTTGATTCGTCCCCTGGCTGTTGGAGGTGTTAGGCATAAGCCAGCATTGATCCACTTCAGAGGCTAAACTTAGTCAAGGTGTTAGGCCTGAGCCAGCATTGATTTCCACCTCGAAGAAGCCTTTGCCCCTTGCTGTCTGTCTTCTGCTCTCAGCCCTCTATATTTAAAGTTATTTCGGTGGGCCGTGATTTATTTAATGTCAATTACCTGTACTAATCTATATCCCAAGTGTGATGCGGGAAAACATAAGAACATAAGAACATAAGAAATAGGAACAGGAGTAGGCCAATCGGCCCCTCGAGCCTGCTCCGCCATTCAATAAGATCATGGCTGATCTGATCCTAACCGCCAATCCACTATCACAGAACCATCTCCTGAATCTAACAGAATTAGACACACGAAATAGGAGTAGGATCAGGCTACACGGCCCCTGGGCCCGCTCTGCTACCCACAGGGCCATGACCGATCCGAACCTAGACTCATGTCCAAATTCCTGCCCGCTCCCCGTAACCCTTAATTCCCTTTACTTCTAGGAAACTGTCTATTTCTGTTTTAAATTTATGTAATGATGTAGCTTCTACAGCTTTTTGGGGCAGCATATTCCATGGACCTACCACCCTCTGAGTGAAGTAGTTCCTTCTCATCTCAGTTTTGAAAGAGCAGCCCCTTATTCTAAGACTATGCCCCCTAGTTCTAGTTTCACCCATCATCGGGAACATCTTCCCCGCATCCACCCGATCCAACCCCTTCACAATCTTATATGTTTCAATAAGATCGCCTCTCATTCTTCTGAACTCCAATGAGTAGAGTCCCAATCTACTCAACCTCTCCTCATATGTCCATCCCCTCATCCCCGGGATTAACCGAGTGAACCTTCTTTGTACTGACTCGAGAGCAAGTATGTCCTTTCTTAAGTATGGACACCAAAACTGTACGCAGTATTCCAGGTGCGGTCTCACCAATACCTTGTACAACTGAAGCAATACCTCCCTATTTTTATATTCTATCCCCCTAGCAATGAAAGCCAACATTCCATTGGCCTTCTTAATCACTTGCTGCACCTGCATACTAACCTTTTGAGTTTCGTGCACCAGGACCCCCAGATCCCTTTGTACTTCAGTACTTTCCAGTTTCTTGCCATTAAGATAATAACTTGCTCTACGATTTTTCCTGCCAAAGTGCATAACCTCATACTTTCCAGTATTGTATTCCATCTGCCAAATCTCTGCCCACTTACTTAACCTGTCGATGTCCCCTTGCAGGTTTTTTATGTCCTCCTCACTCACTACTTTCCCTCCCATCTTAGTATCATCTGCAAACTTTGATATGTTACACTCGGTCCCCTCCTCCAAATCGTTAATATAGATTGTAAAGAGTTGGGGACCCAGCACTGACCCCTGCGGAACACCACTAGTTACTGATTGCCAGTCTGAGAATGAATCAGTTATCCCAACTCTCTGCCTTCTGTTAGATAGCCAATCCTCTATCCATGCCAGAATATTACCCCCAATCCCGTGATTTTTTATCTTAAGCAATAATCTTTTGTGTGGCACCTTGTCAAATGCCTTTTAGAAGTCTAAATACACTACGTCCACTGGTTCCCCTTTATCCACCCTGTATGTCACTTCCTCAAAGAACTCCAGCAAATTTGTCAAACATGACTTCCCCTTCATAAAACCATGCTGACTTTGTCCTATTAAATTATGATTATCCAAATGTCCTGTTACTGTCTCCTTAATAATGGACTCCAAAATTTTACCTACCACAGATGTTAGGCTAACCGGTCTATAGTTTCCAGCCTTCTGTCTACTGCCCTTTTTAAATAAGGGTGTTACATTAGCAGTTTTCCAGTCTGCCGGGACCTTTGCCGAGTCCAGGGAGTTTTGGAAAATTATTACCAATGCATCCACAATCCCTACCGCCACTTCCCTCAAGACCCTAGGATGTAAGCCATCAGGTCCAGGTGATTTATCTGCCTTGAGTCCCATTATTTTACCGAGTACCACTTCCTTAGTGATTTTGATCGTGTTTAGCTCCTCCCCCCCCCTTTAGCCCCCTGTTTGTCCAGTGTTGGGATATTCTTAGTGTCTTCTACTGTAAAGACTGATGTAAAATATTCATTCAGTGTTTTTGCCATCTCCATATTTCCCACCATTAATTTCCCGGTCTCATCCTCTAAGGGACCAACATTTACTTTAGCCACCCTTTTTCTTTTTATCTAACTATAAAAACTCTTACTATCTCTTTTTATATTTTTTGCTAATTTACTTTCATAATCTATCTTCCCTTTCTTAATCAATCTGTCTCTTTCTGCATGGCTGCCGAGTCCTTTCCTCTTATCTTTCTGAGGAATGTTTTGTCAAGTTTCTTCAAGAGCATTTTATGGCTTCGTATTGTCTAGCTAATGCTATCCTCCTGTGTTTCGTTGCATTTTAGGACCTTCTTATCATTTTGGTGTTTGTTAATTGGCCTTGCTGACACTTCCCTCATCTGTTTCTGACTGCAGTTTAATTTCTGTTCTAAGAGTCAAACTTCATCTATGAATCTAATAGCTGTTTCTTACAAGTATCAGTACAGTTGTCCCAATTACATTTGTGTTAAAGAGAGCTAAACATCAAGAAGTATCGGTTCATATTTGCCAGCATGTGCGTAACCTGTGCAAAGCACAAGCAGCGTGCCAGGCCAATGAGATCAGCGTGAGGAGTAACCACGCAATTAACCTTCTCAAGTCAGCTGGGATTGTATGGAAGTTGTGTCAGCAGCTGGGTGAGCTGCGGAGAGACACACAAAAGGAACAGGCTCCATCTTAAACCCTCAGTTATCTGAATGTAATTTCACCCCTTCACACTTCACTAATATCTCATTAACACCAGCAGTCTGATGATCGTTTAACGATTTGATTATTCATGAATATCACCTGTAGGCAAAGAAAGATGGAATCAAATAATTGCACTGTCATCACTGAAGGGAAGGATCCATAAAATGTGCAGGTCTGTGTGAAATCATCCGTAGTTATTTCTCCCACTTGTGCTGCATTGACGTGAGACTGAGTGATATTGAACATGCACTTGTTATAAAAGAAGCCTCCCATTAAAACTGAATTCATGGCTGTAAAAATAAGAAATTGCGATCTACTTTTAAAATGAAACATGCTGTTATTCACAGTAAATTGGATGATAACCAAATGCTGTACCATGTAACGTAATGTATAAGGCATTATTCTACGGCACTGTTTCAAAGAAGAGCAAGAGAATTTTCCCAGTGTCCTGGACAATATTTATCCCGCAACGAACATCACTAAAGCAGATGATCTGCTCATTCCTCACGTTGTTGTTTGTGGGACCTTGCTTTGCGCAAATTAGCTGCCTCATTTTCCAACATAACGACAGTGATTGCAGTTGAAAAGTACTTTATTGGCTGTGAAGCACTTTGGGGCATCCTGAAGTTGTGAAAGGTGCTATATAAATGCAAGTTTTTTCTGCTTTCTAAAGACGAGTTGTTTTTTAACTGGGTCTTAGAAATTAGTTAACACTTTATAGGTGAAAAACGGGCACCTCCCAAATCACTACCACCTAGAAGGACAAGGGTAGCAGGCACATGGGAACACCACCACCTCCAAGTTCCCCTCCAAGTTACACACCATCCTGACTTGGAAATATATCACCGTTCCTTCATCATGATTGGGTCAAAATCCTGGAACTCCCTCCCTAACAGTACTTCAGGGAGTACCTTCACCACACGGACTGCAGCGGTTCAAGAAGGCGGCTCACCACCACCTTCTCAAGGGCAATTAGGGAAGGGCAATAAATGCTGGCCTTGCCAGCAACGCCCACATCCCATGGATGAATAAAAAAATACCAAATCATTCAACATGGAGAGCACTGTGCATGCGCGCATTCCATGCCACACGGCAAATTGGTAAAGCAGAAAAAGAGGCATCTAAGGCCCTCAGCTAAGGCAAGCATATGCCAATAAGGGATCTGGCACCTGTTTGAGGCCCCCTCTTGCAAAATTGATCTGCCCAGAATGCAGCCAGCACCGACCTGCAGGCGGTCTAATCAGTAATCCCTTAAAGGGACTGCTGGAAGTCACCACCAAAAAGATAGGTTTGCTAAAAAATACTTACTTGATTGTGGAGCCAGGGGTAGCAGTCCACTGCAGTGCCAATGACCATCTCCTGCTCAGCCCCCTCCCTATCTCTTATGCCGCCCCCCCCGCAGGACCCACTTGAGGGCCCCAGCCGGTGATGCAGAAGCCTGAGATCCAATGCCTATTCACCAGCGAGCTGCCTGGGGACACCTAGCATGCAGCTGCAGCTCGCCACTTTCATTTAAATGTAAAGAAAGACTTACATTTAAATAGCGCCTTTCATGACCTCAGGACGTCCCAAAGCACTTTACAACCGATGAAGTACTATTGAAGAGTAGACACTGTTGTAACGTAGGAATCAATGAGACCCAATATCCGGTGTGCCTCGGACTCTGCCCGTTCTGGTGCAGAGATTGTTTTTAGACCACGATATCTAGTTGCTGTAGCTTAACACCGCTAGAAGTCAATTAATATCTCTGGCTGGGATTCTCTTCTTCCGGGCGGTGTTCTATTGGGGTTGGATGGGTCTTGGATAGGAATGTAGGAACAGAAGCAGGCTATTCAATTCCCTGGGTCAGAGCTCACTCATGATGCACAGCTGGCTCGCAGTGGGATTTCTGTAGCCAAGAGAGAGCTCACCATTGCAAAGAGGACAACCTTAGCAGGGATGCCACAGCAGCAGCGGAAGTGCAGCCGATGGTCCATAAAAAGAAGCAGAAGCGTTCCAAAGATCGGAATGCATCCAGGCCAGTGGAGAGTCTTCCATCACACTTCTGACTTGTGCCTTGTAGGTGTTGCAAAAACTTTGGGGAGTCAGGAGGTGAGACACTCTCAATACAAACTCTGACCTGCTTTAGTAGCCACAGCATTTATGTGGCTATTTCAGGTGTGCTTCTGGCTAATGGTGATCTCCAGGATGTTGATGGTGGGCGACTTGGTAATGATAATACCATTAAATGTTAAAAGAAGGTGGTTAGATTCTCTCTTGTTGGAGATGGACATTGCCTGGCACTTGTGCGGCGCAAATGTTACTTGCCACTTCTCAGCCTAAGCCTGTGTGCTGTCCAGGTCTTGCTGCATGCGGGCACGGACTGCTTCATTATCTCAGGAACTGTAATTGGAACTGAACACTGCAATCATCTACAAACAGCTCCGCTTCTGACCTTATGATGAAGGGAAGGTAAGTAAATATTTTTTATATATATAGCTGCAGGAGCTAAACTGGCCTAACGTATCTTTCTTCAAGTTCTGATCAATTTGACACAATTGAACTTGATTGTAGAACATTAAATTAATTACTTCATTAAATAACTCTTTAGAAAGTCCTGGGGCTATCCTACATTTGAATACCTCAGCTACATTCAAAAGTAAATGAGGAAATCACATTGTCTACATTTGAATGTGGCTTGACTCCTCCCTCAGGATTTGGAAAAAGCAAACAGATACTCACAATATTGGCATTGGGTAAGTGTGGAGAAAGAATTTGGACTACAGCTGATTTTTAAAGCTCCTTTTGCAGACCTTTCCAAGGTCCCGCCCTACTCATGATGCCAAGGGATGGAAAACTGTAGGCAATGCATTTATCATTTTTCAATAAATTGCCCACTATGCGGAAGGGCCCACTGATGGTGCCTGGCATGTGTTGTGACTGAATTAAAGGGACCACTACCAAGCTAACGCTTGACCAAAATGCTT
This sequence comes from Somniosus microcephalus, assembly GCF_052327205.1. Classification (NCBI taxonomy): domain Eukaryota; kingdom Metazoa; phylum Chordata; class Chondrichthyes; order Squaliformes; family Somniosidae; genus Somniosus; species Somniosus microcephalus. The sequence goes on along the minus strand of NC_140999.1, from coordinate 126,636,392 downwards.
CATTTTTGTCACAAGGGTGTCATAAAACCCTTCATTACATCACTGATCTATAAAGGGTTTGTACCTGAACTATTGGTCTCTTCTTTCTCTTTCAGACACTAATGTCTGCGGTATTTTTCGAACACTTCCTGGATTCTAGGTTAAAACTGACAAAACACAAGCGGTAGAAATATTTGCAGTCGCCATTTATTTCAGTAGCGTCGATAAAACTCCGCATAGTGGTAAAGGAATAGGCAAATATTTTTTCTTCTTAGCTGAATTTCCTTAATGTCTTGCCAGCATGAGCTCTGCCCATACAGTCACACAAGTAAACTAGTGAACAAGCGTAAAGACTTTTTCTCAATGTTTCCGTTTTTAAACTACATTTCTTTTTTAAATAAAAAAGAACTGGTTAGACAACACCCAGAGTACTGTGAGCAGTCCTGGGCACCACACCTTAGGAAGAGTATATTGGCCTTGGAGAGAGTGCAGCGTAGATTTACCAGAATGATACCCGGGGGGGCGAAACTGGGTGCCTTTGCGGTCCCCGGGGGGCGCTAACAGGGCGCAAATGGCTTTGCGACCAGGCGCAGTGCTGACATCGACTCCCGCCATATTCAGCAGGAGTTTTGCAGCGGCGCCACAGCATTGTGCCCCGATTTCCTTCACCCGGAGATCGTGACATCATCGGTGTGTGCATCACCCTGGTAGTGCCCTGGACCCGAAATTGACTTCCACCCGCTGCAGCAGCGCCAATCAAAAACACTGACAGCTGCAGGAGGCGAGCATCGGTCGGCCGGCCACTTCGGGGGCGATGATTAAAGGCGAGGTCATAGAGTCACAGAGTCATAATGGCACAGAAGGAGGCCATTCGACCTATTGAGTCCATGCGGCTCTCTGTAGAGCAATCGAGTCAGTCCCATTCCCCTGCTCTATCCCCGTTGTAGTGTATGTACCTTTAAGAGAGAACTACTTTTACAGCTCCTGTATACTGTAGTACCGGCAGTGACCACACCTGTATATAAGCCTTGAGCATGTCTCTGTACAGTCAGTCTTTAGGCTACCCTCCTCCAGTAAACACCTGTTGATTGTTAAGTTACAGCCTCTGTGTAGTTATTGGAAAACATCATACTTTAAGAATCACGGATTCAACAGTGGCGACGAGGTCGATTAGAATCTACCTGCAACTCTGCATTTCCCTTCAAGGATTAGCTCCGGGAGGGCGGTGGAAGAAAGTCGAGGCCCGAAGCACGGGCGTCGACCAGGAGCAACCGCCCAGTCATCCGGCAGAGAGTGAACATCGCAGGGGAGGCTGTTGAGAGCCGGGCTTGGTTCCCCAGCCACGACGATCCAGCAGCAGACTGGCAACAGATACAGTGCAGGCCCTTCCCGGACAATGGCGGCTGGAGCCAACCGACGGCAGAGAAAAAGCCGAGCAGCATCGACGGAGTAAGAGAGAGGGTGAAGCGCACAGGGCGCAGCCGGGGGTTGAAAACCGAGCGGCATCGAGGAAAAACAAAACAGAGAGAGAGAGGGTAAAGCAGCAGCCGGGTTCAGGACTGAGCGACGGCAACGGGAAAGGCGCACAGGAGAACGTGCAGAGCACAGCCAGGGCTCAAGGGCTGAACCGTGTCTGCGGGGAGAAGAAGGGAGAGCGCGGGAGACACCATTGAGCCGCGGAGAAGAAGGGAGAGCACGGGAGACGCCATTTTAGAAGCCGCAGCGGAGAAGAAGGGCGAGCGCGGGAAGAAAGGAAAGCACGGGAGACGCCATTTTGTGCCAGCGGAGAAGAATGGAGAGCGCGGGAGACGCCATTTTAGACAGTTAAATCACACCCAGGGATGCCGAAGAGTGGCAGTATCACTGTGTTTGACAATGAAGTGGAAGATTGTGCGACATATGTGGAACGCATTGAGGTGTACTGCAGGGCGAATGAAGTGCCAGATGCTAGGAAAGCACTGGTTTTGTTAAATTCCATGGGTGCAAAAACTTATGGCTTACTGCGAAACCTAATAACCCCAGAAAAGCCCGTGGATAAGAATTTCGAAAGCATAGTAGAAATCCTACAGGACCACTTAAACCCCACACCGCTGTTGATAGCAGAAAGATTTAAGTTCCACAAAAGGAACCAGCATGAAGACGAAAGTAATGCTGAGTACTTAACGGAACTGCGCAAGCTATCGAAACACTGCCAGTTTGGAGTGGGACTAGCAGATACGTTAAGGGACAACTTTGTGTGTGGGCTTCAAAGTGAAGGAACCCAGAAACGGCTTCTATCAGAAAAGGATCTTACGCTGGACAAGGCTTTCAGCATAGCAGTATCACACGAAGCAGCCACACGGGGCGCTGCAGAGATACAACGGAGACCACAAGAATATGGCACCAATGAAATGTCATATGGAGCAGGGAAGTGTTATTGCTGTGGCAGAACAACACACGACCAGAAGGATTGTTGGTTCAAGGACCAATTGTGCAGAGAGTGTGGAAAAGCAGGACACATAGCAAGAGTCTGCAGGTCAGGGAAGAAAACCAACAGCAAGAAATCTCCACAGGAGAAGTACAAAAAGGTACATAAGGTGATGGACAGTAGTTCAGATGAACAGAAAAGTGATACAGACTCCGGAAGCAAGGAGCTGGGTTGTCTGAAACTACATAAGGTAACCAAAATGGAGGATCACCAGACTATTTGGGTCACACTCAAGATAGGCAGAGTCCAAGTGAAAATGGAATTGGACACAGGATCAGCCCTAACAGTCATAAACCAAAGGGACTACAAGCGGCTATTTTACATATACCCTTGAAAGCTACAGAGATTGTCTTGAAGACGTACACGGGGCAAAAAGTCTACCCCAAAGGAAAAATAAGGGTGAAAGTGATATACAAAGGCCAGGAAATACCTAAAATGGACCTATATGTATTGCCAGATGGAGGACCACCACTACTAGGACGTGAATGGATCCGGAAGATACAATTAGATTGGCATTCCATACAGGCACTGAAGGTTGAGGCCAAAAAGGATGATGACGTCACACCTGGACGACTGTCAAAAATGCTAACTGACGCACAAGAAACGTTCCAGGAGGGACTCGGAACACTGAAAGGCATAACAGCAATGATTAAAATAGAGGAAAATGCAAGCCCAATGTTTTTTAAGGCCTTATGCGATCCGACCAGCCGTCGAAGCAGAGCTGGAAGGGTTGGAACATTCAGGAGTACTGTCCAAAGTAGACTGGAGCGTGTGGGCTACACCCATCATTCCTGTAATGAAGAGGTCATTGAGTAATACGCCTGGGGAACCAAAGAAGGTCCGCATCGGTGGGGATTTTAAGGTGACAGTGAACCCAGTCCTTCACAAGGTACAATATCCGCTTCCACGGATTGAGGATATTTTCGCCTCGCTATCTGGAGGTAAACGCTTCACCAAAATTGATCTGGCCCAGGCGTACTTGCAAATGGAGGTAGAAGAAGCCTCGAAACAATACCTCACGATCAACATTCATAAAGGTCTCTACCAATACAACCGGCTGGTGTTCGGGGTAGCATCAGCTCCCGCTATTTGGCAAAGGGCAACGGATCAAGTCCTGCAAGGGATTCCAGGGACCCAGTGTTATTTGGACGACATCCTGGTCACGGGCGAAAATGACAGTGATCACCTCGCCAACCTTGAGAAGGTGCTCACTAGATTAAAGGAATATGGGCTACGAGCTAATCGCCACAAGTGCGAGTTTTTCCAGAAGCAGATCTCGTATTGTGTCCATGTTATTGATGAAGAGGGGTTACATAAGTCCCCTGAAAAGATTGAGGCAGTAGTCAAGGCTCCAGCACCGGAAAATGTGTCACAACTGAGGTCGTTCCTCGGGTTAGTAAACTACTACCATAAGTTCTTACCAAATTTGTCTACAGTATTACACCCACTGAACACCCTACTGCAAACGGGGGTACCATGGAAGTGGAATGACGAATGTAAACGAGCTTTCCAGAAGTGCAAAGAATTGATCACATCAAAAGAGGTGTTGGCCCATTTCAACCCAGCACCAGCAATTCGGTTGGCATGTGATGCATCACCCTATGGTATTGGAGCGGTGCTATCGCACAAATTCCCAGACGGGTTGGAGAGGCCAGTAGCCTTTGCGTCTCGGTCACTAACCTCAGCCGAGCGCAACTACGCACAGATTGACAGGGAGGCCCTCAGCCTAGTATGGGGAGTAAAAAAATTCAACCACTACCTGCATGGGCAGAAGTTCACCTTGCTGACTGACCACCAACCACTTGCCTCCATCTTCAATCCAAAGAAGGGCGTTCCGGTGATGACTGCACAACGGTTACAAAGATGGTCCCTTTTTCTAGGGGCGAACCAATATGAAATAGAATATAAAGGCACGAAACAGCATGGAAACGCTGACAGGCTATCACGCCTGCCACTGCCTACTGTGGAGGAAGCACCAGCAGTGGACCCTATCGAGATATTTTATTCATCAATAATTGAACGATTGCCAGTAACTAACGCGGATATAGAGAAGGAGACCAGCAATGATCCGACACTGTCTCGGGTATCACAGAAATCACACAGAAATCACAGAAACCCCACAGTGCAGATAGAGGCCATTTCGGCCCATCGAGCCTGCACCGACGCATATCCCACCCGATCCCCGTAACCCCTACACCAACACATATCCCACCCTATCCCCGTAACCCCACGTATTTAATCCCCCTAACATTAAGGATTTGACGGTGAGGGGATAGCCAACACATGGCGACTCACTGTTGCCAGCATTCTCATCCAGAAGAGAACAGCTGTCAGTATGCCAGGGGACAGTGATGTGTGGATCCCGAGTGGTAATTCCACCCAAGTTAAGGGAGAGAGTGCTCAATGAGCTTCATGAAGGTCATCTGGGAGGGGTGAAAATGAAAAGCCTTGCTAGGGCATATGTGTGGTGGCCGGGGATCGATCAACAAATCGAGGACCTAACCAAGAGCTGCTCAGGATGCCAGAAGGTCCAAAATGCACCACCACATGCCCCTCTACACCCATGGGAGTGGCCCTCCTCTCCATGGCAATGGGTGCATATTGATTTTGCTGGTCCATTCATGGACTCAATGTTCTTAACACCCGTAGCCCTGTAAGTTTATTTCCCTCAAGTGCGTGTCCAGTCTCCCCTAGAAAACATTGAGTGTCTCCGCTTCCACCACTTCCATCAACAGCGAGTTCCAGGTCCTCACCACTTGCTGAGTAAAACAGTTTTTCCTGACGTCCCCCCTGTATCTCATGCCTGAAACCTTAAATCTGTGTCCCCTAGTCCTTGTACCATCAACTAGTGGGAACAGCCTTTCTCTGTCTAGCCTATCCAAACCCGTCTTAATCTTGTACACCTCTATCAAATCACCCCTCAACCTCCTTTGCTCTAATGAAAACAAATCCAGCTTCTCCAACCTGTAGCTAAGATCCACCATCTCCGGAACGATTCTGGTAAATCTCCTCTGCACCCTCTCAAGGGCCTTCACATCCTTCCTAAAGTGTAGTGCCCAGAACTGGATGCAATACTCCAGTTGTTGCCTAACCAGTGCTTTATAAAGGTTCAGCATAACTTCTCTGCTTTTGTACTCAATATCTATTTATGAAGCCCAAGATCCCATATGGTAGCAGAGGTAAGTAAAAAAAAATCTTACCTTTCTCGTTCCGCTTTATTTCACGGGTTCCTGCCCGCGATCAATCAGCCTGGCACTCTGCTTGAGTGCTGGGCTGATCGCACTGGATCGCGGCTGCCTTGGTGGTCCAGGTAGGTAATTTTTCTATTGCAGAGCCTGCAGCGATGGCTCTTCCCTTTAAGGGAGGGAAGGAGCCTTTGAACACGGCAGAGCTGCACGGTCCAGTGAGCAGCACTGCTGGAGTCTCCACTCCGCCTGCTGCCGATTGTGCTCCAAGAAGGAAGTGGAATGCTTGATTTAGACTTGGAGCGCAAAACTGAATTTTTTAAAAGTTTAGAAACATTAGCGCCTGGCGCTAATTTTCCAAACTTTTAAAATTTAGCATCCCAAACGGGGCTATAATGAAATTCTCCCCCAAGGACACCAAGGGTTAAATTACTAAGAAAGATTACACAAACTAGGATTGTATTCCCTGGAATTTAGAATGTTAAGTGGTGATTTGATCGAAGTTTTCAAGGGTAGATAGAGAGAAACTCTTTCTGCTGTTTGGGGAGTCTAGGACTGGGGGGCATAGTCTAAAAGTTGGAGCCAGACCTTTCAGGAGTGAAATTACAAAACACTTCTACTCACAAAAGGTGATAGAAGTTTGGAACTCTCTTCCGCAAATGGCAATTGAGGCTAATTCAATTGTTAATATTAAATCTGAGATTGATAGCTTTTTGTTAACTAAAGGTATTAAGGGACATGAGGCAAAGGAGTTAGGTCACAGATCAGGCTGAATGGCCTGCTCCTGTTCCTATGAAAGCATCACTAAAAGGTCGTACTTAATCAAAATGGAAAGTGTCTGAAAATGAGCACAGAAAACTGAAACCCAATTATACCCCTGCTTGTTACAACCCCCATGCAACATAAAACTTGTAGCACTACACTCGGTTTCTTTATCTGCACTCGAAGCACAGTTCAAATGTTAAAGAGTTATTCGGTCTTAATCACTGAAGGTTATCAACCCATCAAAGGAACAATTCTTAAGTCCCTCAGATGAATAGATGTTGATTACAAAATGAATACATTAAGTACAGATCATTACCTCCAACATTCATCTTTATACAGATGTTGTTTTGCATTTAACCTTGAAGACTGTGCAGCCGCTATCCAAACATGATTTAGTATTGCCATATCATCTTATCAAAGTGAACACAAAGAAAGGAAGCAGTAAGGATACATTTTACTGCCCAAACACGTGCAATCTTTTGGGACATATTGGTCCCTGGTTACCATCTGCTTTCAACATTTGCATCTTAACAACACAAGCAAGTGGTCACACTGCTAACCTTGCATTTGCCATTTCAAGAAGGCAGTTAAAAAAGCATCATACATTATGTGCTGTCTTCATCAAGGCTATATTATTTCACTGGTGTCTTACCTGTCACATGGAAGAGGTAAAAGCAGGGTGGTTTTTGAACATGTTTCTGGAAATTTCTAAAATGCAAATCAGACACAAAAGCTTTGAGTTGTACAATAGAAGTCTACTTTCTCACTCACTTTCATGTCAGCATGAGGATTTGAATGCATAATCTAGGCTGACTCTCTCGTGTATTATTAAGGGGGCTCTGTCCTTGAGATGAAACACTGATCTGAGAATCAGTGCGCCTTTTACAGTAGGCATTAATGTTCCCATGGCACAACAACAGCGTACTGTTTTATAGCACTCTTTGTGTCTGGACCGGAAGAGCACCTGAAGACATAATGGCCCGTAATTTCCGATCGGAGGCATCCTGCATGTGGATCCTCCGATCTGGAAAAAACCTGAGGGCTCCCGAGCTCTTCTGCTCCTGGGCCTCGCCATGACGAAATGCGCAGGGCCCAGGTATCCCAGGAGCGCATGCGGTTCGCAAGCGTCCCTGGGATCACGTGGGCCATGGGGAACCAATGGGAGAAGGGAAACTCCCTTCATATTTTTGACAGGTAGACCTGTCAAAAATATGAATGGGGATCACTGAAAAAACACAGCAAAACATTAAATACATTAAAAAAATTAGGTTTTTAAAATGAGTTAAAATGACATTAAATTAAATATTTTAAACAAAAATTTAATTTTTTGAAAAAAATAATTAGTTTTTTACGGGGCTAAAAATAAACTTACCTTTTTTTAAACGTATTTTTACATTATAAATTAGTGAAATTTAAAAAAAAACTTTTTTAAAATGCTTATGTTGGTAAAAGCAGGCCTTACGCTTGCTTTTACCAGGCGTAAGATTTTAAGGGATTTCAGCGGGCGGAGGTTCTGCAGAAAGCGGAACTATCCACCCACAGAGGCCCTTCTCCAGGGCAGGCGTGCGATCTCTTGACAGATCGGAAGTGCCGGTTTTCAGCACATGCGCTTCATATGCATGAAACCGGCACTTGCGAGGTCCCTACGGGTGTGCAAACAGCTTGTTCACACCCGCAGGGATCGGAAAATAGAAACATAGAAGATAGGAGCAGGAGTAGGCCATTCGGCCCCTCGAGCCTGCTCCGCCATTCAATGCGATCATGGCTGATCATCCAAATTCAGTACCCGGTCCCTGCTTTCTCCCCATACCCCTTGATCCCTTTAGCCTTGAGAAATATATCCAACTACTTCTTGAATATATTTAATGAATTGGCCTCTACTGCCTTCTGTGGTAGAGAATTCCACAGGTTCACCACTCTCTGGGTGAAGAAATTCCTCCTCATTTCTGTCCTAAATGGCCTACCCCTTATCCTTAGACTGTGACCCCTGGTTCTGGACTCCCCGACCATCGGGAACATCCTCCCAGCATCTAGTCTGTCTAGTCCTGTTAGAATTTTATAAGTTTCGATGAGATCCCCTCTCATTCTTCTAAACTCCAGCGAGTACAAGCCCAATCGGTCCAATCTCTCCTCATACGTCATTCCTGCCATCCCAGGTATCAGCCTGGTGAATCTTCGCTGAACTCCTTCCATGGCAAGAACATCCTTCCTCAGATAAGGCGACCAAAACTGCACACAATACTCAAGATGTGGTCTCACCAAGGCCCTGTGCAACTGCAGCAAGACATCCTTGTTCCTGTACTCAAACCCTCTCACTACGAAGGCCAACATACCATTTGCGTTCTTAACCGCCTGCTGCACCTGCATGCTTACCTTCAGCGACTGGTGCACAAGGACACCCAGGTCTCATTGCACTTCCCTTTCTCCCAATCTATTGCCATTCAGATAATAATCTGCCTTCCTGTTTTTGCTACTGAAGTGGATAACCTCACATTTATCCACATTATATTGCATCTGCCATGCTTCTGCCCAATCACCCAACCTGTCCAAATCATCCTGGATTTTCTCGGCATCCTCCTCACAGCACACACAGCCACCTAGCTTTGTGTTGTTTGCAAATTTGGAGATATTACATCTAGTTCCCTTGTCTAGATCATTAATATATATTGTGAATAGCTGGGGTCCAAGGACCGATCCCTGCGGTACGCCACTAGTCACTGTCTACCACTCGGAAAAAGACCCGTTTATTCCAACTCTTTGCTTTCTGTCTGCCAACCAGTTCTCTATCCAAGTCAGTACCTTGCCCCCAATCCCATGTGCCTTAACTTTACACGCTAATCTCTTATGCGGGACCTTATCGAAAGCCTTGTGAAAGTCCAAATACAGCACATCCACTGGTTCTCCCTTATCTATTTTACCAGTTACATCCTTAAAAAATTCCAGATTAGTCAAGCACGATTTACCCTTTGTAAATCCATGTTGACTTTGTCCGATCCTGTCACTATTTTCCAAGTGCTCTGCTATTACATCTTTTATAATGGACTCTAGCATTTTCCCCACTACCGATGTCAGGCTTACCGGTCTGTAATTCCCCGTTTTCTCTCTACCACCTTTTTTGAATAGTGGGGTAACATTAGCTACTCTCCAATCCACGGGTACTGTTCCAGATTCCATCGAATGTTGGAAGATGATCAGCAATGCATCCACTATTTCTAGGGCCACTTCTTTAAGTACCCTAGGATGTAGATTATCAGGCCCTGGGGATTTACGGGACATTGACTCAGGAGGCTTTTAGTCGTCCGAGATCTCTGTACTCCTTCAATTCTGGCTCTTGCACATCACTGATTTTCTTCACTCCACCCTTGGCAGCCATGCCTTCAGCTACCTCAGCCCTAAACTCTGGAATTGACATCTTAAACCTCTCCGCCTCTCTACCTCACTCTTCTATTTGAAGACACTCCTTAAAACCAACTCCTGGACCAAGCTTTTTGGTCACCTGTCCTGATATCTCCTTCAATGGCTCGGTGTGAAAATTTGTTTTAAAATCTCTCCTATGAAGCACCCTGGGATGTTTTACTATATGAAGGTGCTATATAAATGCAAGTTACTGCTGTTGTAGTCATCCAAGGCACCCACCTGAAACAGGGCACTAACACCCGAATCGTTAATTCAGGCACAAATGCAGCTTGTGCTGCACATGCCCTGTTGTACCAGGTGTTGAGCATCATAACCAGCAGTCCTCATGGGAGCTGCCGGAGGCCATTCAAAAAAAGGAATACCCAACAAATTTTCAGATTTTATTTTTGTGGGCCCAGGAGAAGCAGGAGAGCCCACAACAAAAGCTCAGCCTAATGTTGGTGCATTCGCGGATCCCCTGGGGTCGCTCCAACATCCTGAAATGCTTGATGGCTTCATTTGGGAGCTGACCAATTATCTGCTCCCTCCAGCCAACCGAGTGTCTGCTCTCCCCAACCAACCAAGTGTCTGCTCTCCCCAACCAACCAAGTGTCTGCTCTTCCCAACCAACTAAGTGTCTGCTCTCCCCAACCAACCGAGTGTCTGCTCTCCCCAACCAACCGAGTGTCTGCTCTCCCCAACCAACCGAGTGTCTGCTCTCCCCAACCAACCGAGTGTCTGTTCTCCCCAACCAACCGAGTGTCTGTTCTCCCCAACCAACCGAGTGTCTGCTCTTCCCAACCAACCAAGTGTCTGCTCTTCCCAACCAACCAAGTGTCTGCTTTCCCCAAACAACCGACTGTCTGCTCTCCCCAACCAACCGAGTGTCTGCTCTCCCCAACCAACCGAGTGTCTGCTCTGCCCAACCAACCGAGTGTCTGCTCTCCCCAACCAACCGAGTGTCTGCTCTCCCCAACCAACCAAGTGTCTGCTCTCCCCAACCAACCGAGAGTCTGCTCTCCCCAACCAACCAAGTGTCTGCTCTCCCCAACCAACCAAATGTCTGCACTCCCCAACCAACTAAGTGTCTGCTCTCCCCAACCACTGAGTGTCTGCTCTCCCCAACCACTGAGTGTCTGCTCTCCCCAACAAACCGAGTGTCAGCTCTCCCCAACCAACCGAGTGTCTGCTCTCCCCAAACAACCGAGTGTCTGCTCTCCCCAACCAACCAAGTGTCTGCTCTTCCCAACCAACTAAGTGTCTGCTCTCCCCAACCAACCGAGTGTCGGCTCTCCCCAACCAACCGAGTGTCTGCTCTCCCCAACCAACCGAGTGTCTGCTCTCCCCAACCAACCGAGTGTCTGCTCTCCCCAACCAACCTAGTGTCTGCTCTCCCCAACCAACCAAGTGTCTGCTCTCCCCAACCAACCGAGTGTCAGCTCTCCCCAACCAACCAAGTGTCTGCTCTTCCCAACCAACTAAGTGTCTGCTCTCCCCAACCAACCGAGTGTCGGCCCTCCCCAACCAACCGAGTGTCTGCTCTCCCCAACCAACCGAGTGTCTGCTCTCCCCAACCAACCGAGTGCCTGCTCTCCCCAACCAACCAAGTGTATGCTCTCCCCAACCAACCAAGTGTCTGCTCTTCCCAACCAACTAAGTGTCTGCTCTCCCCAACCAACCGAGTGTCTGCTCTTCCCAACCAACCGAATTTCTGCTCTCCCCAACCAACCGAGTGTCTGCTCTCCCCAACCAACCGAGTGTCTGCTCTCCCCAACCAACCGAGTGTCTGCTCTCACAAACCAACCGAGTGTCTGCTCTCCCCAACCAACCGAGTGTCTGCTCTCCCCAACCAACTGAGTGTCTGCTCTCCCCAACCAACCGAGTGTCTGCTCTCCCCAACCAACCGAGTGTCTGCTCTCCCCAACCAACCGAGTGTCTGTTCTCCCCAACCAACCGAGTGTCTGCTCTCCCCAACCAACCGAGATTCTGCTCTCCCCAACCAACCGAATGTCTGTTCTCCCCAACCAACCGAGTGTCTGCTCTTCCCAACCAACCAAGTGTCTTCTCTCCCCAACCAACTAAGTGTCTGCTCTCCCCAAACAACCGAGTGTCTGCTCTTCCCAACCAACCGAGTGTCTGCTCTCCCCAACCAACCGAGTGTCTGCTCTCCCCAACCAACCGAGTGTCTGCTCTCCCCAACCAACCGAGTGTCTGCTCTCCCCAACCAACTAAGTGTCTGCTCTCCCCAACCAACCAAGTGTCTGGTCTTCCCAACCAACCGACTGTCTGCTCTCCCGAACCAACTAAGTGTCTGCTCTCCCCAACCAACCGAGTGTCTGCTCTTCCCAACCAACCGAGTGTCTGCTCTCCCCAACCAACCGAGTGTCTGCTCTCCCCAACCAACCGAGTGTCTGCTCTTCCCAACCAACCGAGTGTCTGCTCTCCCCAACCAACCGAGTGTCTGCTCTCCCCAACCAACCGAGTGTCTGCTCTCCCCAACCAACCGAGTGTCTGCTCTCCCCAACCAACCGAGTGTCTGCTCTCCCCAACCAACCGAGTGTCTGTTCTCCCCAACCAACCGAGTGTCTGCTCTCCCCAACCAACCGAGATTCTGCTCTCCCCAACCAACCGAATGTCTGTTCTCCCCAACCAATGAGTGTCTGCTCTTCCCAACCAACCAAGTGTCTGCTCTCCCCAACCAACTAAGTGTCTGCTCTCCCCAAACAACCGAGTGTCTGCTCTTCCCAACCAACCGAGTGTCTGCTCTCCCCAACCAACCGAGTGTCTGCTCTCCCCAACCAACCAAGTGTCTGCTCTTCCCAACCAACCGAGTGTCTGCTCTCCCCAACCAACCGAGTGTCTGCTCTCCCCAACCAACCGAGTGTCTGCTCTCCCCAACCAACTAAGTGTCTGCTCTCCCCAACCAACCAAGTGTCTGCTCTTCCCAACCAACCGACTGTCTGCTCTCCCGAACCAACTAAGTGTCTGCTCTCCCCAACCAACCGAGTGTCTGCTCTTCCCAACCAACCGAGTGTCTGCTCTCCCCAACCAACCGAGTGTCTGCTCTCCCCAACCAACCGAGTGTCTGCTCTTCCCAACCAACCGAGTGTCTGCTCTCCCCAACCAACCGAGTGTCTGCTCTTCCCAACCAACCGAGTGTCTGCTCTCCCCAACCAACCGAGTGTCTGCTCTCCCCAACCAACCGAGTGTCTGCTCTTCCCAACCAACCGAGTGTCTGCTCTCCCCAACCAACCGAGTGTCTGCTCTCCCCAACCAACCGAGAGTCTGCTCTCCCCAACCAACCGAGTGTCTGCTCTCCCCAACCAACCAAGTGTCTGCTCTTCCCAACCAACTAAGTGTCTGCTCTCCCCAACCAACCGAGTGTCGGCTCTCCCCAACCAACCGAGTGTCTGCTCTCCCCAACCAACCGAGTGTCTGCTCTCCCCAACCAACCGAGTGCCTGCTCTCCCCAACCAATCAAGTGTATGCTCTCCCCAACCAACCAAGTGTCTGCTCTTCCCAACCAACTAAGTGTCTGCTCTCCCCAACCAACCGAGTGTCTGCTCTTCCCAACCAACCGAATTTCTGCTCTCCCCAACCAACCGAGTGTCTGCTCTCCCCAACCAACCGAGTGTCTGCTCTCCCCAACCAACCGAGTGTCTGCTCTCCCCAACCAACCGAGTGTCTGCTCTCCCCAACCAACCGAGTGTCTGCTCTCCCCAACCAACCGAGTGTCTGCTCTCCCCAACCAACCGAGTGTCTGCTCTCCCCAACCAACCGAGTGTCTGTTCTCCCCAACCAACCGAGTGTCTGCTCTCCCCAACCAACCGAGATTGTGCTCTCCCCAACCAACCGAATGTCTGTTCTCCCCAACCAACCGAGTGTCTGCTCTTCCCAACCAACCAAGTGTCTGCTCTCCCCAACCAACTAAGTGTCTGCTCTCCCCAAACAACCGAGTGTCTGCTCTTCCCAACCAACCGAGTGTCTGCTCTCCCCAACCAACCGAGTGTCTGCTCTCCCCAACCAACCAAGTGTCTGCTCTTCCCAACCAACCGAGTGTCTGCTCTCCCCAACCAACCGAGTGTCTGCTCTCCCCAACCAACCGAGTGTCTGCTCTCCCCAACCAACTAAGTGTCTGCTCTCCCCAACCAACCAAGGGTCTGCTCTTCCCAACCAACCGACTGTCTGCTCTCCCGAACCAACTAAGTGTCTGCTCTCCCCAACCAACCGAGTGTCTGCTCTTCCCAACCAACCGAGTGTCTGCTCTCCCCAACCAACCGAGTGTCTGCTCTCCCCAACCAACCGAGTGTCTGCTCTTCCCAACCAACCGAGTGTCTGCTCTCCCCAACCAACCGAGTGTCTGCTCTTCCCAACCAACCGAGTGTCTGCTCTCCCCAACCAACCGAGTGTCTGCTCTCCCCAACCAACCGAGTGTCTGCTCTTCCCAACCAACCGAGTGTCTGCTCTCCCCAACCAACCGAGTGTCTGCTCTCCCCAACCAACCGAGTGTCTGCTCTCCCCAACCAACCGAGTGTCTGCTCTCCCCAACCAACCGAGTGTCTGCTCTCCCCAACCAACCGAGTGTCTGTTCTCCCCAACCAACCGAGTGTCTGCTCTCCCCAACCAACCGAGATTCTGCTCTCCCCAACCAACCGAATGTCTGTTCTCCCCAACCAACCGAGTGTCTGCTCTTCCCAACCAACCAAGTGTCTGCTCTCCCCAACCAACTAAGTGTCTGCTCTCCCCAACCAACCGAGTGTCTGCTCTTCCCAACCAACCGAGTGTCTGCTCTCCCCAACCAACCGAGTGTCTGCTCTCCCCAACCAACCGAGTGTCTGCTCTTCCCAACCAACCGAGTGTCTGCTCTCCCCAACCAACCGAGTGTCTGCTCTTCCCAACCAACCGAGTGTCTGCTCTCCCCAACCAACCGAGTGTCTGCTCTCCCCAACCAACCGAGTGTCTGCTCTTCCCAACCAACCGAGTGTCTGCTCTCCCCAACCAACCGAGTGTCTGCTCTCCCCAACCAACCGAGTGTCTGCTCTCCCCAACCAACCGAGAGTCTGCTCTCCCCAACCAACCGAGTGTCTGTTCTCCCCAACCAACCGAGTGTCTGTTCTCCCCAACCAACCGAGTGTCTGCTCTCCCCAACCAACCGAGTGTCTGTTCTCCCCAACCAATCGAGTGTCTGTTCTCCCCAACCAATCAAGTGTCTGTTCTCCCCAACCAACCGAGTGTCTGCTCTCCCCAACCAACCGAGTGTCTGTTCTCCCCAACCAACCGAGTGTCTGCTCTGCCCAAACAACCGAGTGTCTGCTCTGCCCAAACAACCGAGTGTCTGCTCTCTTCAACCAACCGAGTGTCTGTTCTCCC
Organism: Somniosus microcephalus; assembly: GCF_052327205.1. Taxonomy (NCBI): domain Eukaryota; kingdom Metazoa; phylum Chordata; class Chondrichthyes; order Squaliformes; family Somniosidae; genus Somniosus; species Somniosus microcephalus. The sequence continues at coordinate 126,621,230 of NC_140999.1, read as the reverse complement.
CAACCAACTGAGTGTCTGCACTCCCCAACCAACCGAGTGTCTGCTCTCCCCAACCAACCGAGTGTCTGCTCTCCCCAACCAACCGAGTGTCTGCTCTGCCCAACCAACCGAGTGTCTGCTCTCTCCAACCAACCGAGTGTCTGCTCTCTCCAACTAACCGAGTGTCTGCTCTCCCCAACCAACTGAGTGTCTGCACTCCCCAACCAACCGAGTGTCTGCTCTCCCCAACCAACCAAGTGTCTGTTCTCCCCAACCAACCGAGTGTCTGCTCTCCCCAACCAACCGAGTGTCTGTTCTCCCCAACCAATCGAGTGTCTGTTCTCCCCAACCAATCAAGTGTCTGTTCTCCCCAACCAACCGAGTGTCTGCTCTCCCCAACCAACCGAGTGTCTGTTCTCCCCAACCAACCGAGTGTCTGCTCTGCCCAAACAACCGAGTGTCTGCTCTCCCCAACCAACCGAGTGTCTGCTCTCCCCAACCAACTAAGTGTCTGCTCTCCCCAACCAACCAAGTGTCTGCTCTTCCCAACCAACCGACTGTCTGCTCTCCCGAACCAACTAAGTGTCTGCTCTCCCCAACCAACCGAGTGTCTGCTCTTCCCAACCAACCGAGTGTCTGCTCTCCCCAACCAACCGAGTGTCTGCTCTCCCCAACCAACCGAGTGTCTGCTCTTCCCAACCAACCGAGTGTCTGCTCTCCCCAACCAACCGAGTGTCTGCTCTTCCCAACCAACCGAGTGTCTGCTCTCCCCAACCAACCGAGTGTCTGCTCTCCCCAACCAACCGAGTGTCTGCTCTTCCCAACCAACCGAGTGTCTGCTCTCCCCAACCAACCGAGTGTCTGCTCTCCCCAACCAACCGAGTGTCTGCTCTCCCCAACCAACCGAGTGTCTGCTCTCCCCAACCAACCGAGTGTCTGCTCTCCCCAACCAACTGAGTGTCTGCTCTCCCCAACCAACCGAGTGTCTGTTCTCCCCAACCAACCGAGTGTCTGTTCTCCCCAACCAACCGAGTGTCTGCTCTCCCCAACCAACCGAGTGTCTGTTCTCCCCAACCAATCGAGTGTCTGTTCTCCCCAACCAATCAAGTGTCTGTTCTCCCCAACCAACCGAGTGTCTGCTCTCCCCAACCAACCGAGTGTCTGTTCTCCCCAACCAACCGAGTGTCTGCTCTGCCCAAACAACCGAGTGTCTGCTCTCCCCAACCAACCGAGTGTCTGCTCTTCCCAACCAACCGAGTGTCTGCTCTCTTCAACCAACCGAGTGTCTGTTCTCCCCAACCAACTGAGTGTCTGCACTCCCCAACCAACCGAGTGTCTGCTCTCCCCAACCAACCGAGTGTCTGCTCTCCCCAACCAACCGAGTGTCTGCTCTGCCCAACCAACCGAGTGTCTGCTCTCTCCAACCAACCGAGTGTCTGCGCTCTCCAACTAACCGAGTGTCTGCTCTCCCCAACCAACTGAGTGTCTGCACTCCCCAACCAACCGAGTGTCTGCTCTCCCCAACCAACCAAGTGTCTGTTCTCCCCAACCAACCGAGTGTCTGCTCTCCCCAACCAACCGAGTGTCTGTTCTCCCCAACCAATCGAGTGTCTGTTCTCCCCAACCAATCAAGTGTCTGTTCTCCCCAACCAACCGAGTGTCTGCTCTCCCCAACCAACCGAGTGTCTGTTCTCCCCAACCAACCGAGTGTCTGCTCTGCCCAAACAACCGAGTGTCTGCTCTCCCCAACCAACCGAGTGTCTGCTCTTCCCAACCAACCGAGTGTCTGCTCTCTTCAACCAACCGAGTGTCTGTTCTCCCCAACCAACTGAGTGTCTGCGCTCCCCAACCAACCGAGTGTCTGCTCTCCCCAACCAACCGAGTGTCTGCTCTCCCCAACCAACCGAGTGTCTGCTCTGCCCAACCAACCGAGTGTCTGCTCTCTCCAACCAACCGAGTGTCTGCTCTCTCCAACTAACCGAGTGTCTGCTCTCCCCAACCAACTGAGTGTCTGCACTCCCCAACCAACCGAGTGTCTGCTCTCCCCAACCAACCAAGTGTCTGCTCTTCCCAACCAACCGAGTGTCTGCTCTCCCCAACCAACCGAGTGTCTGTTCTCCCCAACCAACCGAGTGTCTGCTCTCCCCAACCAACCAAGTGTCTGCTCTCCCCAACCAACCGAGTGTCTGCTCTTCCCAACCAACCAAGTGTCTGTTCTCCCCAACCAACCGAGTGTCTGCTCTCCCCAACCAACCGAGTGTCTGCTCTCCCCAACCAACCAAGTGTCTGCTCTCCCCAACCAACCGAGTGTCTGCTCTCCCCAACCAACCGAGTGTCTGCTCTCCCCAACCAACCGAGTGTCTGCTCTCCCCAACCAACCGAGTGTCTGTTCTCCCCAACCAACCGAGTGTCTGCACTCCCCAACCAAACGAGTGTCTGTTCTCTCCAGCCAACCGAGTGTCTGCTCTCCCCAACCAACCAAGTGTCTGCTCCCCCCATCTGGCGAGTTGTAGTGTGGTCCCTGTTTAGTGCCCGCAGATCACAGGTATTATTTAAATGCAGGCATGTGTGGATTTGTTGCTCATCTGAATTCCCGCCCATATTAGGTGTGACTTGAATTTCTCCCCCTTTGATCCTGAAAGGGATAATTTGGAGAACTCTTCACACACACTGCTACCCGAGAAAACTCCTGCAGCCACAGGGTTAAATCAGAAACTGATTTCCTCGCTTAATGAGGCACTTTATTCATCAGTTAACTGAGGATGCGGTGTCAATAAAAACTGGTTGAGAAGTGGAGCTTCAGAGAACCTTTAACAAGCAGAAGGAGTCCTTCTGGAAGATTTCTTTCCACTGCTAAAAATTCACAGAAATAATTACTCAGTAAGCATTGATTGCTGGAGAGGTTGTAGAAGCAGCTCGGCTGCATATATTTTGATGTGTCGCTATAACAGGATATGGTACAATTGGAAATGAGAAACATTAAATGGCGTTATCCCCTGCAATGCTTCAATTTCTATACCATGGTTGCCAATAAATGGCAGCTGTGGATTCCCACAAGAATAAACCCCTTGCTTCATGCAATGTACAGCCATTAGGAAAATTCAAATATGAAGCAAATCAGTAGGGATGAAAAGCCTGTGCGAGGCCACAGATTCAGAGAAAATGATGTACGGGCTACTGGGCATGATGCATATTGGGTGCTCTGGATTCCTTTGATACAGAGGTAGTGGCATAAACCTGGACCACAATGAAGTTGTTTCTCATGAAATATATATATCGCCGTTCCTTCATCGTCGCTGGGTGAAAATCCAGGAACTCCCTCCCTAACCGCACTGTGGGAGCACCTTCACCACACGGACTGCAGCGGTTCAAGAAGGCGGCTCACCACTACCTTCTCAAGGCAAATTAAGGATGGGCAATAAATGCTGACCTTGCCAGCAATGCCTACATCCTGTGAATGAATTAAAAAATGTCTATATATTTTGACGGCACAATTGACTATCACTGAAGGTGCGCCATCTCCACAAGGATTAGAGCCCTCTGCTCCATAAACCTCTGTTTCCTGGTTCACTCTACTCCTAAAAATAATAGGAGTAATTTCTGAGATGGCTCAGAACAATTAGAGAAAATGTGCCTAATTTTATAGCTTCACAGCAAACATGACAATGTGGGGAAGGTCATAGAAATGGTTGAGCAGAAGCGTGATGCTATCATGCAGTCTTCATTGGGAGTCACTGGCCTAGATATTGGATCGTGCCCGAATCAAGGCAGGATCCAGGAGCTGCGCATGCTGCACGCTGCACGCTGCATGCTGCATGTGCCCAATGAGGCCAGCAGCAGGACCGTGGCAAATTGGTCCACTGGCCTCCTTTGTTAGCTGTGGCTCCAGAGGCAGCTTGCCGGTCGCGGATGGGGAGGGAATTCAGGCAGCTTTGGATCCCGGTCCAGGTCCTCAGCAGAGTCCCTGAATGGTGACCTCCTGGCTCCCCAATAAGGGAAGTAAACAATTTGAAACTTACCTTTCCAGTAGCAGCCCTTTAAGGACCACTGGTTTGGCTGCCGAGCTCCTGAAGAAACTGTCACAATCGAATTTTGAAAAGTGGGCCTGAAACATACGTGAGGCCCTGTATTTACATATACAAAGGGCTTGATCTCTGTTTCAGGCACATGCCCTGGATGCCTATAGAGGAGCCCTAACCAATCTGGCAAGCCGGTCATTTTGGACCCTTATGCGCCCATTATTACACCTGTAAAATGGGTGCAGCGCGATCCAATTTCTAGGCCACTATGTGGCAGTGGCAATGAAAAACTGTTGCCTATTTATTCATCTGGCATTTTATAACACGTAAGTGGGTTGAGGGAGAATTTGCTGGGTGGAAGCGATTCCAGACTCCAGCATTAGATCCTGTCACACCAGAACTAGCCCACACATGTCAACCGAAAGCTAAACCAATTGAAGCAGGAAAATTGGCAAATACCCAAAGAAAAATTCTGATATACCCAACTTATATCAATTCAGTCTGGGGATAAAATTCTGAAATTTAGTTCAACTGAATACAACTAACTCAAGCAAACTTTTCTAAGCTATGATAAACAAACAACAACAACTTGCATTTATATAGCATCTTTTTTTATTCGTTTATGAGATGTGGGCGTCGCTAGCAAGGCCAGTATTTATTGCCCATCCCCAATTGTCCTTGAGAAGGTAGTGGTGAGCCACCTTCCGAACCGCTGCCATCCATGTGATGAAGGTACTCCCACAGTGCTGTTAAGTAGGGAGTTCCAGGATTTTGACCCAGCGATGATGAAGGATTGACGATATACTTCTAAGTCAGGATGGTGTGTGACTTGGAGGGGCACTTGGAGGTGATGGTGTTCCCATGCGCTTGCTGCCCTTGCCCTTCTAGGTGGAAGAAATTGCGGGTTTGGAAGGTGCTGCCGAAGAAGCCTTGGCGAGTTGCTGCAGTGCATCTTGTAGATGGTACACACTGCAGCCACGGTATGCTGGTGGTGGAGGGAGTGAATGCTAAGATGGTGGATGGGGTGCCAATCAAATGGGCTGCTTTGTCCTGGATGGTGTCGAGCTTCTTGAGTGTTGTTGGAGCTGCACTCATCCAGGCAAGTGGAGAGTATTCCATCACACTCCTTACTTGTGCCTTGTAGATGGTGGAAAGGCTTTGGGGAGTCAGGAGGTGAGACACTCACCTCAGAATACCTAGCCTCTGACCTGCTCTTGTTGCCACAGTATTTATGTGGCTGGTCCAGTTAAGTTTCTGGTCAATGGTGACCCCGCGATTGTAATGCCGTTGAACGTCAAGGGGCGGTGGTTAGACTCTCGCTTGTTGGAGATAGTCATTGCCCGGCACTTGTTTGGCGCAAATGTTGCCTGTTACTTATCAGCCCAAGCCGGAACATTGTCCAGGTCTTGTTGTATGTGGGCATGGACTGCTTCATTATCTGAGGAGTTGTGAATGGCGGTGAACACTGCAGTCATCAGCGAACATCCCTATTTCTGACCTTATGTTGAAGGGAAGGTCATTGATGAAGCAGCTGAAGATGATTGCGCCTAGGACACTACCCTGAGGAACTCTTGCAGCGATGTCCTGGGGCTGTGATGATTGACCTTCAACCACCACAACCATCTTCCTTTGTGCTCGGTATGACTCCAGCCAGTGGAAAGTTTTCCCCCCAATTCCCATTGACTTCAGTTTTACTAGGGCTCCTTGATGCCACACTCGGTCAAATGCTGCCTTGATGTCAAGGGCAGTCACTCTTACCTCACCTCTGGAATTCTTTAACATAGTAAAAATTCCAAGGTTTTATACAGGAGTGTAATCAGACAAAAATTTACACGGAGCCAAAGAAGGAGACATTATGACAGGTCACCAAAAGCTCGGAATCTAATTGTATCTTTCATTTTTTTTCCATCTCTTGCAATGCCCTACCGGATCAGACCTTGGATCCTGTAGCCAGAGATCCTTGGTGCTCACACAGAGCTGTTGACAGACAATGGGTAAGAATTCCTCTCATCGCTATATGTAGTGATGTCATTATTATGTTTGTAAACAGTGGCCCCAATTTTTACGGGGAAGTGGGGAGGGAGGTGGGGGGCGACTTTTAGCGTCTGAGAAACCCAGTAATATGGGGACCGCGGAGGTTTACTACGTTAAAGGCGCTATATAAATGCAAGTTGTTGTTGTCAATTGAATGTTTTTTCTTCATTTCCCGCCCAGCAACAAGACAGATTAAGAGACTGGCTGGCTGCCGGGCGGAAAGGCTTGTGGGTGAAGGCTGCAGCCGGGCACCATAGTGGAGGGAGGGCTAACTCATGGGGAGGACATCACGGAAGGGGAAGAGATTGCAGAGGAAGAGATCGCAGGGGCGAAAAAATTGTGGGGGGGGCGGAGAGTTTGCGGGATGGAATTTGCGGGAGGGAGATCACAGGGGATGTCGCGGGGTGCGGTCACGGGGTGGAAGTGCCGATCGTGGAGAGGGAGACAGACCATGGCAGGTAAGCTTGGGGGTCCGGGGGAAGCGCTCTTGCTCCTCCTGGTACTCAAGCAGTGCTGGAACAGCACTTACCTGCTGCAGCCGGTAGTCCCCATTCTCCATTAGCTGCCGGTTGCCCGAACCCTGGGGAACCTGGCCCACAGCTGTTAATTCCACATGGCTGCTAAAATCTGAGGCACGCAGCCTCAATTAAATATTATAATTCCTGACCTGCCTCTCAAGAGGAGGTCACTCGCCCGATACCCAACCCACCCCGGTTAAACCAGAAGTCGCCATGTTCGCGACAGGTTGGGATTGGGTTTCCCTATTTTAAGAATTTAAAAGCCCCCACCCGACACTGTCTCCCCCCCATCCTGGGGGTTTAAAAATCCTCCCAATGTCTCTGTTCAAGGAAATGGTAAACACAATCTAAAAGAACTAGTTTAAAATTTTGCAAGTAAGATCGCCACGCACATAATTATAATGTCACTACACACAGTGATCAGATGAATTCTTACTCCAGTGTTGTAGCTACATATGTTTTTCTCTCCAGTTCTTATGTTTTAGAAATTATACCTAAGAACAAAAGGAAAAAAAACTGTGCCATTTACATCTAGTTACAATTTCTGAATTCATCCGGTACAGCTGTTTTGTGATCTGTGCTCTGCCCAATTGAGGCAGTACTTATTCAGAGACATGCAGTGGTGGCTATCTGGCAGTGTAGCAGGCAGTATGATGGAGAGTCATGTCAGTACATACACAGATAACATACAAATCCAGTACACAAGGTCATATTGTACTTAGCTCCCAGCTACTATGGATACAAGGATTTACTTGTACAATGGAGATGCAGTTTGGGAGCAATCAGATTGGAAGTCACACAAAACCAAATCCTTTCAGGTTGTCAGGTAATGGGATTGAAATAGCGAGAGGGAAGGCTCATTTGTAGACCAGTGTGGTGCCCAAAGTGCTGTTTTTAGTCAAAGCTGGAATCACTGATGATGTTCTGTTTTTGGCGTAAACACTGCCAATATGGGTTGGCAACATAAATACATACAATACGCAGACTTCCGTCTCCTTATGTCAATTCAATTTAGTGGAGGCTTCTTTTCTGGTGAAAATAAAGGATTAATATCTGTACCTGGATCAAGCAGTTCCTAGAAACTTAGAATCATACAGCATAGAAGGAGGCCATTTGGCCCATCGTGCCTGTGCCAGCTCTTTGAAAGAGTTATCCAATTAGTTTTACTTCCCTGCTCTTTCCCCATAGCTCTGGACATTTTTATTTCTTTTCAAATATATATCCAATTACCTTTTGAAAGTTACTATTGAATCTGCTTCCATCATTTATCAAAGATGGGGGGAGATGGACTGGCAGATTTGATAAGAAAGCTGCCCTTTCCCCTTTGAGATTTGGGTTTGCATCTACCGGGATTGTTGAGATTAAAGTCTTCTCTCTTGACTGGCGGAAAAAGTTTAGTTAACTCAACCCGAGCCCTAGTGGATTCCTGCTGATAGCTCAGCACCAGTTGCCATCCTCACTTATTAAACCCATCAGACTACTGGGTGTAGGGAATGGGAAAATTCACACTGCTTTAACCGGGGTGTTTTTTAAAATTCGTTTATGGGATGTGGACATCGCTGGCAAGGACAGCATTTATTGCCCATCCCCAATTGCTCAAGAAGGTAGTGGTGAGCCGTCTTCTTGAACCGCTGCAGTCCATGTGGTGAAGGTACTCCCACAGTGCTGTTAGGTAGGGAGTTCCAGGATTTTGACCCAGTGACAATGAAGGATCGGCGATATATTTCTAAGTCAGGATGGTGTGTGACTTGGAGGGGAGCTTGGACGTGATAGTGTCCCCATGCCCTTGTCCTTCTAGGTGGAAGAGGACGCAGTTTTGGGAGGTGCTGCCGAAGACGCCTTGACAAGTTGCTGCATTGAACCTTGTAGATGATATACACTGCAGCCATGGTACGCTGGTGGTGGAGGGAGTGAATGATTAAGGTGGTGGATGGGGTACCAATCAAGCAGACTGCTTTGTCCTGGGCGGTGTCGAGCTTCTTGAGTGTTGTTGGAGCTGCACTCATCCAGGCAAGGGGAGGGTATTCCATCACACTCCTGACTTGTGCCTTTTAAATGATGGAAAGTCTTTGGGGAGTCAGGAGGTGAGACATTTGCTGCAGAATACCCAGCCTCTGACCTGCTCTTGTTGCCACAGTATTTATGTGGCTGGTCCAGTTAAGTTTCTGGTCAATGGTGACCTCCAGGATGTTGATGGTGGGGGATTCGGCGATGGTAATGCCGTTGGATGTCAAGGGGCGGTGGTTAGACTCTCACTTGTTGGAGATAGTCATTGCCTGGCACTTCTGTGGCGCGAATGTTACCTGTCGCTTATCAGCCCAAGCCTGAACGTCATCCAGGTCTTGTTGCATTCGGGCATGGACTGCTTCATTATCTGAGGAGTTGTGAATGGCACTGAACACTGTGCAGTCATCAGCAAACATCCCAATTTCTGTTGGAGGAGGGAAGGATATGTTGGAGGGGACGTCATTGATGAAGCAGCTGAAGATGGTTGGACCTTGGACACTGCCCTGAGGAACTCCTGCAGCGATGTCCTGGGGATGTGATGATTGACCTTCAACCACCACAACCATCTTCCTTTGTGCTAGGTATGATTCCAGCCAGTGGAGAGTTTTTTCCACGATTCCCATTGACTTCAGTTTTACTAGGGCTCCTTGATGCCACACTCAGTCAAATGCTGCCTTGATGTCTAGGGCAGTTACTCTCAGCTCACCTCTGGAATTCAGCTCCTTTGTCTATGTTTGGACCAAGGCTGTAATGAGGTCGGGAGCCGAGTGGTCTTGGCGGAACCCAACTAGGCATCAGTGAACAGGTTATTGATGAGTAAGTGCCACTTATAGCACTGTCGATGACACCTTCCATCACTTTGCTGATGATTGAGAGTAGACTGATGGGGCAGTAATTGGCCGGATTGGATTTGTCCTGCTTTTTGTGGACAGGACATACCTGGGCAGTTTTCCACATTGTCGGATAGATGCCAGCGTTGTAGCTGTACTCGAACAACTTGACTAGACCAGCGGCTATTTCTGGAGCACAAGTCTTCAGCACGATAGCCGGGATGCTGTCAGGGACCATAGACATTGCTGTATCCAGTGCGCTCAGCTGTTTCTTGATGTCACGTAGTGTGAATCGAATTTACTGAAAACTGGCTACTGTGATGGTGAGGACCTCAGGAGGAGGCAGATATGGATCATCCACTCGGCACTCCTGGCTGAAGATGGTTGCAAACGCTTCAGCCTTGTCTTTTGCACTCATGTGCTGGGCTCCACCATTATTGAGGATGGGGGTATTCATGAAGCCTCCTCCTCCCGTTAGTTGTTTAATGGTCTACCACCTTTATGACTGGATGTGGCAGAACTGCAGTGCTTTGTTCTTATCCCTTGATTGTGGGATCGCTTAGCCCTGTCTAGAGCATGATGATTCCATTTTTCAGCATGCATGTAGTCCTGTGTTGCAGCTTCTCCAGGTTGGCACCTCATTTTTAGGTATGCCTGGTGCTGCTCCTGGCATGCTCTTCTACACTCCTTATTGAACCAGGGTTGGTCCCCTGGCTTGATGTTAATGGAGTGGGGGATATGCTGGGCCATGAGGTTCCAGATGATGGTTGAATACAATTCTGCTGCTGCTGATGGCCCACAGCGCCTCATGGATGCCCAGTTTTGAGCTGCTAGATCTGTTCTGAATCTATCCCATTTAGCATGGTGGTAGTGCCACACAACATAATGGAGGATATCCTCAGTGTGAAGACAGGATTTCATCTCCACAATGACTGTGCGGTGGTCAATGAGGTCAAGTAGGTTTTTCTCTCATGTTGGCTCTCTCACTAGCTGTCGCAGGCCCAAATTGGCAACTATGTCCTTCAGGACATGGCCAGCTCGGTCAGTAGTGGTGCTACTGAGCCACTCTTGATGATGGACATTGAAGTCCTCCACCCAGAATATGTTTTGTGCCCTTGCTACTCTCAGTGCTTCTTCCAAGCGGTGTTGAACATGGAGGAGTACTGATTCATCAGCTGAGGGAGGGCGGTAGGTGGTAATCAGCAGGAGATTTCCTTGCCCATGCTTGACCTGAAGCCATGAGACTTCATAGGGTCCGGAGTCAATATTGAGGACTCCCAAGGCCACTCCGACTGTATACCACTGTGCCGCCAGCCCTGATGGTTCTGTCCTGCCGGTAGGGCAGGATATACCCAGGGATTTGAACTCAAGTCTCTGGATCATTAGTCCAGGACTCTGGATTATTAGCCCAGTAACATTATCACTGTTCCCATGGGGCTCGGGCTCCCCTAAGGCTGAGAACAAGGCACACTGTTGGAGTACAGAGAGTATTACTTTGTATTTGGCCTGTGCTGCATCTGACCTGTGAAAGGTTAATGTCAACATTCATCAAAAAGTCAAAAATGTTACATTCTCCTGCACTGACGAATCACTAAAAACATATGAACAGCATTCTCTTCATGAAATGTAATTGTAATCAGAGGAAAACAGGTTTGGCATACAGAGTAATGATGCATATTATGTCGATGTGTGCCATTGTGAAAAAAATAAGGTACAACTCTTCTTTCAATAGATACCACCCTTTAAAAAGAGGAAGTTGGACTTTTGTTTTAAAACAGGCATCAGAAATGTGAGGAGGAATCAGCATTCCCAACATGAAGATCAGCACGTTCACATATTTAATGGCCCAGAAATTTGGTCGGATGCTTCCCGCGGGTGCAAGCCTCTGACCTGCACTTACCTAGCGCGCCGGCCAATGAGCTGTGGGCCCGCGTGTGATTCCGATCCTGGGCCTCCTCCAACTGCCAGCGCGCAGTGCTTGCGTATCCCAGGGGCGCAGTTAGTTCGATGCGTCCCCTGGGATCACGTGGGCCATGGAGAGCCAATGATAGCAGGGAATGCCCATTCATAAAATTGACAGGAAGAGCTGTCAAAACCATAAATACTATAAGCCCCAAAACATCACTAAAACTTCAAATAATTTTTTTTTTAATTATATTTTTAAAATAACTATAAATTATATAAAATAACTACTTTAAACAATAATTTAAATTTTTGAAAAAATTAATTACATTTTCTAACAGGGCTAAAAATAAACTTACCTTTCTTTAAAGTATTTAAAAATAATAAACCTGTGGAAAAAATGTTTTAATTTTAATTAATTCACCACTTACCTTGTTAAAAGCAGGCCTTGCGCCTGCTTTTTATATGTGTAACTCCTGGAGACTTACCCTCACGGAGAAACCTGGAAAAAAAACGTAAGTTCAATGCGCACGCGCTGCCTCTCCGGCGCACGCGTTCCACCTCTGAACCCCTTCTTTCAAGGGAACAGAAGTTCCGGTTTCCCGCGCATGCGCAGTGCATGCACAAAACCGGCACTTCCATTGGGCCTACGGGTGAGTACCCCGTGCGTACTCACCCGTGGAGACCCGAATTTCTGGGCCAATATCTTTATACTAGGCCTGAGAGAACATGGCAAATGAAAAGGTACTAAGGGTTCCCTATTAGTTGGCTCTGTCTCCCATTCCCCCTCAAACAGTACTCATTTTCATTCCCTCAAGTTGGATGGATACAAACTTGTAGGATTCGCAAAATTTCCACATTTCCCCAAAGGTTACTATTAATAAGAGGGACCCTGCATGGACGTTTAAAAAAAAAGAGCATCCAAAGATGGCGTCCGCACCTCGTGGCCGAAAGCCTGCAAGATTTAAAAGCTTGGACTCTGTGGCACAAGCAGCATTTGGGGAAATCGAAACCTAAAATGCAGTTTCTGTGAAGAAGGACTTTTGTATTTTGAAAAGCAGACAGCAGGAATTTGAATATGCATTAAGCAAAATCATAGACAGACCAAAACCAGTTAGGCCTATACTTGAGGCCATCAAGTTGTTTGCATAAATAATCGGAAACCGCTTAAGGAAGCCATCGAGGCTGGACAGGCCGATTAGGATGCATTAATAACAATACAGCTCAGACATCAGGCCATTAGGTGCGATCAACGGCAATCTAAAAACAGTTAGTTTAGATTGCTACAATTATTTAAACTAGCCCGCCAAGATTGGGACAATGAACTAACCTGATTTGGCACGCAGATAAAGGCCATCCGAAGGAGTATAATTGTAGGCCCACCGGCGACCGACGCTCTCTCTTGCTCCTTGCCCTCGTGGCTTCTGCTCTTTTTCCCCTCCCGCGCTTGCCACCTGGCCACTGCCCGTGTCTTTCCCCACCCCATCAGGGACGCCCGGCATTGCACCAGGCGGACACGGACAAACCAGGCCAGATGAGACGGGATGAGACGAGGCGAGGTGAGGTGAGATGAGATGAGACGAGACGAATTGGGAGAGGATTGAAGAACACTTCGAATAATCGGGCCTTCAATTCAGCCGACTTATGACTATCTTCATGCAAACTCCTACTGCCACCCAAGGAAGAAGAACCATCATCCCTGCGAGGTAAAGTACCCAAGCAAAGACTTTAACCTTGGGGTACTTTTGCCTGGACGACGCCCTTGCAACGCCCCAAGACCACGTGATGACGGCAGGCCCCAGAGAGCACAAAGAGCGAACCCCAAGCCCCAACGTTGTTTGAGCTCAGCATATTTTGACTCGGTGAGCATGAATTCTGGCCCCTCATAGCTTAATCTAGTTAGGTATAGGGGGTGGGATAAGGATAAGGGGATTGTTAATATAGTTTGTTTTCCCTCGATGTGCCGTGTGTTCCCCATTCCCTGTATAAGTATAGTTATTTTGTATTTGCCTGTAATTTTATACTAGTGACTTCTTGTAAGACTGTGTTATTTTCTGTTTAATAAAATCTTGGTTTTCTTACATCCAAACCATCTGTCTACTCGAGTCTTTTTCTGTATCGCCGCCTGTACCTAAGTCCGGTGTCTAGAACCCAGGGGCGTGGGAGCGATTTGAACTGCTCGCAAACAGTCAGGTGCATAACTGACTGGGCGCACGCGCCAACCACACATCACCCCCTTACAGAAATGGCGACCGTGGCAGGACACCGGCAATAGGGTTGTGATACAGTAGACAATGGTTTGGATGAGCAAACCATGATGGAGGAAAGGATTCCTGATTATGTGTTTAGCAAGGCGAATATCACTAAGAAGTGGATCAACACTCTGTTAAAGGCTGGGTGTCCGGTGCATGAAGCAGCTAAGTGGACAGAGGGAAAGGAACACAAGGAGTCCTTAGAGAAGGCAGTTTGGCTGATATGTTTTAAAAAGCAGGTCCAGCTTTGGGACAGGCTCGTTGCAGCACAGGCAGTCGAGTTAAGGGAGTCAGCCCTGGAGATCCAGGATAAGGTGTAGGAATTATTAAACCCGAGCGGGGTTGGGGTTATTGTCTCTGGCCAGTCAGGAGCCTCTGAGCTGCTCCAGGGACCCCCGTGCGGTTTCGAATCGCTCCCCTATTCCTGGTTCTGACCACCGGACTTATTCGGTAGTGATGTAGACAGAAAAACGTGACTCGTGGTTGGGTATTTATTGAAACAAAAAGAAAGAAACAACTTAAAACCAATCGATACATCACCCTTATGCCTGGTACAGCACTTTTGCTTAACACAACACTGTTACTTCAATACAGCACTTTTAATACAGCACACTTAGTGTCCACTACAGCACTTTTCTGCTTAGTGCAACACTGTTACTTAAATAGGGGAGGAGAAAACAGACACAACGAGGGAAAATTGACTAAAATTACAGTTTTAACAAAATTTCCCTTAATTTCCACCCCTGTACCTATTCTAAGTTGCCTTGTAATGGGCCAGAAAATGTATGCTCACCAATGAACGCCTGCCCCGTGCCCTTGCGGTCTTAGAACCATGGATCTAACACTTCCCTTAATACTTATCTAGATCTATCTTCGATCCCCCGACACCTCCATCTCCCCTACCCAGAGCGAATCGTAGTACATGGTAGGTATCTATTGACAGAAAACCAAGATTAATTAAATAATCAATACATGGAGGGGGTCCAGTGCCCCTGCACCACTTGTATTCACAATAATTCAATCATAGAGGGGTCCAATGCCCCTGCACCACTTGTGACATAGTTTTTAACATGATACAACATCTTTAATGGGATTATCACCAAGCCAACATATCTGCTAAAAATACACATGGAAGAAAATGAGCTTCCCTTTTTTTTTATAAAATGCAATTGTCTGACACTTTATTCAATGGCACTATTCTTCAGCCATAAATGTATTTTAAATTTTCACCATGCAAGCACAACAATTCATAGGCATATGCAATTTGTTGCCTTAAATCCAAACAATAATTAACAAGCTTTGTAAATTCTTAATCTTAATTGTATTATCAATAACAGGTTAAATGTTGTGGGCATCTGCTTCCTGCAGACCCTTTCCTTCGTGGACTAGGGTGCTTCCTTTCTTGAATCACCAGAAACACGATGGTCCTCTGTATCTTCTGGAACTCTGGAAAGACTAAAAAACATCTAGCCAGATCCCCTGGCTCGGGGGAGTGTGATCAGGTCCCGCGACCTCGATTCACAATACAATTCTGGAACGGTACCATACTTAAAACTTATACACTAATAATACCACTACTGAGTTTCAATATACAATCTAAAATTAACACGCACTACCTTAATCCTTCATTGCACATTACTTGCGCAAAGCTATATACAAGCGCCGCCTGTCTCCAGGCGGCCAGCCTAATCCCTGTTTGGGCTGCCACAGGCTGCTCCCTGTGTCGTGGCTGGACTGATTCCAACTTCTAGTCCCTCACAGCTTATGGCTGCTGGTTGGGGACTTCTGCCTTTTGGCTTTTCCCTGACTCGGGAGACCGCCCTACTCCACTGGAAAGTGGGTGACCATACTTTCTTGGGCTGGGGTACCCGAAGAGACCTCCTAGGGAGTGTCACTCGTGGGGCTACCCCAGCGAGCAGACCCTTAGCTCGGGTCACACCCCCTGCTGGCTGGGGACCTCCTCCTTCGGGTCCCTCCCTTCCTAAACCTGGGCTGGGGACAAGCAATCCCTTGCCACTGGCTGCCGGTGGCTGACAGCCTTCCACTTCAGGTCTAAAACCTGGTTCAGGCTCGACCCCGGAGTCCCACAAGAGAGGGGGGATCACTTGGGCCAAGTGCTGGGGGACTTCTCCTCTCTTAGACGCGACTGCGCCTGCGTGAGCAGTCTGTGTGTGTGTACGCGCTGCAGGCTGTGGATTTCTAATCTCAGGCACAATCCCAGCTGTCTGTTTCCCTGCCCCCTGCTTAAACAACCTGCATTGTTTGATATAACTAGCTGCCTGCCAGTAATCCTGTTCAAAATCCTTTTCCCTCACCAGGGTGGCTTTAAAGGTGGAGTCTTCAAGGGGCCTGGACCTGCTTTTGGTCTGGGGCCAAAGCTATCTCCTGTGTGCCCCCCTTATCCCAGATTGTTGCTACCGGATCTGCTCTACAGGGGTCCCAGAACTCTCCTTCCCTGTCCCCCTGCTTAAACAACTCACACTGGTCATGAATGGCTCCTCCCCTAACACAAGCCACAGCGCCTGCCTGTGCAGCCTGTGAGCTTGTACCCACTGCGGGCTGGGGATTTCTGTCCTCAGGTTCACTCCCAGCTGCCTGTTTCCCTGTGGGTCCCATTAAGCTAGATGGGGCCTCGTTAGGCCGGGGTGAATTGGTCAGGTCTTCCAAGTGGACCACCGTGCTGGAGGCTCCAGTGTCCACTGAATATCTCCCCTGCAACATCTTCACCCCATCTCAACATAGGGCCTGCTCCCCTCAGCATTTTCGCGGGGACACAGGTCAACAGGTTGCACTGGCTCTAGCCATTGCTGGGAGTGGGATGGGGCAGATGGGGTCAAAGCACCGGTGGTGGCTGCTATGCTCTCCTGGCCAGTCAGAAGAGACCGCACTGCCTCCAATAGTGACTCGACCCAGGGGGGGGGAAATTCCTGTCTCTACCACCTCATCCTCCACCCCCCTTTGCTGCCAGGGCTCCTGAAAGCTCGGACCTGCCTTCGGACTGATCAGACATATCATCCCCTTTGCCCTCCTTAAAGCCATATTCAAGCTTTCTATCTCTGCCCTACAGGGGCCATGATCTGCTTCCTCAAACCCTTGCTGGCAGGCCAGCGTATATGCTGCCTTTACCTCCCTAAACTTTTCTACCTGCTCTTTTATTTCTTGTATGAGGCGAGCGTTCTCCTCCCGCACCCTCTTCTCATTGCTCTTGGCCTCTGCAACTAGGCACTTCAGGTACTCTGAATCGTGCCTGGTGTGGCTTTTGCCCTCACTAAACTGGACCACCAGGCACTCTATCTTGGCCTGGTATTCTTCAACCTCCCTTTCCCTATCCCAACTCTCTGCTCTAGATTCCCTAAGCCTGCGGGTGACTTCTCCAAGCCTGCGGGCACCTAACCATAAACAGATCAGGGGCATGAGAAAAAGAAAACCAACAACTGCTGCTCTTTCCAGACCCAAACCACCGTCTGCTACATCGCACACCATTGCTGACGGTTCTGCCGCGGTCGTCATTTTGTAGGAATTATTAAACCCGAGTGGGGTTGGGGTTATTGTCTCGGGCCAGTCAGAAGCCACTGAGCTGCTCCAGGGACCCCCGTGCGGTTTCGAATCACTCCCCTATTCCTGGTTCTGACCACCGGAATTATTCGGTAGCGATGTAGACAGAAAAACGTGACTCGTGGTTGGGTGCAAAACAGACCAGTATTTATTGAAACAAAAAGAAAGAAACAACTTAAAACTAATCGATACAACACCCATATGCCTGGTACAGCACTTTTGCTTAACACAACACTGTTACTTCAATACAGCACTTTTAATACAGCACACTTAGTGTCCACTACAGCACTTTTCTGCTTAATGCAACACTGTTACTTAAATAGGGGAGGAGAAAGCAGACACAACAAGGGAAAATTGACTAAAATTAAAGTTTTAACAAAATTCCCCTTAATTCCCACCCCTGTACCTATTCTAAGTTGCCTCGTAATGGGCCAGAAAATGTATGCTCACCAATGAACGCCTGCCCCGTGCCCTTGTGGTCTTAGATTCTTCACCACCCCGAAAATGGAAATATCCCAGTGTTTAAAAGTAACTGCTGGTATTCCACTCCGTTGGGCGGGCTCCCGAGTTGTAGATGGGGCATCGAGGTGAGGCTGCAGAGAGAGAGAGAGATGGCTTCTTGAGAAGCTATCTTATACCCCATTTGGGGCCGAAATCTTCCCACCCAAATCCGGATGCATCTGGGCTAAACAAAAGGGATCCGATGTCCCCATTGACTGTGATGGGGTTTGAATGAATTACCCATTTCCCTTATGATGGGTTATTGAATGTATGATGGGTTTTTGAATGTATCCCCATTCATCGTGATGGGTTTGGATAGAGCTGTCTTGGTTTGAAAAAAAAATGTCTATTTCCTGAATTGCTGAGTAAACAGCCCTTGGATGTTAGTGTAAACAATCTGATTGTCCTGTGGTCACGCCCAACTGCAATTGATTGGCAGTCTCAAGTGATTAATCCTTTGTCAACATTGTAGACTCTCTATAAACAAACATCGATTGTCCTGCAGGGAAACTCCCTGAACTGCCTTTGATTGACCATTTAAGCACTCCATTGCTTCAGGGCTGGGGTTTTTTCAAAATCCTTTGTCAGCCATCTTTGATTTACCCTTTTCATATGCACACAGACTGTGTGGTATCTTCAGCCACGAGGTCGGACAGCCATCTTTGATTATCCTTTTTCACAGACACACACAGGCTGCCTTTCAAGTCCTTTTTGACAGCCCGTGCTTTGAACAGAAACTGTCTTTTGTCTTTTGCCACGAGGTCTGACGGCCATTTTGATCCCTGGCTTTTTAAAGGTATATTCTACCCAGGTATTCTTTAATCAAAAATCAATCTTCGGAACTGTAGAAAATTTCGAAATTATTGCGAAATCTTACAAAGGCTCTAGCAGGGGCAAAGTTATTAGTAGCTTTGCAGGCTTTGAATCAGGAAAGAGTGCATTTAATGGGAGAACACAAGGCCCAGTTGGAATACCTACGGTGCCAAGTCACCGAGGCCAAGGGAAATGAGTTAAGCTTGCGGGAGAAGAACGCTCGCTTGGCAAGGCAGATTAGGGAACAGGAAGAGAAAGTACAGGAGGTAAAGGCCGCTTACAAGCTACCGAGTGAACAGGGGTTTGAGGAGGCAGACCACGGCCCCTGTAAAGAGAGGATAGAAAATCTGAGCCGGGCCCTCCGGAAGGCAAAAGGCATGGTATGCCTCATAAGCCCAAAGGCAGGCCAGGCAGATTTTATGGGGAACGAGGGGAGGACAGTTCCAATGTCACTGGTAGTGCCTAGGGACGAGCCGGTTGAGAGAGAGGAGATCTCACGACGACCACCCGTAGCGCCAAGTTTCAGCGAGGTTTGGCAACAAGAGGGCGTGGAGCCAGAGGTGGAAGCGGAGGTAGAGCAACCCCCACCCGAGAGGTCAGAACCGGGCCCCATGTGCCCAGCACGGCATCGGAGGTTCGGCCCACCAGCCAATGGCAACAATGAGGGACTCCTCCAAAACCAATTCATATTACCCTTTAACACCCAACAGCTTAGGGCTATGGTCAACCATATCCCGAAGCTCTCCGAAAAGGGAGACCCCTCGATCCACTCCAGGGAAGTAGAGAAGGCAGCCAGCATCAACGACTGCGATGATGCTGAGAAGGCCAAGATGCTGCTATTCTCCCTGGAGAGTAGTCTCCTCCAATCCCTCTCTGACGAGTGTAAAAGGGGGCAGAGCGGGTACGAGGAGCTTAGAGGTGCAGTTCTGGAGGCCATGGAGATGAATGAGGGAAGTCCTTCTCCTGTGTGGAGAAGACAATCCAGCTCCCAGGGGAAACCCCGCAGGCTTTTGCGGACCGGCTGTGGCCGGTATACCGGAGGGCCTGTCCGGGGACGCCAGACCGAGTGTTCCTGAACGGGGATCTCCTGGCCCATTGGCTCCATTTCCTGGTGGCGAACAGCTTGCCACAGGTCCGGACCAAGGCAGAAGCCTGGTTCGACCCCAAAAATCCCCAGACCACCGAACTTACGGTGATTAGGCAGCTCACTCTGGCCTATGAAAACGGTAGGGGAGCCGATGCACACCCACCCAAGGGAAAGGTACATGAGGTAAAACCCAGGCTGGATAGGAAGGAGTGGCACCAGGAAGGGAGTAACCCCCCCAACACAAAGGCCAATTGTTACGGGTGTGGGAAGGATGGTCACTGGCGGAAGGAGTGCAAAAACCCTTGGAATGATAACAAGGGAAAGCATTCCACAGCCCCAGCCCAAAAGGCAGGGGCAGGGATCCCTTCCACGGAGGTTGAGTCACTTTTGGACACCATGAGGTCCTTATTGACTGGACAGGGGAGAGTAGCAGCCGCCACCGGTGGTCTGACCCTGTCAGCCCCATCCAACCCACAGCCATGACTAGAGCCAACGCAGCCTGTCTACCTGTGTTCTCTCCGGTATGATGAATGGAAAAGACCCCTTTTGGAGATGGAGGTAGAAAAGGTGACGGGGGCCTATCTGTTGGCA
This sequence comes from Somniosus microcephalus, assembly GCF_052327205.1. Classification (NCBI taxonomy): domain Eukaryota; kingdom Metazoa; phylum Chordata; class Chondrichthyes; order Squaliformes; family Somniosidae; genus Somniosus; species Somniosus microcephalus. Next base: position 126,601,142 of record NC_140999.1, on the reverse strand, counting down.
CGGGGGCATCCTGCACTGTGGTCTACTCAGCTAACCCCACCACCTCGCCTCTCTCTAACGGGGTCCCATACAGTCTATCGGGGTTCACGGGTAGGGAACAGGCTGGCTCGTTTTCCATCCCGCTCGCCATTCGGTTAGGACCGCTCTGCTCCAAGTGGACCTGTGTCCTGATGAAATGGGAAGTGGAGGGTGGAAAAGGGGTCCTGGGGGCCGACTTTATTGTAGGCCACGGGATCCTAGTGGATTTGAGGAATCATTGCCTTTGGGGGGCAGGGAAAGTAAAGAACGGAGAGGTAGTAGTAATCCCAGGAAAGGAAGGGAAGGGGACCCTCTGCACCATGCAGCCCAAAGAGGATTATAACCTCGGGCTCATGGACAGCAACACCCCACCAGAATTCCAGGCATTTGTGCAGGCCCACCTGGCCACGTTTGCCACTCACAAACATGACTGTGGGAGGGTCACAGGGTTTGAGGTCAGCGTAGACGGGGGCCCCATGGCCCGACCACAGAAACAGTATAACTTCCCCAGGGAAGCAGAACCAGACATGGAAGCAGCCATGTCCTCGTTAGTGCAGCAGGGAGTTCTGAGACCGATAGCTACCCACGTGAATTCTCCGTTATGGCCGGTCAGAATGCCGGACAATTCCTGGAGGGCCACGGTGGACTATCGAGTGCTCAATAGTAACATCCTGGCCTCTGCACCCACAGTAGCAGCAGTTGCCGACCTCATAGGGAGTATTCCAGCATCCGCGACCACTTTCACGGTGCTGGATATTTCCAATGGGTTTTGGTCCATCCCTTTAAGGAGGGAGGATCAGTACAAGTTTGCCTTAACGTTTAAAGGGCAACAGTACACGTGGAACTGCTTGCCGCATGGCTTCCACAACAGCCCCAGCATTTTCCATCAGTGCATAGCAAACAGTTTGAAGGATTTTAGCCAGCCCAGACAGTTGGTCCAATATGTGGATGACCTGCTCCTGTTCACTGATTTGAAAGAGGAGCATGGCCTGCTATTTGCTGAACTGCTGGAGCTGCTAGGGCAGAAGGGTTTTAAGGTTAACCCAAAGAAAGCGCAGATTGGCCAGCAGGAGGTAAAATTCCTAGATCTGACCGTCCGCGCTGGAGAAAGGGCCATAGATAAGGCTAGGAGAGAAGCGTTACAGGAACTACCGGTCCCCAACACAGTAATGGGTGTGAGGTCGTTTCTAGGGCTAACCGGGTACTGTAGAGACATTGTTGAGGACTATGCAGCCACCGCAGCCCCTCTGCTCCGACTCCTACAGAAGGGAGTGGAATGACTTTGGGATGAGGGTTGCCAGGCAGCATTTGTCAGGCTCAAGAAAGACTTGCAAACTGCGCCAGCTCTAGGGGCTATAGATGGGGAGCAAGAGTTTTTCCTGGAGGTAGCAGCCAGCGGGGACAACCTGAGTGCTGTGCTGCTCCAAGAGCGGCACAGCCGGTTGCGGCCGGTGGTCTACTCCTCCCGGATACTCACGGATGTGGAGAGGAGCTACTCCAACTGTGTAACGGCACCTTTTGGCCACACATTGGGCTGTGAAAAGATCACTGATCTTCACAGGCACCTCTCCCATCACCCTCCTCACCCATCACACACCCACCCAGATGCTTCTGGACGGGAGGATCAAGACAGTGAGCAGTGCCCGCATTGCCCGCTGGACCTTGCTCCTCTCACAGATGGATCTGAAGGTGAAGGGTCTCTGTGAGCCAAAGCTCACAGCCAACATGGTATATCCTGCAACAGCCCACCGGTGCTCCATTGAAGGGGTTTGGGAATTAAACATAGGTTTACGGGCCGGGATACATCCCGCAGGCCGCGAAATCTATGTAGGCGCTTCCAGCACGGTATCTGCTGGCGAGCGTCTCACAGGGTGTGGAGTTTACAACCCAGCGGCAAACATTGCCCTGACAATTAAGCTCCCCAGCACCAGGAGCACACAGCAGGCTGAACTGTCCATGGTAGTGTACGTTGTTACACACCCCGAAATCTTCCCCACCCCCTACACGATTTGCTCGGACAGCATGTTCACGTGCAATTCGTGTACGGAGTACCTGACCATCTGGTCCCACCACGGATACACCTCTGCTTACAGGAGACCCCTCACAGTAAAACCCCTGCTGGAAAAGATCCTGTCAGCAGTGGGGGAGGAAGGGGAGGTTTTCATTCACAAGGTGAAGGCCCATTCCTCCACAGAATCCTGCTGCCAAGGCAACCAGCAGGCTGACTTGCTCGCCAAGGAGGGTACCCGCACAGGCAGTTTCTGGGACACATTTGGGTCTAGACCTACGGCGGCGGTCAGAGGTAGGGACGGGACCCAAGGGGGTGTAGGGGTAACATTAGCCTCGGACCTTAAGACGGTCCAAGCCCAAGACCCCGTCCTCAAAGCAGTCCTCAGCTCTGAAGCTGAGGGAAAGGGAGCAGAGGGTCCATACGGCACAGCGACCCTCTCCGTTAAAGAGGGTATGCTGTTCCAGGGGGAACAGTGGGTTGTGCCGTAGCAGCACCGGAGGGAATTCCTTCAACTGGCCCACGAGGGTCCAGGAGTGGGACACCCTGGGCCTGAGACCACCTGGCAGCGGGTAGAACAGGCGGGATGGTGGCTGGGCCTCAGGGACGATGTCCGCGAATTCTGTGCAGGCTGTCATGTGTGTGCTGCGAATAACCCCGACCCCCACAAAAGGAAGGTACCTATGGGACACGTCAGGGGGGTAGAGGGACCATGGCAGTTGATACAAGTCGACTACATCGGGCCCCTGCCCACCGCCCAGGGAGGCTATAACTACTGCCTAGTCCTGGTGGATGTGTTTACCAAATGGGTAGAGGCCTTTCCCTGCAGAACAGCCACAGCTCTGAGTACTGCCAGGATCCTGGTCTGGGAAGTGTTCTCGAGGTGGGGACTACCACAGTATGTGAAGTCCGACCAAGGGAGTCATTTCACCGGACAGGTGATGCAGAACACCCTCATGCTGTTAGGCGTTGAAGGGAAATGGCACGTAGCCCACAACCCCCAGTCATTGGGGATTGTAGAACGTATGAATCGGACCCTAAAGGAAAGGTTAAGGAAGGAGATGGTAGACTCGCCCCGTAAATGGGCTGAAGTCCTACCGCTGGTTTTGATGGGGATCCAGGCCAGCCAGTCTAAAAGCACGGAGTACTCCCCGTAAGAGCTGATGACCGGCAGGGTTATGCGGACCCCCACCCATGTACTAGCACCAGTGCTCACGGAGGGTCAGCTCAGGGAGGTAAACCGGGACAGGTTCGCCCGAAACCTTTTTGAGCACCTGAAACAGGTCCACGAGCAGGCGGCTGGGAACATGGGAAGGCAGCATCGGAGTAACTGATTGCTGCTCGAACCCAGAAAGCACCACGAGTGGGAGGTAGAAGATCAGGTCATGGTGAGAAACTATGCCCGAGTAGGAAGTTTGGAGCCATTGTACATGGGGCCCTACAGCATTGTAGATAAAGCCAGCCCCATGGTATACGCCGTGAAGATGCCCCGGCGTACAAAATGGTTCCATATCAACCAGTGTAAGCTGTTAACACCTGAAAGGGGAAAGCAGCCAGTTGGGGTAAGGTCTGAGGATAAAGATCCTCAGCCTGCAGCAGGAGCGAGTTCACAGACTGCACAGGCAGGCGCTGTGGCTTGCTTGAAGGGAGGGGCCATCCCGCCCATCAATTGGGACACTCCCCCACTCTTCTGGGATCCAGACGAGGGGGAGGGACCTAAGGGCCAAAACCCCGCCTCTAACCCAGGTGTAGAGAGGGAGGGGCCTGAGGTCGAAGACCCCGCCCCGGACCCAGCCATGGGACCTGGGGGCAGAGACTCTCAGCTCGCAGCAGCAGGCTGCGAAAAGTTACCTGCCCCCAGCCGAGGTTCGGGAGAGATCAAGCCTGAGGGAGCAGCGGTTCGGGTTAAAGGCCCATTGGCCAAGAAAGCCCCACCCGCCAAGGCCCCTAGAAGGTCCCCACGGGCGCCCCAGCCGAGAAAGCCATGGTCACCAGCCCTCCAGTTACCAAGGGCCGCCCCTCGAATCAGGGAGAGGTCCAAGGACAGAGGTCCTCAGCCAGCAGCCACGAGCTGCGAGGGACCAAAGTGCAGGACGGTGCGGCCACGCCGGAGGTAGCGATGAGCCGCAGTCCAACCAGGAATTAGCCTGGCCGCCCGGAGACGGGCGGCGGATGTATATAGTTTAAGTTTAAATTTTGGTTATTGTTAAGTTTAATTATTTAGCTTAAGTTTGGGTGTTTTAGTTTAAGTTAAGTAAGGCGATGGGTAGTTTTAAGTAAGTAATCTGCTAAGAGTGTGTATATTTGGGTCAAGGTCGCGGGACCCGACCATGCTTCACCAAGCCAGTGAATCTCTTGGGGACCTGGCTGCATGTTTTTGTATCTTTTTGCAGAAAGACTTTCAGGGTGGAGGGGATTGTGATCCTATTCGCCCTGATTGGGATGAGCGTCGGAAGACGAGGCAATGTGCAAGATTCCCACATCTACGGGTGCTCGGGAGACAAGGCGCCTAAAGCTACCGACGGAAGCGGTGAACGGGATGCGGAGGAAACCGCCATCTACGTCCATGAGGGAAGGTGGCCAGGATGGCTGGGGTCCAATTTGTCTCAGTACTCCAGCCAAACCAGATTCACGTACGGGGAAGCCTCCCTCCTGTGCCCCAGGGTACGGGTCGTTACCACGAGGGTCAGCGTCACCGTTGGAAAGCGGTTATGTTTAACGTGTAAAGGACACATTCCTCTGGATAGGTGGTGGTGGCTCAGAAAGCTGAGCAAAGATATGAGGAACCCCGAAGTCGAGTAGGAACGGTTGGGGAACAACACCCACCGGACGATTACAGGGACTCATGGAGGATTAAGTGTGTGTTGGGACAAATGTTGGGAACCGGACCAAGGGATTTATATCTGTATATATGTGGGGGGTCAGAGAGGTCTGCCCCACAGGCATATCCATTGTTTTCCACCAGCAGTGGCACGGCACCGGGAAGGGGATGAGGTGGGATGCCAGCCAGAACGTGTGCGCAGTCCCATTCTCCCTGATCCCAGTTAATGCCACTGAGCTTGTAACCTGCCCCCGTAAGCCCCTGCCCACAGCGCAGGCAGCGAGGTTACCCAGGGAAGGGTGCCCCACCACCACCAAGGGACCAGGGAATGGGTTGGTACTTGTACCTACCGATCAGATGCTGTACCATGGGGTACACTACGCGGTAGCCTCCATGATTTTAAATCTCACCGAGGTACATTTACCAGAGTGGTGTCCCAAAGAAACAGAGCAGCTATACTAGGCCCTAATAAAGGACATGTTCAAGAAGATTTATGAGTTCGATTTCGCCCATGTCGACAAAACCGAACTGTACACCACAAACCGAGAGTTTTCGGGTAATGCAGGGAGACAAAGAAGGGGAGTATGGAATGATGTTTTTACTGCGTTTAATACTGGGTCCTCTGTCATCAACAGTTTGGATGACATAGAGCTGCAGACCCAGATAAACAGCTTAAAAACACAGTTAAAGAAAATATTACTGGATGTGAAGAAGGTAGTGGGCTTGGAGTTGCATGATGACCAGGCCATGACGGTCCATTAAAAAGAAATCATAGCCGAGTTGGAGAAGCATGCAATGACGGTAAATGCCCTCTTAGAGGAGGACAGCAATGCTTCTGACCAGGCTGCGCAGAATGAGGTGTGCGTGCTATATGGGGCGTGGTTACTGGGCGAGGGCCACAGTAATCTGGAGGATTTAAAACAGGGTTTAGTCCCCTCCTGGATTAGCAACAAGCACCTCGCAGCCCTCCACCCATTTGAGAATGCATTAAGCCCGTGCCAACTCCGGCTAGCTTCCGAAGCCTACCCATTCCCCGTGGATTGTGGGTGGTCCAACCACACAATCATGGGAGTAGTAGTTAGGATGCCGATCATGGGTAGGACAGCCCGACCTGTGCCGATATACAGGTTTGAGAACATTGGAGTCATTCAAGGGGGTGCACACATTCGTTTCACAGCGGTCCCACCTTACGTCATTGTGGTAAACCACTGTTTGTATTCCACTGTGTACATGCCTGGACATGCCTCGGCTGACTCCTCCCACAAGTCCTAGTATAAAGGTGACTGCTCCCCAGCCCTTTGTATTTCTGGACCGGTCGACCACTCGAGGCAGACCTTCATTCTTTTGTTAATAAAAGCCTTTAGTTACTCTCTTAACTCTCAGTCTTTTATGAGTAATTGATAGCGCATCAATTTTATTAACAAAATTTTTATAATGGAGAAGATCCTCACACCAGCATGCCTGGACTTAGATCATCGGGAGGCGGACTCATCCACCAAGTTTACTCACTGGCTTAAGTGTTTCGAAAAATTCCTGACCGCCTCCGCAGCAATCAAATCGGACGAGGACAAACTGGATGTCCTGACCTCCAAAGTGAACCACCGAGTGTACTCGGTCATCCAAGACGCGACCTCGTACGCGGACGCTATCAAGCTCCTCAAGGACCAGTACACGCGCCCAGTGAACGAAGTGTACGCCAGGCACCTTCTGGGGAGTCGTAAACAACAACCTGGGGAATCGACCGTGGAATACCTTCAGGCACTGTCTGTGCTTGGCCGGGCCTGTGGTTGTAAGGATGTAAAGGCCGCCGTGTACCCAGAGGAACTTATCCGGGATGCTTTTGTAGCGGGCCACAGATCCAATTACACCCGACAGCGACTGTTGGAGCAGAGTGACCTCGACCTCAACAAGGCCTCTGAACTCGCACTATCATTGGATGCAGCCTACCGGGGCATGGATGCCTACTCCTCTGCACCGTGGACGCTGCGGGGAATGACAGCCTGGGACACGGTAGGACCGCCTCATAGCGCCGTGCCACCCCAGCCACACCCCAGCAACGGCCCAACTACCGCAGCAGTGTCCCAAGGCCAGACAGCAGTGCCCCAAGGCCAGAAATGCTACTTCTGTGGCCAGGCAAAACACCCCAGGGCGCGCTGCCCGGCGAAAAACGCGATCTGCTCGGGCTGCGGGAAGACGGGACACTACGCTAATGTCTGCAGGGCCAAAGCCACCCCGAACCCCAGCAGCGCCGCGTGTGGGCCATGCGGGCCGCCATCTTGGGCCTCCCCGGCCATGTGCGAACCACCGGTACAGCAGCCATTTTGGACGCCTCCAGCCACATGGGGATCATGGACGCCGCCATCTTGGACGACAGCCGGAACGCAGCAGGCCCCCAACACCGCCTCATCTGATACCCGCAGCGACACACCGACCCCTACGCTGGCATCCGTTACACTGGACCAAGCGAGACCGCACCAGCTGGCCAGTTCCACAATGGACATTAAGGTAAATGGCCATGATACAATCTGCCTTTTTGACTCTGGGAGCACGGAGAGCTTCATCCACCCCGACATGGTGCGGCGTTGCTCTCTCCCAGTCCTGCCTGCGCACCAGCGGATTTCTATGGCCTCCGAGTCCCAGTCGGCGGACATCGGCGGCTACTGCGTAGTGACACTCGTAGTAGACGGGACCGTGTACGATCATTTTAAACTTCTGGTCCTGCCCGACCTCTGCGCTGCCATCATAAAGTGGGAGCACGCTATGACAGGTACTGACCTCTCTGGGTGCCGGAGCCAGGGAGCACACATAATCCTGTGTCCCCAGCACTTGAATGCCTATTCAAAACCGCAGTGTGGGTTCAGAGCTGCTGGCGCAAAACCTATAAATTGCACCATGGAGGCAATGGCACAAGGCCATGTTCCCCCGCAGGTAGCATAAATAGGAGGTGGGACATATTGGCCTAGAAATTGGGTTTTGGCGCAGCCAGGGCTTTAGCGCCGGAAGTTAGTGCCGGCGCTAAGTCCCCCTGCGCGCGCCAAAAATTCAGTAGCGCCGCGCCCAAACGGCTGCCGGCGCTACTGGAGGGTTTCAGCGCCTCCCAATGGGCGCTACCTGCCCCATTGCGGCGCTGTTCCGGCGCTGCGGCACCCGATGCGGTGCGGCAGGCTGGGGAAGTGCAGGCCTCCTCCTTCCGTTAAGGAGGAGCTGCCTGCACCCGACCGCTGGCCGTTGACGGCTGAATAAAAATGAGCCCGGCACCTCGGAGAAGTGCCGGGCTCGCGGCCCACACGCATCTGTGCCGCGGGGGGGTCTTGGAGGAGTCCGGGGAGGGAGGTGCGGGCAGGCGGCCGCCGGGGAAGCGGCCGGCCGCCGCGCGACCTTAATGCGCCGGCGCTAACTTCAGCAAGGCACCTTTTACAGAACGTTGCTTGCGGCTGCCACGGGCGAGGCGGCCGCAACTCAATTTCGGAGTTCGGGCGGGTTACCACGGCAACCGGGATGCTGCGCACACCGATGACGTCATCGGTGCCGGCGCAGCGCTACCGGTGCAACGCCGCTTTAGGGCCCCACTCAATTTTTCAAATGGCCATAACTCTGGCGCTAGTCCCTCTAGCGCCTCAAAAGCGGCGCTAAGGCTAGTGAATTTCTAGGCCATTGTGTCACCACCGGCGCGTTCCACTACCAGCATGGACAGCATAGCTGGTGTCCGGTTAGTGACAGCAGTTTCTGTTTTAAACCCGAGGCAGAAGTTCAAGTGGCCCAGGAGCGAATTGTCCCCATTCCTGAACCCTCCACTGTTCACCTCACTGTGAAGGAGAATTTTATGAATTTGCAGAAGTACGTAGCGCACTTTGGCTACAAAATTCCCCCTCTCCCTGAATACCTTACCAGAATACTCAAAGCCATTATAGTTTTGCAGAAACATTTTTACACTCTAGAGCAGAAAACAGTAGAGATAGGGACTAAGATATTGGATATTGTGATTCCACCCTGGTGGGACATTTTCAATAACATAGAGGTCCCTTCATGGATCAGACTGGCTTCCCACATTCTCGTGGTTTGTCAGTTAGGGATAGTGTTGCATCTAGTTTGCATTCAGTGTAAGGGAAAGGGTCAGTTGTTAGAGTTCTGAAACCAGAGGATCTGGAAGGAACATTATGTGAAGGTGGAGGGAGATACGCCTGTTTGAGTGTTTTTCCTTGTATTCTGATTAAAGATTGTTGATTTTTTTTGTGTTTGTTGTTTTTAATAAAGGTTTTTCTTTTGTTTTTTGCGACGCTTTTAATAAAGATGTATGTGTCCCAAGCGGTGCAGTGGCATCGGACCCCCTCCGTGCTTGGATGTGTGTAAAGTCTGTAATTTATCCTATGTATGCTTATGTACACTACATTTTCGAGGAATGGGAAGTGCATGTGTCATGGGTGTATTAGATAGGTAATTACAGTGGAAGGTTGACTATGGAGGGTCAGAAAAATTTTGCTCACCTGGTAAGAATGATACTTCAAGCAAGTTTTAGTATCACAGGGGCGAGTGTAGGATTCGCAAAGTTTCCACACTTCCCCAAAGGTTACTATTAATAAAAGGGACCCTGCGTGGATGTTTTAAAAAAAAGGGTACCCAAAGATGGCGTCTGCACCTCGTGGTCGAAAGCCTGCAAGATTTAAAAGCTTGGACTCTGTGGCACAAGCAGCTTTCACAGAATCACAGAAACCCCACAGTGCAGATAGAGGCCATTTCGGCCCATCGAGCCTGCACCGACACATATCCCACCCGATCCCCGTAACCCCTACACCAACACATATCCCACTCTATCCCCGTAACCCCACGTATTTAATCCCCCTAACACTAAGGGTCAATTTATCATAGCCAATCAACCTAACCCGCACATCTTTGGACTGTGGGAGGAAACCGGAGCACCCGGAGAAAACCCACGCAAACACAGGGGGAATGTGCAAACTCCACACAGACAGTCACCCGAGGCCAGATTCGAACCCGGGTCCCTGGCGCTGTGAGGCAACAGTGCTAACCACTATGAAGAAGGACTTCTGTATTTTGTATTTTGAAAAGCAGACAGCAGGACTTTGAATATGCATTAAGCCAAATCATAGACAGACCAAAACCAGTTAGGCCTATACTTGAGGCCATCAAGTTGTTTGCATAAATAATCGGAAACAGCTTAAGGAAGCCATCGAGGCTGGACAGGCCGATTAGGATGCATTAATAACAATACAACTCAGACATCAGGCCATTAGGTGCGATCAATGGCCATCTAAAAACAGCTAGTTTAGATTGCTACAATTATTTAAACTAGCCCGCCAAGATTGGGTCAATGAACTAACCTGATTTGGCACGCAGATAAGAGCCATCCGAAGGAGTATAATTGTAGGCCCACCGGCGACCGACGCTCTCGCTTGCTCCTTGCCCTCGTGGCTGCTACGCTTTTTCCCCTCCCACGCTTGCCGCCTGGCCACTGCCCGTGTCTTTCCCCACCCCATCAGGGACGCCCGGCATTGCACCAGGCGGACATGGACAAACCAGGCCAGGCGAGGCGGGACGAGATGAGGCGAGGTGAGGTGAGGTGAGACGAGACGAGATGAATTGGGAGAGGATTGAAGAACGCTTCGAATAATCGGGCCTTCAATTCAGCCGACCTATGACTATCTTCATGCAAACTCCAACTGCTGCCCGAGGAAGAGGAACCACCATCCCTGCGAGGTAAAGTACCCAAGCAAAGACTTTAACCTTAAGCTACTTTTGCCTGGACGACGCCCTTGCAGCGCCCCGAGACCATGTGACAATGGCAGGCCCCAGAGAGCACAAAGAGTGAACCCAAGCCCCAAAGTTGCTTGAGCTCAGCAGATTTTGACTCGGTGAGCATAAATTCTGGCCCCTCATAGCTTAATCTAGTTAGGTATAGGGGGTGGGATAAGGATAAGGGGATTGTTAATACACAGTAGTTTGTTTTCCCTCGATGTGCCGTGTGTTCCCCATTCCCTGTATAAGTATAGTTATTTTGTATTTGCCTGTAATTTTATACTAGTGACTTCTCGTAAGACTGTGTTATTTTCTGTTTAATAAAATCTTGGTTTTCTTACATCCAAACCACCTGTCTACTCGAGTCTTTTTCTGTATCGCCGCCTGTACCTAAGTCCGGTGTCTAGAACCCAGGGGAGTGGGAGCGATTCGAACCGCTCGCAAACAGTTAGGGGCATAACTGACTGGGCGCATGCGCCAACCACACACCACCCCCCTTACAAACTTGCGCACACCAGGAGTGTAAATGGAGCCACGAACTCCATACCCTCACCACTGACTCCACCCCACTCCCAAGACACTACTTCAGGCTGAACCTGATTGTACGCGACTATTCTCTTTATCACAAAGGCTGCCTACTTCCATCTCCATTACATTGACCGCCTCAACCCCTACCTTAGCCCAACTGCCTCTGAAGCTCTCATGCCTGCCTTTATCACCTCATTGTGATCTATTTTAATTCCCCAGAATCAGCAAAAACAGGTGATAATTGCTTCACAATGAGGTTGGTTGCCTTACCGCCCTTTGAAGCCTGACGATCGGCCCGCTTGTGGTTCTGACAGGGGCTTACAACTGGGCAACTAAAACGCCTGACTGTTTCAGGTGATAGACACCTTATAATATGCAACTCGAGGCCCTATGACATATATAGGCCCCGATTTTAAGAGAGGAGTAGTTGGAGACTGCCCCATGCATGTTTCACTGGTGCTGGAGTTGAAGAAGCCTTGGAAAGGAACGTTTCACATAATTTTTGTGGGGCTGGAGTGCTCCTCCGGGTCGCTCAAAAATACCGCGGGTCCCTGCTGGACCAGGCTCGCTCTCACCCTCTTGGCCTTGCCTTCCCCCTCCTCCCAGGGCCTACATGCAGCCATCGGCAGCATCACCCCTGGTGGGCCAATATCGCCGAGCTGCCTTGGGACACCCGGTTAGCACCCATGGCTCACCAGTGCGATTCAAATGAGGCTCAGGTCTCAAAATGATGGGGTCTTCTTCACTGCCAGAACGGGCAGTCAGCTCGGCTGCCCAAAAGTGAAAATTGACCCAATGACTCTCCTAGCTGGCCTCCTAGCCATCAACTTTGATTCATCCAAAACTTTTCTTAACTATTGTCCTCACTGAAGACCCGCACACACCATTTTAAATTGGTGGCCTTTAGGTTATAAAGATGGATGGTTTACAACTAAAGCAGATCACTAAAGCAACTGCAAAAAATTGTGTAGGGCAAGTAATTTGTAACACAATTTTTGTGCACTGAAATTAAAAGAACGAACCCATCAGGTTGGAACACCAGCCAATTTTCTGTCTTCCCGAGGGCTGCGGAGGCCAATTGTAAAGGTCGACATCAGCTAACTCAGCACAAGATTAGGATTGAAAGAGAGGCCTTCTTCAGCTGTATGGCTCAACTACAGACCGGAAAATGTGTTGATCTATCAGCGAGCACAAGATAGCTTTATATTAGATTGTTATTGCATTTCTATTATTTTTTTGAAAATAATGGTGCTAAAATTGCAGTTCAACTGCTAACTAAAACATCAAGTTGATTTTACAATGACAATAAGAACTGGGCATTTTAGTTAAAACGTCAGCTATATGCAAAATGGTTGACTGTGATCCACCCAAGCGTACATTTGCTTGTGGGCAAACACTAATGTTCCCTCTCTGCTTGCTGATTATTTTTGATGTGTCTGTTAAAAAAGAACTGCATTGTTATTCAGCTATTTCAATAAAACAAACTGCTCATGGCCAAATATAGGGGACTTTCTAAATGAGTTTGCACAAGTATTTTGTGCTGTTTTAGCATTCCCATTCTTGCAAAAAGTATGTTGGGAACTGCATCTTTCTTTTAAAGACTGGGCCACTAAAGTCTGCGGGGACTGCAGCGCGCGATTAAGCCACGCCCATTGATTGAAATGCAGCCAACTTTGTGCTGCCTACTCATTATAATGATTTCTGCTTGCAGCCGTGCTGTTCATTGGCTGCAGACATCAACAGGGGGCCCAAAATCATCACTTCCTAGCACCACTTAAAACTAGCCTACACTGCTTAAAGCTAGCCTGCACCTCTTAAAGGGCAGGTGCATTGTAACTGCAGCAGGTGCTGGGAGTCATGCAGGAAGTGAACCTGTCCTGGGAAACCATGAGGAATGGCACAAAATGGGAAAGTGTGGGCTCCAAGGTTTTCGGGCACTGCACTGGAGGTCTTGGTGGAGGAGGTGCAGCTTCATTGCAGCACAAGCAGCAGCTACCCAACACCTGAGTGCTGCAGTGGAAGCTCAGACTGCTGTCATGCAAGGTCAGCTTGCTGCCAATGCAAGTTCAGGCTGCTGCCATTATGGTTGTGGAATACTGTATTCAAGGGCTTGCAGGGTGTCGCAGCAGTCCAGCAATCTGTCCTCCAACAGATTACTAGGATTGCTGAGGTGCCACTCCAGGGGAGTGGCAGTGGCTCCGTGGAGCAGGAACCTGCTGTCCTCTCTCGGGATGACACCATTTGTCCTCCCACCTCTGCCGTGCCCTTGCTGTTGCCTGTCAGCCAAGATGGTACAGTCTGCAGCCGGGCTTTCTAGGCCTAGAGCTGCTCGAGGTCTTCCTCCAAGACCATCTGCAATCTCCCCCACTGAATGTCAGCAGCCTTCCACCAGCCATGCTGCAACCACTGGGGTAGCACTGCATAGGAGCACTAGGACAGGCAAAGGCACATGGAAGACAGGCACTAAGGGAATGCACAAGGGTGATTAGTTGAAGTTTGTATACAATATGGTATTATTTCATTTATAAATTTGGTTTGGAATGTTTATTTTGTGGTGGCGTTTATTTTTGCATTGTGGCGAAGCGGATGCTGTGATGATCAGTGACAGAGGGAAGGTAAGGTGTGGGACTGTTGATGAATGGGGAATTGGGGTTGCGATTACTGGTATTGCACTCAAATTAGTTCTTTACAGACCACCCAGGCAGAAGGAGGCTGCCTAGGTTGCCTCCTCTCTTCCTCTTCCTCCTCCTTATGCTCCTGCTCCTGAGCTACTTGCCATATAGCTGGTGGCAGGAGCTGTCCCCTCTTGATGGCGAGGTTGTGCAGCATGCAGCAGACCTGCACAAATCTTGACACCAGCTCTGCCAAGTACTGCAGGGCTTTTCCAGAGCGATCCAGGCAGCAGAAGCATTGTTTCAGCTTGCCAATGGTCAGCGGATAGCCTTTGTCGTCCAGTAGCCACCCTTTGTTTTGCCCTGGTGGTTGAAATACAGCTGGCACAGCAGACTGCCCACAAAGCAATTTGCATGCAGTCAATGGCACCCTCCACCATGGCAAAGCCGCCTGCTTGCTTCACTTGCTGGTCTCTGGCAAGAGAGAATGAAATGTAGTCAGCTCTTTTTGAATACAGAGCCTCAGTGACCTCCCTTATGCAACAGTGGACGGCAAACTGCGACATGTTGCAAATATCGCCAGCTCCAGCCTGGAAGGAGCCCGACATCTAAAAGTTCATCGCCACGGTCACCTTCACAGCCACTGGCAATGTGGTCCTTGCCCTGCTCTGAGGTTGCAGTCGTGGCTGAAGCAGGTGGCAGATTTCAGTGAGGACATGCTTAGTGAAGCACAGACATCTCACACATTGTTCCTTGCTGAGGTTCAGGTAGAAGAATTGCTCCCTGAACACCCTGGGTGGATATGGTCTCCTGCTGAGAGCCCTTCTCCCCCTCCCCCTCCTCCCTCTTCTAGCAGCTTGTCCTGCTCTGCGTGGCCTCTGCTCATTCTCCCAGCCATGCTCTATTCCAAGAGGAAGGCCTACGAGTGCACCCATGTCTGTGAGCAACTGGTTTGTGCAGAAGCCTTGAATTCAGCTAAAATTCCTTCAGCACCAACCACACCACTCCCTGTAGACTTTTGCAACTTGACAGAACTATGGGAAGCACCAAACACTTGTAGAATCATAGCAACAGCCAGAAGAAATCAACCAGCAACTAACATGTATGTAGTTGATGATCTTTTTAAATAGCATTGGTGGGGGGTCTTACCTCCTGCTGAACGCACATTCAGCTGTGCGAGGTTAAGAGAGGGTGTTGGCAGGAGCATTGAGCTCCAACATGGCACTGATGGCTTCAAATCAGCATTACATGCTGATTGACATCATGGTTTGCCTGCTCTGCATACTTCCAGTGAACATTAGTTGCGCATGCACTAACGGCCTCACCAAGATGGCGTCCGGTATGATTCGCAGCAGAATTGTGTGCACATGCATCAGACGCACTTTTGGTCCCTGAATGGTACCCTTCGTGCCCAAACAATGGGTGCTGCACCCAATTTCATGCCCTGCATCTCTGCTCTTTTTAGCACAGCTAGAATGCGAGCTTACCCTCCAGTAAGTCCTCTCCTGGGCAGAACTTTCAAGTACAGCTGCAGCTGTCCACTTATGCTCAGTGAATTACCCAGTGCAGACCGCTCTGCACGTAACTCACTATCTATACCATGTGAGGTGCCGATTTCTGTGGTGCTGCTTGTAAGAGTAAGAGTGAGTGACAGTGCATCTTCGGGAGGGCTTTCTCCCCTCAGTCTGTGCAGCTGCAGGGCCCAGGTTGTCTGAAGAGCCTAGAAAAATGGCAGAGGGAGAAGGGTTAATTTATAATGGCTAGGGTAAGCAGTGACAGATGAGTGGCAGCACCAGGTTGTCATTGTGTGTGTGCGTGCATGTGTGCGTGTTGTGGCAAGAGAAATGCAAGAGAAAATGTGCAAACACCCTGCTGTGTGTGGCCTCGAGCTCAGCCATCTCTATTGCTTTAAACCCTCTCTCTGGCAATGATGTTGCTGTCCCTGTCCTCCATCAGTATCAGAGTTTGCAGTGTAGCGGGAACTTCTCCTGTTCTTCAAGTTTCTCTTTGATTGTATAACCATATTTTCCTGCAAGAAGGGTGAGAGTGGGTTAGTATGTGCCCTGCTGAAGGGTTTTGAAGGTGTATGAGGTGGTTTAGCATAGTGTGAATGATGAGAGGAAGAAGCAGTGAGTGTGGGCAAGATTGGAACTTAATTGTGAGGGCCTGAGTGTGTGACTGCAAGCAGAAGAAGGTGTAGTGAAGTGTCCCATTGTGATTAGGAGGGAGGCTGGGAAGTGCATGTGGGAAGGATTAATAGTTCTGGGACTAAAGACTTGTGTTGAAGTGGAGTCTTACCTTGATTATCCTGGTAAGATCATTAAATTTCTTCCTGCACTGCAGCCAGGTCCTAGGAACTGTGCTGCTGTCATTGACCAGCTTAAACACTTCTCTGCCTTGCTGCGTGTTAATTTTCTGGGGCACCCAATTCCTATCTGAAGGAAAGAGGACCTCCATCCAAACCTCACTTGCTCCACGGCTGCATTGGAGAATCGGGGTGCTCTGACCGCCATCATGCTGCCTGTTGCATCGGTAACATGCTGTTCACTGACCACCTTTGACACAGCTCTCCTCCCCTTTAAGAACTGCTGATTACACTATTGCACCAAGTCAAAATTACCCCCATTGTGTGTTACAAAACATCTCTATTGTTATGAAGCAGTAAATCCTCCAATTTACCATGGGAAACACCATGGGGACCTGCTGGTGTTTATAAATATTTCAAAATCAGTGTTCATTCCAAATTAACAAGTGTAACATCAAAATAATTCACAACATAACTGAACATTATTATAGTAATAAAGCATTAAAAATGTGATCATTTATTGCAAAGTTATTAAACTCCACATTTTTATTGTTGGATCTTTACTAATTAAAATATTTGTTTATAATTGGCACTTAGCATGAACATTCACTGATCGCATATGTGTGTGATTCCATATTTAATTGAGAGTTATTGGTTTGCACTGTTACATAACCAGATGTAACTGCAGAATAGATTTATATACACACAAGATTTTACACCGGGAACTTTGGCATACTATTTTAATTAAATGTTTGTGTAGGACAAATTATAGAGACACACATTAATGGTTCCTATTTTGGATTCTGTTATCACAATGACCAATATTGTATCTATGATATTTAAAGTAATTTATGTTATTTATATGTAGAAGTAACACAGCCAGCAGTGCAACACAGGGGTTGGTGTTTAGCTGCAAAGGGACCTCGAGACTGCAGCAAAGGATGAAGTGATGTTTTCAGAACAAAGTCCAATAGACAATTCCAAGGTTCGAACTACTTAACCTATTGAAGAACATTGTTACAGAAATTTAATTACACTAATATTTATATTTCTGTGCATACATGAATCTATAAAAGTATCCATTAAAAGATAGTGGCCTAGAAATTGAGTTGGCACCGCGCCAGGGCTTTAGCGCCGGAAATTTAGCGCCGGCGCTAAGTCCCCCTGCGCGCGCCAAAAATTCAGTAGCGCCGCGCCCAGACGGCTGCCGGCGCTACTGGAGGGTGTCAGCGCCTCGCAATGGGCGCTGACTGCCGCATTGCGGCGCTAATCCGCCGCTGCGGCACCCGATGCGGTGCGGCAGGCTGGGGAAGTGCAGGACTCCTCCTTCCGTTAAGGAGGAGCTGCCTGCACCCGACCGCTGGCCGTTGATCTGTGGAGAAAAATGAGCCCGGCACCTCGGAGAAGTGCCGGGCTCGCGGCCCACACGCATCTGTGCCGCGGGGGGGTGTTGGAGGAGTCCGGGGAGGGAGGTGCGGGCAGGCGTCCGCCAGGAAAGCGGCCGGCCGCCGCGCGACCTTAATGCGCCGGCGCTAAGACCCGTAGCGAACTTTTGAAAAATCGTTGGTTGCGGCTGCCACGGGCGAGGCGGCCGCAACTCAATTTCGGCATTCGGGCGCGTTGCCACGGCAACCGGGACGCTGCGCACACCGATGACGTCATCGGTGCCGGCGCAGTGCAACCGGCTAACGCCGATGGCAGCGCCCAAGTGAATTTCTCAATCGGCTGTACTTGCGGCGCTAGGCCCTCTAGCGCCTCAAAATGGGCGCTAACCCCACTCAATTTCTAGGCCACTAAATTAAATTACTGCCCCAAATAAACACTGAAGCAATCAGGAGGCAGATTTTTTGAAATGAACTTTGCAATTGATGGCGGTCCACAATTCTTTATCAGTTTTAAATTATTTAACATGGAACCTGAATTATTAAGCCATTAATTTTGCCCAAGTGAAACTTTCACGGTGTAAACTTTAATTTACTTCAGTGAACAGTTTAATAGTCATGATCGAAAATTCTCACTGCCAGTTTATGATATGGTATTAAAATTCATGTGATGCTTTGCTGTATACAATTGGGACAGTTCTCACTAGTAATTGAAACTGATAGTCTTTCCCAGTTAACGTGCAGTGTGTGCAGATACAGTGAAGTGGCTGCACTCATCTGCACATCCAAATGAGCCATCCGACAGAGATAGTCATTTTCTACATATCAACGTCAGCCAAAATTATAGGTGTGTGGATGGCACAGTTGTTTAAATACAGACATAAGCTTTCTGTTATTTAAGGTATGATTGTGCATCTTTCTCCATTCCATTCTTTATAAGGTCCACTGAGTTCTGCAAATTTGACTTAGTTGGTGCAGCTAAGTGGGGCTGCAATAATTTGCCTAGTGAAAGCTTGTTAGAGTCTACCAGATGCTGTCTGAACACTACATAAATTGCATGTGTCAGTTTATACATATGTGTTCTTATTAAGTGGTGCAGTATACACCAGCAATTCATCTATGCAGACAACACTAGGCTGCTCCCTGTGTGTGTGTGTCGTGAAATCAATTATCCCAACTTTGCATACAAGGTTTCATCTTTACAGATTGGTAAATACCATTATAATTGTACAGGAGAAAGTAAAGCAGGAACATTTTGGCTGCAAATAAATATTCTAGTCTTTTGATGGTATAACAGGGTACACCAGTAGCTTGAAAGGAATCGCCTTGCTAATTAACTCTGTTACTGATCCATATTGATTGTCACTTGCAATGACTGCTGCATAGCAAATTTAGGCACTTTCCTCACTCACACCACACCACCACTCCACTGAAAAACAAAGGCTTTGGGGAAGTTGAAGAAAACGGGCTTCCCTTTGCAAAGACATTACGTCCTGCGGTGCTGCTGCTCAAGGTTTCTGGAACATATTTCTGTCAAGGAGCCTGAGAATTGCTGTGAAGTCCTTCTGTCTTTGACTCCACAAGGAGTATCACCACCACCTGTCCTACTGTATCGTTGCAAAGGATGAATGCAGTGTGGTTATTAATGCACCGTTTCCCAAATTAGTTCTGTGCCTGCTAACTCTGGTCCTGTGGGGGCCGCAGGCTTCTTTCAGTTTAAATTTGGGCTCACTGCCAGAATGATCCCACACAACAGACAGATTTCAAAGGCTCACCAGTGCACTGACAGAAATGAATAATATAGCAATGTTCTGGCCCTCAGCTCAGGTGCTGCTTTAAGGTACAAAAAGAGCTTATAAAACAGCGCACATTTCTTAATAGGAAATACATTTCTCGAATGAGAATTTATTTCTTTTTGCTTTTGACATGCTTTTTCAACAGGAGCGTCTCCCACATTCATTGTGGATGTTCTCAATGCTTGCTTATGAATGGTTATTTGCCAGGATGCTGTGAAAAAGGGTGACAAAGCCTGCGGATGTCTTAATTATTATCGGGGAGATGTATTAAGTCGTTGTGCCAGATTGTAAAGACAGTAACAACTGAGCGCAAGAGTAGAATAATAAATACAGCTCGTGTTCCAGATGGCTGTCCCTGATTGCAAGTAAACTGCCGGTTACCAATTGGTCAGTTCCTCACTAACGTCTCAGAACATTTTTATTTGTTCTATCGTACGATTTAAGTCTAGAAATATTTCCTAACTCTAAGCGAGTAGTTATTTTCCCTGAATTACTAAACTGTCATAAGGCTGAGCACAAAATCCAGACTGACACTCCAGTGCAGTACTGAGGGAGTGCTGCACTGTCGGAGGTGCCACCTTTTGGATGAGGCGTTAAACTGTCTGCCCTGTCAGGTGGATGTAAATAATCCCATGGCACTATTTTGAAGGACAGCAGGGGAGTTCTTGCCGAATATTTATCCCTCAACCAGCATCACTAAAACAGATTGGCCTGGATTTTATGGGGCCGAAGACGGCGTATGCTGTGCATACGCCATCTTAAGCCCTCAGAATGGCCCCACATGTTTCGGGTTTCCACTCGCACTGCGCGTGTGAGAAAACCCGGAACTTGCGATCTGTCAAATTTCTCCTTGACAGATCGTCCGCATGTGCCCCAAATACACTTTGGCTGGTGCAGACAACTGCCCAGCGAATGTCCACGAAACCCTTACGCCTGGTGCAGGGCCTACTGTTACCAGTGTAAGGGTTAAAAAAATGTTAAATTAAAATGTTTTAAATGATTAAAACATACAAAAACATTTAAAATTAGTTCATGTAAATTTTGAGCCGGAATAAAATGCTTTTATTACATAGAAACATAGAAACATAGCAGGTAGGAGCAGGAGTAAGTCATTCGGCCCCTCGAGCCTGTTCCGCCATTTAATGAGATCATGGCTGATCATCCAAATTCAGTACCCTGTCCCTGCTTTCTCCCCATATCCCTTGATCCCTTTAGCCTTACGAAATATATCTAACTCCTTCTTGAATATATTTAATGAATTGGCCTCAACTGCCTTGTGTGGTAGGGAATTCCACAGGTTCACCACTCTCTGGGTGAAGAAATTCCTCCTCATCTCTGTCCTAAATGGCTTACCCCTTATCCTTAGACTGTGACCCCTGGTTCTGGACTCCCCCGCCATCAGGAACATCCTTCCTGCATCTAGTCTCTCTAGTCCTGTTAGAATTTTATAAGTTTCAATGAGATCCCATCTCATTCTTCTAAACTCTAGCGAATATAAGCCTAATCGACCCAATCTCTCCTCATACGTCATTCCTGCCATCCCAGGTATCAGTCTGGTGAATCTTCGCTGCAGTCCCTCCATGGCAAGAACACCCTTCCTCAGATAAGGCAACCAAAACTGCACACAATACTCAAGGTGTGGTCTCACCAAGGCCCTGTACAACTGCAGCAAGACATCCTTGCTCCTGTACTCAAATCCTCTCGCTATGAAGGCCAACATACCATTTGCCTTCTTAACCACCTTATTTTTCAAAAAATGTTCTTTTATTTTAAATGTTTAACAAAGGAACTTTTAATTAATTTTCAATGTGGGAATATTTATTTTTAAGAACATAAGAACATAAGAAATAGGAGCAGGGGTAGGCCAATCAGCCCCTCGAGCCTGCTCCGCCATTCAATAAGATCATGGCTGATCTGATCCTAACCTCAAATCTACTTTCACTCTCCATCCCACCCAAACCCATGTGATCTCCCGGGAGAGGCGAAAAACCAGATAAAAAACCCAATGGCCAATTTGGGAGAAAAAATCTGGTAAATTCCTCTCCGACCCATCTAGGTGATCGAAACTCGTCCAGGAGATCACTCTGTCCCTGTATTTCCTGCAATACTTACCTTCTGTAAGAGGTGACCTCCACCCCAGCCAGGAACAGGCCCAATTTACTCTTGAAGGACTCTTAGCTGGCAGCCTGTTCCCGAGGTCTCCACTAATCCCTGTGAATAGAACCATCTCCTGAAATCTAACATAGAATTAGAACACAAGAAGTAGGAGCAGGACCAGGCTACACGGCCCCTGGGCCCGCTCCGCCACCCACAGGGCCATGACCGATCCAAACCTAGACTCATGTCCGATTTCTGCCCGCTCCCCGTAACCCCTAATTCCCTTTACTTCTAGGAAACTGCCTATTTCTGTTTTAAATTTATTTAATGATGTAGCTTCCACAGCTCTCTGGGGCAGCAAATTCCACAGACCTACCACCCTCTAAGTGAAGAAGTTTCTCCTCATCTCAGTTTTGAAAGAGCAGCCCCTTATTCTAAGATTATGCCCCCTAGTTCTAGTTTCACCCATCATTGGGAACATCCTCACCGCATCCACCCGATCAAGCCCCTTCACAATCTTATATGTTTCAATAAGATCGCCTCTCATTCTTCTGAACTCCAATGAGTAGAGTCCCAATCTACTCAACCTCTCCTCATATGTCAACCCCCTCATCCCCGGGATTAACCGAGTGAACCTTCTTTGTACTGCCTCGAGGGCAAGTATGTCTTTTCTTAAGTATGGACACCAAAACTGTATGCAGTATTCCAGGTGTGGTCTCACCAGTACCTTGTACAACTGCAGCAATACCTCCCTGTTTTTATATTCCATCCCCCTAGCAATAAAAGCCAACATTCCATTGGCCTTCTTGATCACCTGCTGCTCCTGCATACTAACTTTTTGTGTTTCGTGCACCAGGACCCCCAGATCCCTTTGTACTACAGTACTTTCCAGTTTCTTGCCATTAAGATAATAACTTGCTCTATGATTTTTCCTGCCAAAGTGCATAACCTCACACTTTCCAGTATTATATTCCACCTGCCAAATCTCTGCCCACTTACTTAGCCTGTCTATGTCCCTTTGCAGGTTTTTTACGTCCTCCTCACTCACTACTTTCCCTCCCATCTTTGTATCATCTGCAAACTTTTATATGTTACACTCGGTCCCTTCCTCCAAATCGTTAATATAGATTGTATTAGAATCGTGTTTTATTTGGGGATTTCTCATAAGTTTATGGGGATTTTGAAATGGAATTCCCATGAGTTTATGAGGAAACCCCCTTTCTAATTGGTTGGCCTGTCCCATGTGATCCCAGGGACGCGTTTGAAATGCCTGCGTCCCTGGGATCTGTGGGCCTTTACGCAGGTGTACGCCTGGAGGCCCAGGACCCAAAGACGCAAAGCTCCGGAGACAGCAGGTACTTTTGGAATTTTTTTTCAGGTCGGAGGCGCATTTTTCTGGTACGCCTCCGTCCACAAATTCAGGGCCAATGTCTGGCCATTATCACATTGCTGTTTGTGGGAGCTTGCTGTGTGCAAATTGTATGCTGTGTCTCCTATATCACAACAGTGACTACACTTCAAACGTACTTTATTGGCTGTAAAGCACTTTGGGACATCCTGGGGTCGTGAAAGGCGCTATATATTTTTTAATTCATTTATAGGATGCGTGTGTCGCTGGCAAGGCCAGCATTTATTGCCCATCCCTAGTTGCCCTTGAGAAGGGGGTGCTGAGCCGCTTTCTTGAACCGTTGCAGTCCGTGTGGTGGAGGTACTCCCACAGTGCTGTTAGGTAGGGAGTTCTAGGATTTTCACCCAGCAACGATGAAGGATCGGCGTTATACTTCTATGTCAGGTTGGTGTGTGACTTGGAGGGGAACTTGGAGGTGGTGGTGTTCCCATGTGCCTGCTGCCCTTGTCCTTCTAGGTGGAAGAGGTCGCAGGTTTGGGAGGTGCTGCCGAAGAAGCCTTGGCGAGTTGCTGCAGTGCATCTTGTAGGTGGTACACACTGCAGCCACGGTATGCCGGTGGTGGTGGGAGTGAATGTTTAAGGTGGTGGATGGCATGCCAATCAAGTGGGCTGCTTTATCTTGCTTCTTGAGTGTTGTTGGAGCTGCACTTATCCAGGCAAGTGGAGAGTATTCCATCACTCTCCTGACTTGATCCTTGTAGATAGTAGAAAGACTTTGGGGAGTCAGGAGGTGAGACACTCGCCGCAGAATACCCAGCCTCTGACCAGCTCTTGTTGCCACAGTATTTATGTGGCTGGTCCAGTTAAGTTTCTGGTCAATGATGAATATAAATGCAAGTTCTTTCTTTACTGAGCAGTTTAGTAGCATAAATGCAAGATGTGGTATCCACTAAAAGGAGAAATGGACAGCACATTGATGATATTTTTTGATACCATTGTGGTTGAAATGAGGGGTTTTGGACGATATGAAATCAAAGTTCAATGGCAATAGCAAATTCATAAATCACCACCGTCAATTAAGATTGACAAGAAGTACATTAGCAATTAAAATGGGTGCTTACAAAAACTAGAGATGTTGTTGGAAGAGCACTGTGTTTATTCTCGAGAATTCCTAAATATAAACTTGTTTCAAATCTTGTAAATACATCTTCGATGAATGTGATAACCCTACTGGTATTGGGGTTTAAAGAGTTGAGGCATGGTTTAAGTAGTTGTGCAACTTTTTATTCAGTCAGCAGTCATTATTGAATTGAGACGTTTGTTAATCAAAGAAAACAAATTAAAGTTGTTCATTTCTGGCTCGATTCAGGTCTTTGGGGCAGAGATTTATCTTCGCCGGTCGTGTGAAACAGGTGGTATCGCATCGGTCACCCGCTATACGCCCCACCCAATATTCAGTTCAAGGCCAATTTAGTGTTTTACAACACTTTTCGCTGTCTGCTGCCCACTCTCTTTAAAAAGTGCGAACCGCAGCCTAAACTGATGGCTATATATGCTGTTATAACAGCAGCCCAAACTACCCCAAGATCATTTACTCCTCATCCTACCCTGGCTGGATCAAGCCTGGTAATAAAGATAAAGGAAAGCAAGGGTCTTTGGTATGTCACTGTTGTAGTTTGATAAAGACCTCAATTTGCGATGCAAAGACATAAATTCATGCAAAGCACCAGGAGGTGATGAACAGATACACAAAACTCCCCTGCAGTGATTATTCAGTTACTTCTTTTTTTTGGTTTTATGGAGATCAGCGCTAGGTCACACATGCTTAAGTTGGACTTGAACGTTTGCCAAGAAATTATTAATTAATTTGAATAACACTTAATTTCTTTTCCTTTCAGTTGTACCTGCATCTGACAAGCAGATAGGTTTAGGAAGATTAAGCCGTCATTTTGTGTGGTGGAACCAGATGCCTTACAGAACCTTCAGTGAACACCAAAGAGTTCATTAGAAGTCAGATCAAATGTCAAAGGTCAATAATTAAATATGGGAAGAAAAAGTTGGATCAGAAATGAAGGTTTGACCAAGCACTCCGTGAATAGAGAAAAATCACAGCTGATTAATATTGGGATAGAGTGCCAATCAACAGCACTGGTTGAATTTTACTTAAATGGGATAAATCCATGTATATGAATGATATTAGGCTCACCCTGGCCCCGCCTTATTTGGGTAAATTGATGATGGAGTGTTTGATGCTTTTTTTGCTGAAAAACTTCTCTGCTGCTACCTTTATAATTAAATATCTTTTGTACATATTGGGGGCCAAATTGGGCCGCATAGCGTTTGTATTTTAGGTGCTGTGCGGCCACCTAACACTCGAACATGGGTTCTGAGATGCGCGTGCACAGTTCCAATGGGAAGTGCGCTGGACGCCATTTTGGTAAAGGGTTTTGCGCACGCACAAACTAACAATCACCGGCAATATGCACAGCAAGCAGATCAGTGTGCAATGCTGATTTGA
Source organism: Somniosus microcephalus (assembly GCF_052327205.1). Lineage (NCBI taxonomy): Eukaryota > Metazoa > Chordata > Chondrichthyes > Squaliformes > Somniosidae > Somniosus > Somniosus microcephalus. Next base: position 126,575,955 of record NC_140999.1, on the reverse strand, counting down.
CGCCAGCACTGCCATTTTCCAACTGCCCATTCCAGTCAATGCCCTGTCTTAACCTCCCACAGCTGAATATGACACTAAATGGAATGAAGGACCCCCCACCAGCGCTATTTAAATGGATCATGATCTACTTACAGGTTAGTTGGATTATTTGTTCTGGCTGCTATAGAATTGTACGTATTTTTGGAGCTCTCCGATAATTGGCTAATGTTTGAATAGTCTGCAGGGAGTGATCTGACTGGTGCTGAAGTACTTTTTTGGTCATTTAAAAGCTTGTGCTGAAACAAGTTGCTTCCAGACATGGGTGGCCTGGTAGACCTTCCTCTTGGAATTGAGCATGATTGGGAGACTGAAGAGGGGCCGCGCAGAGCAGGACAAGCTGCTAGAAGAGGGAGGAGGAGGAGGAGGAGAAGGAAGTGTAGGAAGTGGGGGAGAAGGAAATGTAACAGAAAATGGAGGAACAGGAAGAGGAACAGGAAGAGGAAGGGAGGCTACAATGTAGACAGACCCTTTCTACCCAGTCTCTACATGATCAAACAATTCATGAGCGATAACAATAATCTCAATCACACATCCCCATTCATCCTCGTCCTGTGTAACGAGACAGGATTAATTAAAAATGTCCTAGTAAAGGATCCCCTTGGAATGAGTGACCATAACATGGTTGAATTCCATATTCAATTAGAGGGTGAGAAGGTTGGATCTCAAACAAGCGTGCTAAGCTTGAATAAAGGAGACTATGAAGGTATGAGAGCGGAATTGAGTAGAGTGGATTGGGAAAAGAGATTAAAGGGTAAGACGATACATGATCAGTGGTGTATATTTAAGGAGTTATTTTACAACTTCCAAAAAAAAAAAAATATTCCACTGAGAAGAAAAGGGTGTAAAAGAAAAGACAGCCATCCGTGGCTAAGTAAAGAAATTAAGGATAGTATTCGACTAAAAACAAGGGCATATAAGGTCGCCAAATCTAGTGGGAGGATAGACGATTGGGAAAACTTTAAAAGACAGCAAAAAATAACAAAAAGATTGATTAAGAAAGGGAAGATAGATTATGAAAGTAAATTAGCAAAAAATATAAAAACAGATAGTAAGAGTTTTTATGGTTATATAAAAAGAAAAAGGGTGGCTAAAGTAAATGTTGGTCCCTTAGAGGATGAGACCGGGAAATTAATGGTGGGAAATATGGAGATGGCAAAAACACTGAATGAATATTTTATATCAGTCTTTACAGTAGAGGACACTAAGAATATCCCAACACTGGACAAACAGGGGGCTAAAGGGGGGGGAGGAGCTAAACATGATCAAAATCACTAAGGAAGTGATACTCGGTAAAATAATGGGTCTCAAGACGGATAAATCACCTGGACCTGATGGCTTACATCCTAGGGTCTTGAGGGAAGTGGCGGTAGGGATTGTGGATGCATTGGTAATAATTTTCCAAAACTCCCTGGACTTGGCAAAGGTCCCGGCAGACTGGAAAACTGCTAATGTAACACCCTTATTTAAAAAGGGCAGTAGACAGAAGGCTGGAAACTATAGACCGGTTAGCCTAACATCTCTGGTAGGTAAAATTTTGGAGTCCATTATTAAGGAGACAGTAACAGGACATTTGGATAATCATAATTTAATAGGACAAAGTCAGAATGGTTTTATGAAGGGGAAGTCATGTTTAACAAATTTGCTGGAGTTCTTTGAGGAAGTAACATAGACTTCCAAATGGCATTTGACAAGGTGCCACACAAAAGATTATTGCTTAAGATAAAAAATCACAGGATTGGGGGTAATATTCTGGCATGGATAGAGGATTGGCTATCTAACAGAAGGCAGAGAGTTGGGATAAATGGTTCATTCTCAGACTGGCAATCAGTAACTAGTGGTGTTCCGCAGGGGTCAGTGCTGGGTCCCCAACTCTTTACAATCTATATTAACGATTTGGAGGAGGGGACCGAGTGTAACATATCAAAGTTTGCAGATGATACTAAGATGGGAGGGAAAGTAGTGAGTGAGGAGGACATAAAAAACCTGCAAGGGGACATCGACAGGCTAATTAAATGGGCAGCGATTTGGCAGATGGAATACAATACTGGAAAGTGTGAGGTTATGCACTTTGGCAGGAAAAATCGTAGAGCAAGTTATTATCTTAATGGCAAGAAACTTGAAAGTACTGAAGTACAAAGGGATCTGGGGGTCCTGGTGCACGAAACTCAAAAGGTTAGTATGCAGGTGCAGCAAGTGATTAAGAAGGCCAATGGAATGTTGGCTTTCATTGCTAGGGGGATAGAATATAAAAATAGGGAGGTATTGCTTCAGTTGTACAAGGTATTGGTGAGACCGCACCTGGAATACTGCGTACAGTTTTGGTGTCCATACTTAAGAAAGGACATACTTGCTCTCGAGTCAGTACAAAGAAGGTTCACTCGGTTAATCCCGGGGATGAGGGGATGGACATATGAGGAGAGGTTGAGTAGATTGGGACTCTACTCATTGGAGTTCAGAAGAATGAGAGGCGATCTTATTGAAACATATAAGATTGTGAAGGGGTTGGATCGGGTGGATGCGGGGAAGATGTTCCCGATGATGGGTGAAACTAGAACTAGGGGGCATAGTCTTAGAATAAGGGGCTGTTCTTTCAAAACTGAGATGAGGAGGAACTACTTCACTCAGAGGGTGGTAGGTCCATGGAATATGCTGCCCCAAAAAGCTGTAGAAGCTACATCATTACATAAATTATAAACAGAAATAGACAGTTTCCTAGAAGTAAAGGGAATTAAGGGTTACGGGGAGCAGGCAGGAATTTGGACATGAGTCTAGGTTCGGATCGGTCATGGCCCTGTGGGTAGCGGAGCGGGCCCAGGGGCCGTGTAGCCTGATCCTGCTCCTATTTCGTGTGTCTAATTCTGTTAGATTCAGGAGATGGTTCTGTGATAGTGGATTGGCGGTTAGGATCAGATCAGCCATGATCTTATTGAATGGCGGAGCAGGCTCGAGGGGCCGATTGGCCTACTCCTGCTCCTATTTCTTATGTTCTTATGTAACAGTCCCACACTCCTTACCGATCCTCTTTCACTGACCATCACAGCGACCTCTTACAAACAACACAAAAATAAAAGCCACCAGAAAATGCACATTCCAAGTATAATTCACTCATTACATGATGCATTCAAAAATAAACTAATCACCCTTGTGCATTCCCTTACTACCTGTCTCCCGTCTAGCTTGCCTGTCCTAGTGCTCCTACGAGGTGTTTTCCCAGTGGCTGCAGCATGCGTGGTGAAAGGCTGCTGACCTTCAATTGAGGAAACTACAGATGGCCTTGGAGGGCGACCTCGAGCAACTCTGGGCCTACAGGGCCCATCTTCAGACGTCACCATCTCGGCTTGGGCTGCAGCAGTCTAGGCTGGCTGGCTGACAGGCATCAGCAAGGGCATTAGCAAAGTGATAGTGGTGGGAGCAGTAATGCTGTCATCCTGAGAGAGGACAGCAGGTTCATGTTCCATGGAGCTACTGCCACTCTCCTGGGGCAGTGTATCAGCAGTCCTACTGATCTGTTGGAGAATGGATTGATGGACTGCTGATTCACCCAGGAAGCCCCTTTAAACTGTGGTATCCAGAGCCACGATGGCAGCAGTCTGAGCTTGCAAGAACATAAGAACTAGGAGCAGGAGTAGGCCATACGGCCCCTCGAGCCTGCTCTGCCATTCAATGAGATCATGGCTGATCATCGACCTTGTAAGATTCGCAAAATTTCTGCATTTCCCCGAAGGCTGTTATTAATAAACGGGTCCCTGCATGGGCATTTTAAATTAAAAAGGGTACCCAAGATGGCGTCCGTGCCTCGTGGCAGAAAGCCCGTGGGATTCCAAAATGGATTCTGCAACGCAGACAGCTTGGGAGAAATCGAAACTAAGGCTGCAGGCTTCTCTGTGAAGAGAAGCATTTGTGTTTTGGAACCAGACAGGACTCTGAATTATGCATTAGACTGAATTGGAGACAAAATCTAAATTCAGTTAGGTCTATAGTCAAGGCCATCAATAGTTTGCATATATTATCGGAAACAGATTAACACAGCCATCGAGGCTGGACAGGCCCATCAAGGAACTTTCAGGACAATACAAGTCAATTATCGGGCCAGTAGATGTGATTACCGGCCATCTAAAAACCAGTTAGTATGAATTGCTACCATTATTTTAAACTAGCCCGCCAAAATTAAAACAAAGAACTAACCTGATTTGGCACGCAGATAAGGGTTTTCGACGAAGGTATAATTGAAGGCCCCCGGGTAGCAATCGCTCACTGTGTGTGCTGGTGCTCTTCTCCCTCTGCCCGCCCTCATGGCTGCCACTCTTTCCCCGAACCGCGCTTACCCCCTGGCCTTTGCCCGGGCCTGTTGCCAGTCCATCGGCCCCGGCGTTACATCGCGCGGACACGGACAAATTCAGGCCAGGCGAGGCAGGACGCGATGAGGGGAGGAGGGAAGACCAACCGAGGAAGATCAACTGAGGGTAGGCTTCGAATCATCGGGCCTTCAGCCTCAGCCAACCTGCGACTATCTTCATGCAAACTCAAGCTGTCGGCTGTCGACGAAGGACCATCACTGCAAGGTAAAGTACCCAAGCGGAGACTTTAACTTTGGGGTACTCGAACCCGGACAATGCCCTTGCAGCGCCCGGAGCCCACGTGACAACGGCAGGCTCCAGAGAGCACCAAGAGCAAACCCCAAACCCAACCACTGTTTTGAGTCTAACAAACCCTTTTGATTGGTGAGCATGGATTCTGACCCCTCATAGCTTAACCTAGTTAGGTATAGGGGGTGGGATAAGGATAAGTGGATTGTTAAGATAGTTGTTTTCCCTTGATGTGCCGTGTGTTCCCCATTCCCTGTATAAGTATGTAAGTATTATTATGATTCTCTTGTAATTTTTGCTTGTAGAAGTGTACACTAGTAATTTTTCCATAAGATTGTATCAAGTTTTCCTCTTCAATAAAATCTTGGTTTTGTTTGCATCCAACCACCTGTCTACCCGAGTCTTCTCTGTACCGCCGCCTTGTACCTAAGTCCGGTGTCTAGAACCCAGGGGCGTGGGAGCGATTCGAACCACTCACAAAACAGTCAGAGGCATAACTGGCTGGGCGCACGCACACGCCAGGCGACACCACCACCCCGCCACCCCCTACAACCTCAACTCCACTTTCCCGCCCGATCTCCATATTCCTTGATTCCCCTAGAGTCCAAAAATCTATCTATCTCAGCCTTGAACAGACTCAAAGACTCAGCATTCACAGCCCTCTGGGTCAGAGAATTCAAAAGATTCACAACCCTCTGAGTGAAGAAATTTCTCCTCATCTCAGTCTTAAATGGCCTACCCCTTATCCTGAGACTATGCCCCCTAGTTCTAGACACTTCAACCAGGGGAAACAACCTCTCAGCATCTACCCTGTCAATCCCCTTCAGAATCTCTTATGTTTCAATGAGATCACCACTCATTCTTCTAAACTCCAGGACCAATATGTCGAGGAACCAACTGGAGACCGGGCCATCTTAGACTGGGTATTATGTAATGAGAAAGGATCAATTAGCAATCTTGTTGTGCGAGGCCCCTTGGGTCGGAGCAATCATAAAATGATAGAATTCTTCATTAAGATGGAGAGTGGAGTAGTTGAATCAGAGGCTAGAGTCCTGAATTTAAATAAAGGAAACTACGATGGTATGAGGCGCGAGTTGGGTAGGATTGATTGGGGAATTTTACTCAAAGGGTTGACGGTGGATAGGCAATGGCAAACATTCAAAGATCGCATGGAAGAACTACAGGATTTGTTCATCCCTGATTGGCATAAAAATAAAACAAAAAAGGTGACTCAACCGTGGCTAACAAGGGAAATTAGGGATAGCATAAGATCCAAGGAGAAGACATATAAATTGGCCAGAAAAAGCAGTAAACCTGAGGATTGGGAGCAGTTTAGGATTCAGCAAAGGAGGACAAAGGGATTAATTAAGAGGAGGGAAATAGAGTATGAGAATAAGCTTGCAGGGAACATAAAAACTGACTGTAAAAGCTTTTATAGATATGTGATGAGAAAAAGATTGGTGAAGTCAAGCATAGGTCCCTTGCAGTCAGAATCAGGGGAATTTATAATGGGGAACAAAGAAATGGAAACCAATTAAATACATACTTTGTGTAGGGGGTGGTGGGGTTGGTGCGTGTGCCCAGTCAGTTATGCCCCTGACTGTTTGTGAGCGGTTCGAATCGCTCCCACGCCCCTGGGTTCTAGACACCGGACTTAGGTACAGGCGGCGATACAGAAAAGACTCGAGTAGACAGGTGGTTTGGATGTGAGAAAACCAAAATTTTATTGAAATAGAAATTAACACAGTCTTATGAGAAGTTACTAGTATAAAATTACAGACAAATACAAAATAACTATGTACTTATACAGGGAATGGGGAACACACGGCACATCAAGGGAAAACAACTACCTTAACAATCTCCTTATCCTTATCCCAACCCTTATACCTAACTAGATTAAGCTATGAGGGGCCAGAATTCATGCTCACCAATCCAAAATCTGCTAAGTTCAAACAGCGGTGGGGCTTGTAGTTCGCTCTTTGTGCTCTCTGGGGCCTGCTGTCGCCACGTGGTCTCGGGGCGCTGCAAGGGCGCTGTCCAGGTACAAGTACACCAAGGTTAAAGTCTTTGCTTGGGTACTTCACCTCACAGGGATGATGGTTCCTCTTCCTCAGGTGGCAGTTGGAGTTTGCATGAAGATACTCGCAGGTCGGCTGGATTGAAGGCCCAATTATTCGAAGCGTGCTTCAATCGTCTCCCAATTCGTCTCGTCTCGTCTCGCCACCTCGCCTCATCTCGTCCCGCCTCGCCTGGCCTGGTTTGTCCGTGTCCACCTGATGCAATGCCGGGCATTCCTGATGGGATGGGAAAGGCACGGGCAGTGGCCGGGCGGCAAGCATGGGACGGGGGAAGAGCAGCAGCCACGAGGGCAAGGAGCAAGAGAAGAGGGCAAGAGCAAGAGAGAGATTGCTACCCGGGGCCTTCAGTTATACTCCTTTGGATGGCCCTTATCCGCGCACCAAATCAGGTTAGTTCATTGTCCCAATCTTGGCGGGCTAGTTTGAATAATTGTAGCAATCTAAACTAGCTGCTTTCAGATGGCCGGTGATCACACCTACTGGCCTGATGTCTGAGCTGTATTGTTATTAATGCGCCTCAATCGGCCTGTCCAGCCTCGACGGCTTCCTGAAGCTGTTTTCTGATTATTTATGCAAACTGCTTGATGGCCTCAAGTATAGGCCTAACTGGTTTTGATCTGTCTCCGATTATCGCTTAATGCATATTCAAAGTCCTGCTGTCTGCTTTTCAAAATACAAAAGTCCTTCTTCACAGAAACTGCATATTAGGTTTCGGTTTCCCCACAAGCTGCTTGTGCCACAGAGTCTAAGCTTTTAAAATCGTGCAGGCTTTCGGCCACGAGGTGCGGACACCATCTTTGGGTACCATTTTTATAAATGTCCACACAGGGTCCCTTTTATTAATAACTTTGGGGAAAATGTGGAAATTTTGCGAATCTTACATTTGGTTCTGTCTTCACAAAGGAGGACACAAATAACCTCCAGAGGTGTCGGGGAACATAGGGTCTAATGAAAGGGAGGAACTGAATGAAATCAGTGTTTGTAGGGAAATGGTGTTAGGGAAATTGCCCAGGATTGAAGGCCGATAAATCCCCAGGGCCTGATAATCTACATCCTAGGGCACTTAAGGAAGTGGCCCTAGAAATAGTAGATGCATTGCTGGTCATCTTCCAAAATTCTATAGACTCTGGAACAGTTCTCATGGATTGGAGGGTAGCTAACGTTACCCCACTATTCAAAAAAGGTGGTAGAGAGAAAATGGGGAATTATAGACCGGTAAGCCTGACGTCGGTAGTGGGGAAAAATGCTAGAGTCCATTATAAAAGATGTAATAGCAGAGCACTTGGAAAACAGTGACAGGATCAGACAAAGTCAACATGGATTCACAAAAGGTAAATCGTGCTTGACTAATCTACTGGAATTTTTTGAGGATGTAACTGGAAGAATAGATAAGGGAGAATCAGTGGATGTGGTGTATTAAGGCTTTCGATAAGGTCCCGCATAAGAGATTATTGTGCAAAGTTAAGGCACATGGGATTGGGGGCAAGGTATTGACTTGGATAAAGAACTGGTTGGCAGATAGTAAGCAAAGAACTGGATTAAACGGGTCTTTTTCCGAGTGGTAGGCAGTGATTAGTGGTGTACCGCAGCGATTGGTCATAGGACCCCAGCTATTCACAATATATATAAACTAGCTGAAGTGCCCGGCGGTGCCGAGGTCTTTTGAGGGCATGTTGTTGTTGGAAGAGAGAGAGAGAGCGACTGGGGGAAGAGAGAGAGAGAGAGCGACTGGGGGAAGAGCGAGCGCGACGGGAGAAGAGAGAGCGCGACTGGGGGAAAGGGGGGGGGGGGGGGGGGAAAGGGGGGGGGGGGGGGGGGGGGAGGGGGGGGGGGGGAAAGGGGGGGGGGGGAAAGGGGGGGGGGGAAGGGGGGGGGGGGAAGGGGAAAGGGGGGGGGGGAAGGGGGAAGGGGGGAAGGGGGGGGGGGAAGGGGGAAAGGGGGGGGGGGAAGGGGGAAGGGGAAAGGGGGGGGGAGGAAGGGGGAAGGGGGAAAGGGGGGGGAAGGGGGAAGGGGGAAAGGGGGGGGGGAAGGGGGGAAGGGGGAAAGGGGGGGGGAAGGGGAAAGGGGGGGGGGAAGGGGAAAGGGGGGGGGGGAAGGGGGAAAGGGGGGGGGGGGAAGGGGGAAAGGGGGGGGGGGAAGGGGGAAAGGGGGGGGGGGGATAGGGGAAAGGGGGGGGGGGGAAGGGGGAAAGGGGGGGGGGGGAAGGGGGAAAGGGGGGGGGTGGGGGAAGGGGGGGAAGGGGAGGGGGGGGGGAAGGGGGGGGGGGAAGGGGGAAGGGGGGGGGAGGGGAAGGGGGGGGGGAAGGGGGGGGAGGGGGAGGGGAAGGGGGGGGGAAGGGGGGGGGGGAAGGGGGGGGGAAGGGGAAGGGGGGGGGGGAAGGGGGAAGGGGGTGGGGGAAGGGGGAAAGGGGGGGGGAGGGGGAAAGGGGCGGGAAAGGGGAAAGGGGGGGGGGAAGGGGGAAAGGGGGGGGGAAGGGGGAAAGAGGGGGGGGGAAGGGGGAAAGGGGGGGGGAAGGGGGAAAGGGGGGGGGGAAGGGGAAAGGGGGTGGGGGAAGGGGGGGGAGGGGGGGAGGGGGAAGGGGGGGAGGAGGGGGAGAGGGGGAGGGGGGAGGGGGAGGGGGGAGGAAGGGGGGGAGGGGGAAAGGGGGGGGGGAAGGGGGAAAGGGGGGGGGAAAGGGGAAGGGGGGGGAAAGGGGGGGGGGAAGGGGGAAAGGGGGGGGGGAAGGGGGAAAGGGGGGGGGAAGGGGGAAAGGGGGGGGGAAAGGGGGGGGGAAGGGGGAAAGGGGGGGGGGAAGGGGGAAAGGGGGGCGGGGAAGGGGGAAAGGGGGGGGGAAGGGGGAAAGGGGGGGGGGAAGGGGGAAAGGGGGGGGAAGGGGGAAAGGGGGGGGGAAGGGGAAGGGGGAAAGGGGGGGGGAAGGGGGAAGGGGGAAAGGGGGGGGGAAGGGGGAAAGGGGGGGGGGAAGGGGGAAAGGGGGGGGGGGAAGGGGGAAAGGGGGGGGGGAAGGGGAAAGGGGGGGGAAGGGGAAGGGGGAAAGGGGGGGGGAAGGGGGAAAGGGGGGGGGGGAAGGGGGAAAGGGGGGGGGGGAAGGGGGAAAGGGGGGGGGAAGGGGGAAAGGGGGGGGGGGAAGGGGAAAGGGGGGGGGAGGGGGAAAGGGGGGGAGGGGGAAAGGGGGGAGGGGGAAGGGGGGGAAGGGGGAAAGGGGGGGGAAAGGGGGGGGGGGAAGGGGGAAAGGGGGGGGGGGAAGGGGGAAAGGGGGGGGGGGAAAGGGGGGGGAAGGGGGAAAGGGGGGGGGGGGAAGGGAGAAAGGGGGGGGGGAAGGGAGAAAGGGGGGGGGAAGG